>NC_086342.1:23741461-24053961 GCF_032445375.1 Bacillus rossius redtenbacheri
TTATTAATGTGTCATTCAAGCATAATTTTTATAAACCATGGAAAAGATAATGCTTGTTAATGTGCACAGTTAATACTGTAAAGCCATTCATTGGAACGGTTTGAAAATAACTTGAACTATTGGAGGGCACTGGAAAAAACTCAAAGCATAAATGCTCGGGAAAGAATCCGAACCCAGTATTTACTGCGAACGCTATTTTTTTTTGTGATATGGTTGTTTTTTCCTTTAAATGTACAAAATTTTCACAAATATCAGTGGTTTTGCTTCAATATTTCCACTCCATTTACAAAATAATAATAATAATAATAATTACAGTGTATGGACAGACGTCCTCAGTTCTCCGCCTCGCTCTCGGAGAAGGAAGATGGACTCGGACAGAGCGGAGAGCCGGAGACGGCAAGAAGGCGTGGTCCCGCTTCTCCCAGAGCGAGAGACGAGTTCATCAAGGGCAGTCCTCTTGGCGCGGCGTCTCACTTCTAGAGGGGTGGACACCGCCTTGCCCTGTAAAAGGATTTTTTTATCCTTAAAACCGCATTACCAAAAGCATTTTGATTAAAGACCCTGCCTACCTGGGCACACATTTATGGTGTGCCAGAGTTCCAGAAGAAACAACTGCCAAAGATGTCCGAGATGCGACTACGAAAAGCGAGAAGTTCTGTTTTCTTATTTTTTTTAGGACGGTGAAAAGGGCTAAAATGCTCCTGTTTTCAGACACGAAACAAACCCGTACAGCTTCTAAGAAAGCACCAAAGGGCCTTGCATCACACCTTTATCTTCATTTCTCCATACCATGCAATGTTATGGTTACTTACTTGAATGCCCGTGGTCGCCGTATGCACTGCGTGAAGACTTGCGCGCCAGTCCTCAGCCTTGAGCTTAGAGGCGATACCGTGCTCGAAGAACCAGCCAGCGTCGCACTTATCATTCAGCCTCAACCAAAAAAACTACACCACTAACTTGGCGAGTCACTAAAAAAGCGATTTTCCTAGCAAATTTTTCGTATAAAAGGATTTTGCCGAAATGAGTTTTACCTGTTTCTAACTGCTACATTTCGCTTCAAGGCGTTTAACCCTTAAAGGTGTTTCGCAAAAATAAGTTTTACCTAACTGCTCCTTTACCTAAATATTATCTTCTAACTGATCCTAACTGCATTTTCCTAAAGGTGTTTAAAACAAATATGATTATCGCCTGAAGTAATTTATCGTTAAGGTATTATGCCTAAAGTGTTTTTTAGATAACTGCTCTTCACATTTATATTTTTCCTAACAGCTGCATTCTTCTTAAGGCTTTATGTCTAAAGGTGTTTCGCCAAAAGTTTTTTTTGCCTTATTGTGTTTTCCTGACGGCATTTTTCCTGAAATATGAACTTTCGTTCTCATGTCTATATTCTACTAACATTATCTTCAGCGCGAATTCGAGGTACATATAGTCTATATTTTTTGAAACATAATACGGTTTGCTTCTGTAAGGGAATCGCCTAAATTCATATCAAATTTGAACACGTTTCGTAAGCGATTATTATTGTCTTCCTTGTCATACAGTATGTTTATATTGTTTATTTAGTTTTCCTCTGTCCCAATTCCCAAGTTATTGTTCTCAAACTGACATTCGTTTGGCTGGTCCTATTTTCTTTCCTGATTTTATAACCATCTTAGTCCTACTAACATTAAATTTCATTCGTTACTTACTCAAAGCCCCTTCCCATTCGATGAAATCTCCTTTATTTAGTCCTGTAATAGGGACATTCTGAAATCTTTAGAACATAAAAGCTGATGTATTTTTTTTCCAACCTCGTTGGTTTACCGGTCGGAGAGTTAAGGTTGTTCAGTTTAAAAAGACACCAGGAATATGATCGACACCTGACAATACACAAGTAAACTGGTAAAAATTACAGTCAATTTACTGTTTTTTTCAACAAAGAAAGCACTTCAAATAAACGTTTTTGTTTGGGGGGGGGGGGGGGGGGGGGTCGTAATTTTTGGTAACTAGATATTGGGGTCGCATGGAACGGAAATGTGTAACCATGGTGCTGCTATCTGTGGCGGATTGCGCGAACCAAATCTCATAGAATCAAAGGGAAAAGTTATATTTAGAATGTTTATTGTATTTTTAAAATAATCATATATATCATAATTACAATTAATTTTAACAAGATGGGCAGTATTTTAGTAAAATTCCTTGTTGAAAATCATTTCCAAAACCGGGAGTCCTGTATTTTTTCAAGTATTTTTCGCTTTTATCGGTACCTTTTCATAATAGGTACCTATAGCTTAAAATTTCGCTCTGTTAATCGAATGATTCGATAGTCGACGTAGCTGCTCCGGCAGCGTATTCTAGCGGCGGGTGTGGAAACTACGTGTTATTCGCGTCAAGAAATGTAGTTGAAAACGCAATTTTCTCATATGTATCACTTTCGGCATTATTTTAAAGAATTCTCCGTCAAATTTCGTGTCCGAATTTCGTATTATAAGTTTAGTTGCAACATGTGAAAACATGAATTTGCTCGTTAGCCGAGGGTTATATGTACACACATCACTGACGAATACTGTAAGACTCGCTTACTTTTTTTTTTGCTCTAGACTTAACAGGAATATTGATATTCGATTATTGGTTGTTAATGTTAAAGGTAAGTTAAATTGGTAACTGTAAATTTTTTAAGAATTTTTTTTTTAAATTACCAATAACCCCGTAAACACGTGTACATCTTTAGTTTAACGTAAACATGTTTTAACGGTGTAACTGCCGCTTGAGAACCACTCACCGGACTAGCGCTCGTTAAAGCGGAGTTACCACAATGAGTTAGAACAGGGGCGGGGTTCTGCGGTGTAAAATGTACCGAACCAATTACAAGGCGCTGTCAGACAGCGACGGTATCGCTGAATGGGTTTGTTCCAAAAAATTCAAACACATGTCGGCGAACTTTTTTTTAAATTTAAGTTTGGCACACCCAAATTATTATTTTTTTTTCGCATACATCACGTCCAAGGAAAAAAAAATTCATAAGGTGACGCTGATTCTTCTGAGAAACGTGATACTTAATTAAAACAAACCGGTAAAATTCTAGTAATTAGTGGTAGTTTGGTGGTAAAGTGATTTGTAGCAAAATGTAATTTACTTCGTACTATCTGTGGTACCAGTCTTTGATGGTTCGGATTTACAGTTCGTTGGAATGTGTTATTGTTAGAGACCGGAAAAATTCGCGGATTCATTTCGTGGTATGTTAAATTTCAAATAACCATACCATTGCGCTGCTTCTGCTATTGGTTCACTATTAATATGTAGGACTCTTGGCCAATTAGAGATCGTCAATAAAAGAAGTATCCAATCACAAGTTACCCACTTGAGGCACCTCAAAATTCAGCACCCAACTAACAGGTGCCGTTTGCCTAAGTTGGCAGAGGATCATGGAGTCTATCCTGAAGGTCATTGAACTCGCGAATTTTTCCAGTCTCTATTTATTGTGCACTCACGTCCGTGTATTTTATCTACTGTTACCGGCAGACGTCTGTGCAGGCCAGTTCCCTGTCTGTGGCTCGGTCTGTGGCCGGGCGACAAAGGTACGGCACGGTGGCATACGTGCGGACCTAAAAACATCGAATATCTGTTCTTGGGCAACAACAACAGCATACATTAGAGAGCAGTACGGGACACGGAGACATTAATGAGCGACAACATACATATAACCGTTATTTTTCTTTCATGTGAAGTATTTATATAATTTTTCGTTAAGTGTATCCGCAAAAACATATGTAACAGCACGCATCACTTAACAATTTCATTTTAAATAACTACCGCACTTTGGAAAAGTATGTGCAGTGTCCGGATACAATCCAATGAAATTTAAGAATTAACATTATGAACAATGAGACGCATGCAGAAAATTTTCTTTGAACATGAACAATACTAGAAATGGTCTCTTGCAAAAAAACGACGAAGCTCAATGGAACTTTGAGCTTTGCGTCCGCGAGTAACATTGTTCTCGTTACGCCAAATGCAACAAGAAAAAAATAAGCATCGTCGAACTTAAATTATATGCAGTTATGAAAAAGATATTTTAGAAAGGGGAAAAATTACAATTAAAAATTTATTTTCTATACGATACAGAAAAAAATTTAATACGAAATTCACGCAAACTAAAATACTTTCCATATTTAGCTGTTAACAACCTTGCTTACTATGACTGAATTTTATTAGCGTACACACTGACTTTATTATTTTAAAAAAATGGCAGCGAGTCACTGCAGTAATTATATCCATTAATGGAATTTAAATTTTAATATTTACACAATGTACACTTACATCGACCTGTATTTTTTCAATGCAATGTTTTTTTTTTTTGCATGTCTTAATGATTTTATTCTCTGTACCATGATTTTCCCGAGATTTTTTGGGGCTGTTTGGCCGTTTTCTGCTGACTTTATTAATTATGCACATGGCTCTTTCACTAACTCCGGTGTATTTGGTAGCTCTTGCTTTTGTCCTTTTCAAGCGGCTCAAGAAGACAACCCCTTTTAGCCTCTTGATTACAACACTGGAATACCTACGTTAAAATTACACGTTCACTGCTGAGGATAGAATCCCCGTACCTCTGTGACCGTCATTTACACTCCATGGCCTTCCACGTAACTGAACTGCCAGGTGACGTTCGTAGAACAGCTGATAGCTAAGTCTGACCTGCGCGCGCATCTCTTCCCCCCTCGCGTTGCTTACCCCGCTTCCCCCCCCTCAAGCGTCTCATTCACGGACGTCTGCCGGGACCAGTAAATCGCAAAGGAAATTATTTATATCTGCAATATTTTCACCATACAGTCGTAGGCAGAAATAAAATAGTTCAGATTTTTCTAATGACGTATAGGTAGCTGTATATATTTAACAGGAACACACTCATCTTTAATTAACATTTCGTAGTATTTTAGAATAAAATAAAGTTACACTGTAGATTAGAGATGTTAGTTTTCCGGAAAAGTATTTTTGGGGAAATTTTCTAAAGTTATAGTTCCACGGAAACACACAAATAGAATTTATCGAATCGTACACCAACAGAAGCAAATAAAGTATACATTAGGTGTTTCTTTACCATCCTTTAGCTTACTTATAATTTAAGAGTAGGTTAGGACCCATGCTACCTATATACCTACTAAAAGCAGCAAAAAGTTTTTTCTTTAACATTTCCTACCAATCTGCATGTTGGTAATGGAAAATTAGTACATTTGTTCCGGAAAAAATATGTGTTTAGGCTATATATTTTCCAGAAACTGTTCCCAGGGAAATTTTCCCAATCTCATCTCTACTGTAAAAATAACAGAGCACTTTCCTAAATCCATATATATTAATACAGGTGAAATCACGAATATTTTACCTGCAAATGATCACTCAATGAAGCCAGCCCAGCTACAGTGTGAGATCTAAACAATAATGTGTATTGAACTTTATCTATAATTTTATATATAGGTATTGCTTACGCACGTAACATATATAATTATAACACAGTGGTTACTGTTAAATTTAAATAAATTTTACATTAAATTATTTAAATGACATGCAGTATATTACAATAGTGTTAAATTTTATAAAATTTATTTGGATAGTTTTTGCGTGATATTGTCAAAAAAATGAACCAGCAGCCAGATTAATAAAAACGAAACTAAAGTGAGCGAGTCTCTCAAGGTTCGGCAGTGATGTGTAAAGATCTCAACTCGGTAACGAGCAAATTCATGTGTTCTCATGTTGCAAATAAACATGTAATACGAAACTTGCGACACGAAATTTAACGTAGATTTTTTTAAAAATAATATCGACCATGATAAATGTACGCAAATTGTGTTTTCAACTAAATTTATTGACGCGTATCACGCGTAGTTTCTGCAACCGCCGCTAGAATTCGCTGCTTAAGCAGCTACGACTACGTTGCAGAACGAAAAGTTAAACTATACAATAAAACCGGTCCAATAAAAGTGAAAAAGACTTGAAAAAAATACTTAACACTGGCTTTGGACCTGATTTTCGACAAGGAATTTTATAAGACTACTACCCATCTTGTTAAAAATTCTCCTTCTTATAAAATTTCCCTTTTTGCTTCCCGCTACAGATGGCAGCACCGTGGTTACACATTTCCATTCCATTCACGAAATTAGTCCTGCCAAATGCCATATACCTAGAGCTAAGATGTTTACACACACAAAAAAAAAGTATCTTAATATCTCTACGATTTGTTACGACCCAAATACACCCATAGGTATATGTTTTAAAAATATTTGACGTAGACTCTAAACATGACTTGTTTGAGTTTTGTGTATACGAAATGATAGGTATTGAGGAAAATACTTTTTTTTTTGTTTTGATTTGGTATAATTTCCGTGGAACTATTTTCTTTCCAGTGCATGGTGGATCGTTCGTGGCCACAGCCACAATTGAACGTGCGCGCGGAAGCCTCCGTCGACTGCAAGGAGAATCAGAAGCTGTGTCGGTGCGTGTCGGTAGTCGAGACAATCTGTTAGCCGCGTGTGACACGGGTACACGCCAGTCGTGACCCGGGCATTTCTGCGCCGGGAGCAGAAACACGCGGCGCATGCGTCCTGCAACGGGGGCTCGTACGTTTCTTCGAGTCGCAGCGAGCTAATGGAATCCGGCGGGGAGCTAAGTCCTTAGACGCTGAGATTATTCAAGGGGAAAAAAAATATGGTTATGATTTAATTAATAATGTTCGCAGGCTTTCACGGCCATTGTCCGAAGTAGATTTGGCTTCTGGGTTGCAGCCGCGTGTCCTTGGCGAATAATTCACCGACGTTTCGGTCGACATTGCAATCGCACATCATCAGGGAGCAGTTAACTACTGCGTAGTTACCTACTGAGTAGGTTAACTGCTCATTGATGATGGTGACTGAAATGTCGACCGAAACGTCGGTGAATTATTCGCCAAGGACACGGCTACAACCCAGAAGCCAAGCTACTTCAAATCATTTATTGGTTGCCCATTAATGAACAAACTGCAATTCTAGAGAGTTATAACCATATTTAAAATTTTTCTGACTTACAGAAAAAACAATTCTGTACTTTTACAAAAGATTCATTTGGAAACCAGTTCCCAATAAAGGTTTGTGTGATAGATACTACAAGAAAGTTATTGTAACTTTATACAACGCAAAACTATGGTTATTCTTGCATGTATATAATACGTTTTTCGAGATAATACTGAGTATTTCTTACAATATTTGGTGCATAATTTTGTATTTTAAATGATGTTTCATTCAAGCATAATAATCTTTTGTAACCACGGAAATAGAATGGAATATTTAATGATGGGAATTTATTTGGTTTTATTATGCATATTAATGTTCTCAGTTAATAATGAAAAGCTATTCAGGAAACATTTTACAATGTTTTAACTATGGGATGTGCTGGAACTAAGTACACAAAGCCTAAATGCTAGGGTAAGAATCCGAACCAAGTATTCTATTTTGCAGTATCGTGATAAATTTACAAATATCTGTAATTTTAAGTAAATATTTCTTTCCCATTTACAAAAAAAAATTACAGTGCAGTAGAGGAATCAAGGGAGGGAAATTCTAAGATCCTACACTGTTATAAATTACAATATGGTAAATTTTCGGACTTGCCAACGAAGACGTTTTCGTAGCTCCAGGTAACCATATCTCAGTGATGACCGACTTCACTCATTTTCAGGGCCAGATGTTACTTTTGAAACTAATTCGATGACCAGCGATATTCGATATAGCTGCCTAATATTGAGATTTAAAATTATGTTTAATAATTTTTTTTTTAAATTTTGTACAGTGACATGAATTGAAAAATGTGGCAAATTATGATATAACGAGAATTAAGTATATTGAAAATTGTGTTTGTAAAGAAACATAAGTAGCTATAAAATATCATTACTGAACAATATATAGATATATGAATAAAAATACAATTATTTAATATTTCTGCAAGAGATAATTCTCTGGCATCTAGACATTGTAAGCTAACAATTATATTCAACTTACATGAGAACAGTCGGTTAATACGTGACAGTATATTCCTGGTAAAATTTCTTTGTTGAAAGTTAGATTTTGCGGGCCGGATGTTGCCGGCGCAGCGAACCACCAGTTATACATCAGTGCCACAGACCTTCGTAGAAAACCACGCCGAATTTTAACAGTTGAGCTCTGCACTAGGTGCTCAAGGTAAACTGGTACTTAGAAGGACTGAGGATGTGTTTGTTGTGCAAGGAAAACTGTTTACGATGGTTTTTTAAAAAATACTTTTAAAACGATCCGTGGGAGGTAATTTTCATAATACGTTTACCCAGAGGCCGTCAATAAACGAAGTTCTCCCGATTATTTTCTAGCCAGTGCTCTTTGCAAATTTATGGCGAAAGTTGTTGACAGTACACAGAAGTAAAGCGATCATAAAACTATCTTGAAGATGATTATTTCCTGTAAATTTTGAAAAAAGCAATTTAAATACATACATTTAAAACTACTTCTTGGCTTATAGACGATCGAACTAAATAGAAAACTGTGTGTAGGTATAAGATGAAGATAGGTGCTGATACCAGACAGCAAGATTAACGGTGTCAGTAGTAAGTCTACTTTACTATGTGCGCTATTGTTTTCCCGAAAACAAAAAAAAAGTATTGTTACGATCTATTGTGGAGGAAATGTGTTTGTAAGGGATAGCCCAATTAAGTTTTATTACAGTTTTATTAATTAGGCCTACTAATATTTACATTACTAATAAATAATTATTACTTAAAAATGTCCGATCATCAATCACTGGTAGACTACTGAAAAAAAATATTTATTCGCAAATCTCCCAATGTCTGTCAAGTTCCACAGTTCGCACTTCTCACTGGGGCTAGGCTGAACAGAGGTTCGCCCCTTGCCTCGCGCCTGTCCACACACACAGTCTCGCGCCACTCAGTCGCACTCTCACGGTCCCGTCGCTCCGCGTCGCGCAACTCTTAAGGGAGGGTCTCTCACCCTCTTCGCCAAAGTCGCACTTCCCTTCACTCGCGGAACTCTCTGAACTCTCGGAACTCCCGCGGAGGGCCGGCGTCGCTGCTTAAGTACCTGTGGAGCCCTTCTCGAAGGGACGAGAGCGGCTGTGACGAGTCGCGTCATCCCGGGCCGACCCGACGCCAAAACCAACAAGAATTGCGACGCTTATTCACGCCACTCCACGCGGTGGCCTAAATAAGCCCGGAATTCCCAGGCCACTCAAGGTGATAATAGCCCGAGGCGTGACGATGCGGGGAAGCGGTCTGTGTGTGTGGGGGGGGGGGAGGGGGGGCGGTTGGGGGGGGCTAACGAGGAATCTTGTAATCCGGCCAGGCACGCGTGGCATGCCTTACGTCAATGGACGGCGCGTGACGTCAGTGGCCGTGCGTGGCCGCCAGCCAGCTCCGAACCTGGCGCGCAACGCGGTCTTGTCTCACGCGTTCGTAACAGTATGTAGAGATTGTGATGTTCTACCAAAATATTCACAAATCTCTGAAACCTCAAGACTTTTGCAGTGCAGGAAACCTGCAAAGAAATTTTAAGTGCTATTAAGAGTGAGGATACGGTGCACATGGCGTTATGGTCTAGATGGATATCGGGACCTGGGGCAAAGAAAAAAAGAAACTACTATTTTATTTTAAAAATAAGACTGGACATGCCTGAGTTTAAATTTATCATGTCACAAAATCACTAATTAATAAATAAACTTTGTGTGGGAATGAGATGGTCGATGAAGTTTAAAAGAATCGTCAGTATTTCTTTCTATAGCTAGTCAATTATGTTGACTATTTATTATTTTATTATTATTTAAACTGAGATATTATGAAAATCACAGTTGGACAGCAGACATTTAGACGGACGTAGGATCTTTGTCACTGTCAGAAAGAGAGAGAAAAATAGGTAGGAATAAGTAGCGTTAAGGATGGTTTTTGACTATGATGACAGTACAGTTGCAGTTGCCTGATTAAGCAACAAGTCTGAACCAGACTCACAAGATCGCGCCAAAATAGTTCTTCTCTCGCGTCGTTTCTGTCGTTTTGTTTCTGCCGTGCTTGTCAGTGATATCATTAAGCGCGACCTCATCTTTATTTATGAAGGAAGGATGAAGTTTTGTCGAGGAGGGGGGTGGGGGTGGGGGTGGAAGAGAAGACAAAGCGTGTTTGGTCGCCGTCACAGCGATTTGTGACAGAGACAAACTCGAGAACCTCGCTCTCTTTGACGAAGTGGATCGTTGGTGGGGGGTACGGGTGGAGGTACCTCCCCACCCCTTCCACTCTTTAACAACACTGCCGGGTTCTTATCAGCCCGGCCCATCTCGCTGCGAGGGCACCTCCGGCGACCCCTGAGGCGGGGCGTGGTGGCGTGGCGCACCTCCCTCCCTCCCTCCCTCCCTCCTTGCGCGCCAGATTAGCCGGCTGATTACATTATTGGTTCCTCCGGAGGGAGGACAGACCTCTGTCCTCCACAACTCGCACCACGTCTCTCGGCTCAGCCGCTGCTGGCTGCGCGCGCAGGGGTCGTTACCACAACGCCGAACGTACAATAACGCCGAATGCCAAATTGACCGCAACGCCGACAGCTAGAAAACTGCTGAGTACCACAACGCCGAAATACAGTAACGCCGAAAAATGTTTCTGTGTGGAGAGGGGGGGGGGGGGGGACACAGTAGCAAAATGAAAAAAACAACTGGATGAATTTGCATGTGTTTCTTAAATGTATCTTAACGCCGAAATACCACAACCTAACCTATAGGCTAGCCTAACCTAGCCTAGCCTAACCTAACCTAACCTAACCTAACCTAACCTTTGTGGCAGTCCTGCAATGACTTTTTTCGGCGTTAATGTATTTCGGCGTTGTGGTACACAGCAGTTTTCTAGCTGTCGGCGTTGTAGTCAATTTGGCATTCGGCGTTATGGTTTTTCGGCGTTATTGTACTACGTTCGGCGTTGTGGTATTTCGGCGTTGTGGTGCGTCCCCCGCGCGCAGTGGGACGTTGGGAACCCGAGGCCGTGACCCGAATTCGCCCTGAAGTAACTTACATAACACTTAAGCCGGGTTGCACAGTTGAAAAAATTGAAAAAACTGTAACAATAGCAGTAGGTCGTGAACCACAAGTTTTCACCGCCATGTCTTCGAAAACTACTGATTCGCAACAGCGCATTAGGACGGTCGTGCGCGTGGGAGGGAAATCAATATATATATATATATATATATATATATATATATATTTATTTATTTATTTTATTTCTGTGTACGGACACATGTCTCAACAACCAATTAAAGTAGAGTAGGAAGCCATTTTCGCGGGATTAGAGAACTGTTTGTATGTATTTATCATTCATGTTGTGGCAAGAAAATTGTTGAGATATTACAGTGCCCAGGTGTAATCCCTGATTTAAAAATTTAATAATGCTATTACTTATGAGTCACTTGCAAAAATATTTTAAATAACATATTGTATCGGGGCTGGAATTGTTAGCTAAAAACTTTATATAACTCTTATTTATTTATATATATTAAACTGTTCTGATAATTTGCCGGTCAGATGTCACGGGATAATCATTTGGTAGTTAGTACAGTTACTTACTAGTACCTACCGCCAACAGATGGATACATCGCGAAAGTTGATTGGCTGAAATAAACAACAAGATTTCAATTGTGAACCGACTTCGCACAGTTCATGAACACAGTCTTGTGCATGGCCTGCTATGCACTCGATATTTTTTTTTTGTGAACCCAGCCTTATGCGCTGAAGGGACATCACAAGGGTGGTTCCAACTGAAAGTGAAGTATGCAAGTAGACTAATTTGCGTGCTTCGAATTGAATTTAAAAAATGTTGCCATTTGGAAAAAGTTTTATAGGTCATATTTAATGTAACATTTAAGTAATTTAAAGACTCAAATATTTTTTCTCTAAACCTTACTGGTATTAATAAATTGAATGAAAAAGTTAACATTTAAACATGTTCATATTGAAGTTTCAACAAATTCATGTATATACATACCGATCTTACCTACGAAACAAAGGTAAAGGTAAACATAAAGTAAATTTCCGTAAATTCGAGTTACACTAATGAAGTCTTAAAAATTACTAATTTCAGTTATACGATGATTTTTCCAATAAAATTAATGTCTTGAAAAGGTTTGGCTGGCTGATACCGTTTGTCGAGGCCAGACATTAAATCCATCCGGTTCCGTAAAAGGCGCATGTGAAGTGCGCAAGATCGCAAGTACAAAACTGTGTGCACTTGAATTCGGACAATGCATTAAGCTCTGGAAAACATGCTTGCATATTCACGATGGTGGTACATTCACGTATTTACTGATTGGCGGATACAAATTCATGAATACGAATAAGGAAATACCATTATTTATTTATGTAAGCCTATTCGTATCCTACGATATCCGAATACGAATAATCATACGAAAAAATAATGGTGCAACTGTATTCGTATTTACACCTTTGAATATAGATACTAGTCTAGTCATACTAGTATTCACGAATAAAAATATTTCCGTCTCTTGGTCTGAACGTCGTCTAGTTGAATATTGCACTAAAAATTATTTGAGATGTAACTTAAATGGGAATTAATTAACTTGGTTGTAAAATAAATGAAAAGGATTAAATAATTCACCTGAAACACATTTGTCCTAGCTTAATTTATAAGAGTGATATTCGTCATTAAAAATAATTTTTAGAAATGTTATTTGCATAAAAATCGATTTAAAAAAATGTACTACCGTTTGAAGGACAGTGTTTGGGTTAATCTGTTTTGTCATTGTGTTGTCCTAGATTGTTGTTTGTATTTTCTGTTCCTGTTACAACTGTTTCGTTGTTGTCAGCCCACTATTTGTCTGTGGTGTGATATTTTTCCCCCTACTAATTCCTTTCACGGATTTGCCTTTTTGCTGTGTATGTTTTTTAACATTTGACATTAGCTGATTCCGGCTGGTTTTCTCTGTGTTTGTGTATTCACCTTTCTTGTTCATTCCCGTGGTTTCTCTGTGACATACCGTTGAAACCAGCAATGGCGTATGTCAATGAAAAAACGTTTAAAACATGCTTCCACGTTGCAAGTATCATTCAAAGAATGTATATTTTTATTACCTAGATTCCATCCGCAGATGGCAATAACAAACCACTGTAAAAAAAAATATTTCACTCTGATTTGGTTATGCGTCAATAGAGTCACGAATCAGTCGTGAGAAGTAGTAACGGTCGAAATACAACCACAAACTAACGATGGATAAAGACCTGAACTTGTATTTTTCTGCAGAATCGTGAAACGTCCATTGGTTTACAAATGATACCTAAAAATAATGTGTTTTTTTTGTCCCAAATACTAGATTTTTAGTTGTAATTTTAAGCTGTTGTAATTTTAATATTTTTACAAAAGTTGACTAGGAATAGTTTGTAACACTACAAGAAAGATTTTGTAACTTTGTACAACACATGGCTTTAGTTCTTTTTGCATATAAGAAATATGTTTTCCGAGGTAATACTGAGTATTTCTTACAAAGATTAGAGCATAATTTCATATTTTAATTGATTTTTCAAACAAACATAAGTTTTTTTAAAAATGTATTTAAAAAATTCAATAATTTGACTTAGTTTGTTCTATCGTGCTAACTACGTGCACTGTTAATACTGGAAAGCTATTCAGGGAACGGTTTACAAATAACTTTAAACCGTTGGAGGTACTGGGACAACACAAAGCATGAATGACCGAGGTAAGAATCAAGAGTAGGTACGGTGTTAACTGAACACAATTTTGTAGTGATATCTACATTTGTTTTTAAAGCAAATGTACAGATATGTGTAATTTTCACGTGAATAAGTGCAGTCTTGCAGAATTGCGCGCTTAATAAACGGCGCCTGCGTTTGTTTGCGTGTTGTGCTGGTTGCGTCGTTGAGTTCCTCGCGTAGGTTACGCGCCCAGCCCAGCAGCCATTCTAGAGACCTGCAAAATTCGCGGATTCATTTCGTGATATGCTACAATTCAAATAACTATACCTTAGCGCTGCTTCTGCAATTGGTTCACTGTTAATCTGGAGGACTGAGGGCCAATTAGAGACCCTCACTCATAGAAGTGTCGAATCACAGACACTCGGTCGAGACGACTCACAAGTCAGCAGCCAATGAACAGGTGGCATTTACCCGAGTGTGTAGTGAAGTAGAGTCTATCCTGGAAGTCATTGAATCCGCGAATTTTGCAGGTCTCTAGGCCCGTTCAAGTCCGATGGGTGCGACCTGGGTGACGTCACGGCCGCTGGCCGCACGGGCCCACCTGTTCGCTCCCACCACGGGTGAGGGTATTCGGGGTATTCGTGCGACGTGACGATGAAGAAGGGGGGGGGGGAAGAGGGAGAGGTAAGGGCAGGATCCCGCAGCGATCACCAGCGGCGATAGCCGTGATGTGTCGGTAGGGGGTGGGATCGTAGTTAAGGTTGTGGAGTGGGGGAGGTGTGTTGGTTGGTAGGGGTCGTGGTTGCGAGACCTCCAGCTGGGCAGCGACACCTCCCCCCCTCCCCTCACTCCTCATCACGCCTGGCGGCGGACATCTTCATCGGCCTCTACTCGGGGGTATACCTGGAGGCCGCGCCCCTCACGGACACGGAATAAAGTGTAGAGTGAATACAGATCGTGAACTGAAGTTGTTTTCGTTACTGTTACAAACTTTGAAGTCTTCTTACTTTTCAGAGGTTTTTCTATCTTTGCGGAGATAATGGGATTTCCATTATGTTAAGAAATTATGGTAACTCAATTTAAATCTAAAATATATTGGACATCACTTAAAATTACATGCCAACAACTAGGGATCGGAAAAATTCGCGGGTTCAATGACCTGTAGGATGAACTCCATATTTCTACGTACACTCGGTCAAATGCCACCCACTCATTGGCTGCAGTCTTTTGAGACGTCCCAACGTAGCAGCCTGTGATTCGATAAAGCTTTGGTTGGGTGTTTCTCATTGGCTCAGAGTGATCCAGGTGAGTTGTGAGCCAATAGCAGAGGCAGCACTGAGGTATAACTATTTGTATTTTAGCCTATGGCGAAATGAAATCGCGAATTTTTCCGGTCTCTACCAATAACTATTGAAAACTTCCTTTTCCTCATTCCTTTTCCCAAGGCAGTGGAAAAAAATTAGAATCATCCGACCTTGAGTTGGTACACAAATCTTTAAATAAATCATGACCAGAATTCGGAAAAAAAAATTCGCGTTATTCATTTCGCGATAGGCTAAAATCATGAAGGAAAAAAAATGGAAAGGATGCCTTCATACTGCTTCTGTGTTTGGGCCATATTTTATCTGGAGAACTGTGAGCCAATGAGGAACCGTAAACCAAGAAAGTGCTGAATTACGGACAACCCAGTAAACATCTCACAATTCAGCAGACAACGAACAGGTGACATTTGCCCGAATATAGGTACCAAAGACTTTGAAGTCAATATTGTAGGGCAATGACCTGGGAATTTTTCCGGTCAGTGATCATTACAAATGTAGTTAATTAATTTTTTTGCATAGACTATATTGCAAAATAAATGCAATGACATATTTTGTACTACGAGTTAAAACATTTCTGCCTAAGTTTTTACTAATTAAATTCCCAGAAGTATCATGCTCATTTAATTAAAAGAATCGATAATTTAAAATATGTACTTTATTTGTATACAATCGATCATTTGTATAGGGTAATGTGGGGCAAGAGTCCGCACGGGGCAAGAGTCCTCCTTCGTAGCAGTTACGCTCAGTGTCACTAGATAGCACTGGCATGTCCATGTGCTCCATTCGAATGCGTTTCTACACACTGGGCTTGGTTGTCAGGGTACTCCCGCCATTTCAGTGTGAGTGGTGGCAGTTTATTGTTTTAAGCAGTGTGTGGTGTTATTTATTATATTTAGAAGAGCGTATAAATTTGCATGAAATCTTCAAACCATTCTGCGGAAAGTACATAGACATTAGAAGTAAGTTTTAAATTATCTACTGGTGTGGGTAATTTTTTTTATATTAACGGGTAAATAATGGCCAGTGGATGAAACATTTTGTTACACATGGGGAAAGATTCCTGGGGCAAGTGTCCGTATAACATTCTGTGCGGATTCTTGCCCCGAATAGCCATTTTGTCTTGAAAAATGTATTTAATGCCTAAAACTATATTTTAAAGTATGCATTTCCTTTTTTGTTTTTAATTTTGTTTGTAAACATTGACTATAAACCGTGAAATTCAATTGAAAAACCCAAAATTCTTATTTTCTTTAGTGAAAACATTCGAAAATGATTTATCCTGGATATGGGATCAAATGCGTTTAAAGTGTGGTTTCCATTTACATGAAATGTACACTTACATGCGATGTGTGCAAGTAGGACTCTTACCTCACAGTGATAGGACTCTTGCCCCTCATGTGGGGCAAGTTTCCTAATTTACATGATTGTGGGTTTTGTTAGGTTAAAACTTCATAAAACCTCCAGTAATAGTTATAAATATTTATTTTTGTTCCTAAAGGCTGTAGATGTATGATAATGTGTGTTTCAGTTCTAAAATTTGCAACAGAGGTGATAAAACTACAGTTGTGTCCTTAAGTGCGGACTCTTGCCCCACATTACCCTAGTATCGTTAAAATGTTTAGTATCGCTAATTTGTGTAGTATTGCTTATTTGTATAATATCCCTAATTTGTATATCGTTAATTTTAAGCTCAATTTAAATGCTTCAGGACGTGCGTCTAAAAACGTCTGTGGAAAATAAAGAAAATATATGGGCTTCATTCAGTAAGAATAGTAGGGCCTATTGTTACGAGTGTAATGTGGGAAGAAAACTGGGTTGGTAAGGTATAGCCCAATTAATTGGTTCAGTTTTATTTGTTATTAATGTCTACCATATAATTTTAATTAATGCACTCAATCTCTATCCACACCAATTAGTCATACACTGGTCATTAAAAAATTAACACTTTCCACTGGAGCTTGGCTCGACAGTGGCTCGCTCTTCTGTCCGCCTCTGTCCGCTTCCTTCCCACACTCACCCACTCCACGCCGCAGTACAGTTCTCAACTATCGCTCGCCAGGCCTTCACTCACAGGTATCGCCTCCCGATAGGTCCGGTTCTCACAGCAAGGACCATTTTCTCTCTTTACCTCTTGCTGCTCGCTCGGGTATCGCCAGTATCACTCCCTGAGGGGGAGACTCTCTCCGCTGCTCCGCTCTTCGCTCTTTGCTCGGAACGCTCCGGAGGCCGGCGTCGCTGCTTTTATACTCTTGGCTGACTTTCTGGAACCGACTTTAGGGGGGAAAAGGGGGGGGGGTTATAAGTGTCGCGTCACCTCGGGCCCACCCGACGCCCGAAAAGTCCAGAAAGGCGATGTTTGTTCGCGCCACTCCGCGCGGCGGCCTCCGGAAACCAGCAGAATGATACCCAGGCCGCTATAAGAGTCATTTACAATGGCCTGAGGCGGGATATTGTAAGGAGGGAAGAGGTTTTCGAGGATCCTTGCAATCCGGCCAGGCACGCGTGTGGCATGCCTTACGTCAGTGGACGGCGTTTGACATCAGGGCTGTGCGGGAGCGCCAGCCAGCCAGTTTCGAGCCTGGCCTGCGTCGTGGTCCTGTCTGCGTTCGTAACAGTATTTCAGAGTTAATCCCGAAAATCACTGAATCAGCTATTTTTTTTTCCTGTCCTTATGAGCCGTGGTATCTCCTTATGAAGGAAGCGTTTATTTTTGCACATGAAAAAGCATATTTATGTATCTTAACTGACTGGTTTTTGATGGACACTATGCCATCTAAAAATGTCCGTGGATGGTTTGGTACATTAAATGTTTATTAGTAAACATCGCGGAAAATTTGAAATGAATCAAGTTCTTATTTTAAAAAAAAAAAATGTTCTTCACTTTCGTTAAATGTTCATTGTAAACTTTGCGTTCATCATAGAACCAAGGGATAAGAAGATAGGAAGATGTGCACATACCTAATCTGAAATACGTACGGGTAATAAGAAATAAGCTCATAATTGCCATGGGGACCATAATTCTTGTAAACGTGTACATCATCATCTTATCTTACTGAAACTATCTCCTGGCATAATTTACAAGTTACAGGCTTTCAGGTCCATCTCGAATTGCCAGCTCATTATCATATCCTTAACAAAAAAAAGTACGCTCACAATCACCTCTTGGTTTTAGTTCTCGCTAGAGTTTGAGCAGCTAATGATGCGACTGTATTGAATAATTTATTGCCGTTCCAATTATGATGTCAAGAACATTTACATAGGGTCTGTACTTTGGAAGCATATTTCACTGTCTCGAAGAACGTTGTGCCATTGATGAAATCCTACTAGCCTATGTTTCATAAATAAATTAGTTACTCACGCTGGTGCAAAATATAAATTACAAGCATGCTTAAAGCATAAAGTAAGACGCATGGCAATTAAAAAAGCAAAAAACTTAAGATTAAACACTTCCTAATTTACCTATTTCGTTGTACAAAATAAATTTGAGCTGTAAGAAATTAACATGACTTGAAAGTTAAGTTATCTCACGACACGTATTACAACGTGTATTTATAAATTTATTTAGATGTTCTTGTGCTAACTTGTTCAGTTAAAGATGTCAGTTAGCGGTACGTAAAAGAATTCGAGTTATTTACGGTAGGCTGCAAAGGTTGGTTTTAAAACACCGTATTTTCACTTTAAAATAATGTCTCTTATTATAAATTTTATTTGTTTTATTGGTACGGTAAATAACCATGTTGTTATTTTTATTGCTGTAATAATTCTTACACGTGGTTATATGGCATACCATGACTATGCCTTAGATTTTAATATATACATTTTATTTTGAATTCTTCCCCTACAATAACCAAAACACAAAACTAACTGCACAAAATAAGTACAATCGAAATCATATGACGTTAAAAGTCTTAAAATGAGAAACACATCGGTGGTATCGTATACCATTGACAATTTGCAATAGTAAAACTAGAGTCTAATTCAATTGTCACATTATTGCAAATGTCCATAAGAAATTTGGCTGGTGAAAAATATTAGGAACTTTCAGGATCAGCGATATTATTTCCACAGAAAAAAATTTTCTGTACCTTAACAAAAGATTCCATTGGAAACCAGTTGCCAAGAAATTGTTTGTAATGCCACTATAAATGTATTGTAACTTTGTACAATACATGACTATGGTTATTATTGCATATCTATAGGCCTATGCAAATCGTTTTTCGACATAATACTGAGTATTTATTACGAAAATTGACACATATTTTACATTTGATTGATGTTTCATTCAAGCATATTTTTTGTAACCATTAAAAATATAGTCGAATATTCAACAATTTGACTTTATTTTGTTGTATCATGCTTGTTATGTACGCAGTTAATACCGGAAACTATTCAGGGAACGGTTTACAAATAACTTTAACTTTTGGAGGTACTGGGACAACACAAAGCATAAATTCCCGGGTTAGAATCCGAACCCATCATAACTGTGAACACTTTTCTGTAGTTATACAGTTTTTTACATGTAAATGTAATAAATTACAAATATATAATTTTACAGATATATTTCTGTTCCATTTACAAAAAAAAAATACAGAATAGTCTGTCATCAGTGGTTGTAAACTTGAATGGCACTTGAGATTGGAGAACAGGTTATTCGACACGCCCTTCGTGGTCAGAAGCCAATCACAAACACTCATGAATGACATATGACCAAACCATGTGCGACCCGGGAGAGAAAGTGATTTGCGACAGCAGCCAGTGAAGACCTGGTATCGACTTGAAAGCACACGTTTGAAGAGTCTAACTTGATTGGTAGGAAATAATGTTAAGGCTGGAAATTACAATAGTTCGTTGCCTCCGTTCATCCATCATCCGTCCGTGAATCACGTGACCTGCAGGCAATTAGATGGCCAGAAAAATTTATTTCGTCCGTCCGGCAAAAGTTTGGTTAACTTCGTACTTTTGATTTACGGACGGGGGAAATTATAATCTCCAAATGTCAGCTAGCTTTTTTGTTTGTCAAATCTTGTTATAGGCCTATTAGAAGATATTAAAGTTTTTTTTACATCTTAAGCTGCTTTTTGACTTACTTTTAAACACACTTCAAAAACTGTTTTTTTTTTTTAAACAATAATGCTCCGAGTCACAAAAGTGTATTAATTACCATGGTAACTATGGAAATGTGAATACAAATACCAGAGTGAAAAAAAAAGACTTTAATGAGTTATAAGTAGAGATCGGAAATATTCGCGGTTTCATTTCGCGGTAGACTAGAATCCAAATGCGTGTAACTTATTGCCGCTTCAGTGATTGGAACACAAATTGCCTGAAGGACTGTGAGCCAATGAATGACCCTCAACTTAAGAAGTACCGAATCACAAGCATCCCAGTTAGCAGGTGTCACGAGGCGGTAGCCAATGAGCTGGTGTAATTTCCCCGCGTACATAGAGGATCGTGGAGTCTACCCTAGAGGTCATCGAAACCACGAATTTTTCCAGTCCCTAGTTATAAGTGCTTAGTTTACATGATTATTTAACTTTTACAATTACATAAGAAAAATATTTTTCCTCCAAATTTTAAGTTTTCTCAACAGTTGTCAGCGGTGAAATTAAAAAAAAAATTATGACGTACGAGCGGAGTGTTGTAAATCGTTCGGCTGCTGACGGACGATCGGATGACGGACTGACGGGCGATGGACGGATGCTACGGGCTATTGTAATTCAGGCTTCATTTCGCAGGTATTTACTCATATGAATGTACCAAGGACACGGGCGTTTCATTCTTTGGACTGCTTTGCGTGTGATTGGGCGTCACAGATTATCCCTGTATGATTTGAATAATAATTTTGGACATGCGTCATTGCAAGCGGAAATTTCGCGGATTCTTCTGGCCTCAGGGTAGAATTCAAAGTCATAGCTGTGCTCAACCCATGTTCGCTTTCTCATTGGTTGATTTCTTAGCGAGAAATTTTTAGTCCTTGTTAGTTGGACCTGTCTGACTCGCTTACTTCTCTCCTGGCAGGACATCGTTGGCTCACGGTCGTAGAGGGGCGTGTCCAAAAAAAACTTCGGTCCAATCATGAAAACAGCTTAAGAGTGTGAAGGTTTGCATTCTTACTTGCGATTCAATGAATGCACGAAGTTTCAGCATCTCTACTTATTGTTAGGGACTGGGAAAATTTCGCCGGTCCAATGACCTGCAGGATGAGACTCCACGATCCTCTTCATCACACTCGGGCAAACGTCGCCTGTTCACTGGCTGCTGACTTGTGAGTTGTCTCAACCAGATGACTTGTGATTGGATACTTATTTGAGTGGAGGTCTCTAATTGGCCGAGAGTCCTCCCGATCAAGGGGCCCGTCTGGTCGGGGATGATAGGCGCGACGCTCGCTGGTGCTTCTAGCGCGGCATCGCCTGTGTACCTACCGGCGCGCAGTCTTCTCGTCGTGCGTAGGACAACCACGAATTTTGAGCGGTGACCGTAACATTATATTGCTAGAGACATGAAAAATTCGCGGGTATCATTTCGTGTTATGTTAAAATTCAAATAATTATACCTCAGTGCTGCTTCCGTCATTGGTTCATTGTTAATCTGGAGGACTGAGGGCCAATTAGAGACCCTCACTCATAGAAGTGTCGAATCACAGGCCACCCAGTCGAGACGACTCACAAGTCAGCAGCCAATGAACAGGTGGCATTTGCCCGAGTGTGTAGAGGATATTGGAGTCTATCCTGGAGGTCATTAAACTCGCGAATTTTTCCGGTCTCTATATATTGCATATAAATGAAGCTGAAGGTGTAAGTGCTTTCAAACATATGTACCGGTTTGTTTACACCTAAAAATTACTTTGAAAACACGCCTTTGAGCCATTTTTTAACTATTCTAAAAACACCTTTTTTAAAAACTTCATCCTGAATCAAAAATACTTTTTGACTCTCAGAGAAATCTTTAATGCTTTACGTAAACAGACCCCACTCGGATATTTAGAGTAGTTTAGTTTGGAAATTATTTTTTTCCCTGAAGCTCTGCGCCGTGTGTGTGCCCGGGTGGGCGGGTGGCATCAACCGTGAATCAATAGCAGGAGCAGCAGAAAGGTATGATTAATTGATTTTTTAGCATATCACGACGTGAATCAGCGCAATTTTTTCCCCGTCACCACTCATTGTAAGAGACCGGAAAAATTCGCGAGTTCATTTCACAATAGGCTAAAATACAAATAGTTATACCACAGTGCTGCCTCTGCTATTGGCTCACAACTCACCTGGATGACTCTGAGCCAATGAGAAAAACCCAACCAAAGCTGTATCGAATCACAGGCTGCTACGTTGGGACGTCTCACAAGACAGCAATCAATGAGTGGGTGACATTTGACCGAGTGTACGTAGAACTATGGAGTTCATCCTACAGGTCATTGAACCCGTGAATTATTCCGGTCCCTACTCATTGTTAGAGACCTGCAAAATTCGCAGATTCATTCGGTGATAGGCTAGAAGTCAAACACATATACCTCTTAAATAATTTGTCTATTGTCTTACTGTTCATCTGGTCGAATCTCAACCAGTTATAAACCCTCAACCAAAGTTGGATCGAATCACAGACAAACCAGCTGAGACGACTTACAAGTCGGCAGCCAATGAACTTGCGTTATTTGCCCGAGTGTACATGGGTATGTGTAGTCTATCCTGAAGGCCATCGAAACCGCGAATTTCGCAGGTCTCTACTCATTGTGCAACAATGTGCAGTCTGACAGCGCCTGGAGTATAGGCGGCACGCATCTTCCCTGGATGCTGTAAGGCGGGCCGAGCGTACTCAAGATCTCCGCGCGCGTTGGGCGGTTTTGCTGCCGAAAAGGTGGTCCCTCACCTTCGGGACCGGCGCAACCCCGTGATTATCACAACATGAAGTCGCCTTTGTCAGGTTTTTCGCTGCAGAGAGAGAGAGAGAGAGAGAGGGTCTCGCATGCGGTCGCATTAAACGCCCCGTTATTTACGGCGATTTAAACACAGTCCTCGGCGGGCCCCGCTGTCCGGGACGAAGGGGCAGTAATAACAACGGGGCTGAAGGTAAACAAAGGGGTAATTTATTAATGTGTAGAAATCATTCGAAGGTCACACCAGTCGCTAGCCGCCGCGGGTTTCCCCCCCCCCCCCATCCTTCCACCCGCCGCTACTCCCTCCGCACAATCACTCAGTTCTGCCCTGCAATTACGATCCATCGGAGGCCCCTAGCGGGAGCGTCGAGTGCTGGTTAACACTCGCCCCGCTACCGTGCGTCGGAAGTCGTCCGTCCGAGACGTCGCCGCTACGACTGTCCGTCCGAGACGTCGCCGCTACGACTGTCCGACCGAGACGTCGCCGCTACGACTGTCCGTCCGAGACGTCGCCGCTACGACTGTCCGTCCGAGACGTCGCCGCTACGACTGTCCGTCCGAGACGTCGCCGCTACGACTGTCCGTCCGAGACGTCGCCGCTACGACTGTCCGTCCGAGACGTCGCCGCTACGACTGTCCGTCAGAGACGTCGCCGCTACGACTGTCCGTCAGAGACGTCGCCGCTACGACTGTCCGTCAGAGACGTCGCCGCTACGACTGTCCGTCCGAGACGTCGCCGCTACGACTGTCCGTCCGAGACGTCGCCGCTACGACTGTCCGTCCGAGACGTCGCCGCTACGACTGTCCGTCAGAGACGTCGCCGCTACGACTGTCCGTCAGAGACGTCGCCGCTACGACTGTCCGTCCGAGACGTCGCCGCTACGACTGTCCGTCCGAGACGTCGCCGCTACGACTGTCCGTCAGAGACGTCGCCGCTACGACTGTCCGTCAGAGACGTCGCCGCTACGACTGTCCGTCAGAGACGTCGCCGCTACGACTGTCCGTCAGAGACGTCGCCGCTACGACTGTCCGTCAGAGACGTCGCCGCTACGACTGTCCGTCAGAGACGTCGCCGCTACGACTGTCCGTCAGAGACGTCGCCGCTACGACTGTCCGTCAGAGACGTCGCCGCTACGACTGTCCGTCAGAGACGTCGCCGCTACGACTGTCCGTCAGAGACGTCGCCGCTACGACTGTCCGTCAGAGACGTCGCCGCTACGACTGTCCGTCAGAGACGTCGCCGCTACGACTGTCCGTCAGAGACGTCGCCGCTACGACTGTCCGTCAGAGACGTCGCCGCTACGACTGTCCGTCAGAGACGTCGCCGCTACGACTGTCCGTCAGAGACGTCGCCGCTACGACTGTCCGTCAGAGACGTCGCCGCTACGACTGTCCGTCAGAGACGTCGCCGCTACGACTGTCCGTCAGAGACGTCGCCGCTACGACTGTCCGTCAGAGACGTCGCCGCTACGACTGTCCGTCAGAGACGTCGCCGCTACGACTGTCCGTCAGAGACGTCGCCGCTACGACTGTCCGTCAGAGACGTCGCCGCTACGACTGTCCGTCAGAGACGTCGCCGCTACGACTGTCCGTCAGAGACGTCGCCGCTACGACTGTCCGTCAGAGACGTCGCCGCTACGACTGTCCGTCAAACGACTTTTCGTTTAGTTGTCTTTCGAGCCAAAGCGACTGAACAGGGAAAAAAATTAGACGTGGCTGTGACGTATGGACACGGCCGTGTGTTGTACGTGAATACGTGTACGTAACAGGTAATTTTTCTATTTTTTTTTAATTTTAACACCATATATATTCACTGTAACTATTTTACACTAATGTTTTATATATGCAATCAATAGATGTTGAATAGAACTGACGATTGAAACTGAAACGAACGTCGTAGCTTCTCCGAGTCGAAAGTTATGCTAAATGGAAATCTCGAAACGCAGCAAAATGTCATCAAAATGGTGGCGCTTCCCCTTCCGCCGCAGTCCTTACTAAGCGAAACGAATTCTTTGATCAATTAGAATATAAACTTATGCACCAATTTTCGTAAGAAATACTCAGTATTATCCCGAAAAACGTATTTCATATATGCAAAAATAACCATGGCCATGTGTTGTACAAAGTTACAATATCTGTAGTGTAGTGTTAATATTTCATGGCAACATGGTTTGCAAAGGAATATTTGTATACGTACAGACAATTTTTTTTTTTTTTTTTTTTTTTTGCGTTTCTCCCACCACCCGCTACCGCTGCGTCAAGAACCTTCCGTCTGACGTAAGCAGTGATCCGCAACGGTCTTCACTGTTTATAGCGAGCTAAGTGTGGGGTTCATGGTGTAATACGCTTGTTCTGTTATAGCATTAGTTTTATTACGTATTCAAGATGAACATATTTCAAATTTCTACACTGTTCAATTATTGTTTTACAAGAATATTTTTTTTTAAAAAATTAAGATTCCAGAAAAATTATGAATAAAATTACAAAATATGTTTACAGTAGCTCAAAAATCTCGGCCTGCGGTGGGAAGAGAGAGAGAGAGAGAGAGAGAGAGAGAGAGAGAGAGAGAGAGAGAGAGAGAGAGAGAGAGAGAAGAGTACGGTTTGGTTTGAAAAGAGGCTGATGGTAAGAACACCCCGAAAAGCCTCTATTGTATGGGTACGGATCTACATACAATAAACATGTATTATATATCAAGATTTTTAATACATTTTTACTATAGGTGGTGTAGCAACCGCGCGCGTGACGAAAAAAAACAACTATTACTAGCGTTTAATAGGCTACTGTCTACTTACCAAGAATAATGAATAGTTTAACTAAGTTTCATATTATATGCCAGATATGACTGTCTCTCAATTATCGTGCAGTCTGCCCTTTTCTTGTTTTTTTTTTTTTTTTTTTTTTTTTTTACCCTACCGTCCCGAGTTTCCTTAATTCGACTGTCAGGCCGCGCACGAACTATCAGATAACACCCCCTCCGCGCGGCTGCTGACTGCCTGTCCGGCCATGTTTGTTTGAAGACTGCATAACTCGCCTCCGTGGCATGGCCTCGCCAGCGCTCTCCGCTGCAACAAGGGCCCATGTCTCATCCCTTTGGCCCGGCGACTGTTGGATTCGTCAGCCAAGGAACCACGAAAAAAAAAAAAAAATTGTTGTCTGTTAAGTCGGTTTACGGACGATAGTTTAACGTGACAACGTCATAACAAAAAATTGATGATATTATTGCATACTTTTATGAATAAAATTGAATCATTTTTATTAAATTATCACTATTTTGTGTGGATACAAAGAAGGAGTGAAATGAAATCTACAATTTAACTGATAAATTTACTTTTATTTGCACTCATTAATTCAAATATGTTTATTACATTAACGAACAGATTATTTTAACTATAACTTTTATACATGTTTGCTGTTTAACTTCTTCCAATCTGTGTTATTCTGTTAAGGTTAGGACGATGATAGGAAAAGTAGGAAACGAATGGGAGTGTTTCAAGTTTAATGTGCCTCGAAGAAGTCAAATCGATGGTTGTTCCAATCGAGTGGAAGAGAGATAGATGCGGCGCAAGCGTACAATGAGCGTAACGGGACGCAGCGTAACGGGACACTTTTTCGTGCGTGCAGCCGGCGCGTTCATCGATTTATTAGACGTTGTCACGTCAAAAAAGAAAAAAGAAAGTTCTTTGTGGTCGGCACGGCTGCCTCTGATGCGTCCCTACATCCATCAGCTTCGTGATCATGTTGTATGTTGTTTGTACTTTATATTGGCGTAATATTTGATGAAAACATAAACAGTTTCGTTTGTAACACAGATAACAGAGAGATAAAGAAAAAAAACGTAAATATTAGTATTAAAAGTATTATCTGTAGGTGAACTTAAACTTATATGTGTATTAATGCTCACTGTATTTGTTTAATATTTTGTGATTAAACATACACGCCACGTTAACATTTTATAATTGTGTTTACCAATCGTCGTTTGTTTTTTTTTTTTTTTTTTTTTTTTTTGGCTGAATCTTCGTAGGTGTCCGACTCGAAATGGCCGCGTGGAAATTAGTACGACAAACTGTCAACAGGTGGCGCTAGCAGTAAAAGTAGGTATTCGGATACAATCCATCCCTTAGAAATGTGTCCTCTACATTGTGGCTGCATTTGCTATGGGATGTAGGGATGTGTGTGGTGTGGATATAGCCACTGTTTAAATGTTCCCGTAATTTAATGTCTTTTTTTTAGCATCCTATCCTCATAACGACAAAAAATTATTAGTAATATAAGGTATACACACAGATTTTCAAAACATACAGGCATATATATATATATATATATATATATACTCTTACCTACTCTCTCTCTCTATATATATATATACATATATATACATATATATATATATACATATATATATATATATGAAACGTTTTAACAATAAATATGTCAAAACTATCTACAGGTCTACGCTGATTGTACTTATCTATATAAATAAACATATAATGGTCGTTTGTCAAAATCTTAAACCTCTAAAAGTTCTTCACCAATTGCTTTGAAATTTTGACACAACTTTGCGTTTGAATTCGCGCGTGTTTTTGTATACCTATGTCACTCCCACCACTGGCATGCATGTCATTGGTTCGCTATCCGTGCTATAGAGTGACATATATAGAAATATAGGTATATAGAGATATAGAGGGAGATATAGATATAGAGAGATAGAGATAAAGATAGATATATTTATATAGGCCTATGTAGATACAGATATGTAGAGATAGAGAAATGTAGAGATATAAATAGAGAGATAATTATAGATGTACCTGTACGGTTTGTATATGTGTACATTACAAGCTTTATTTAAATCTTATTCAATAATTCAAAATAAATTCAGTAATCACGGAGGGAAATTAAAATATAGAGCCTTAGTAACTTTCTGTTCGTTTGATACAGTAGGTGGGAGTGGGAGGTAAGAGTAAAGGAATAGTTCCACAAAACATGATTTCATACTTGACTTTGTCTTTTTTTTTTTATCAAATAGTCCAAATTAAGCTTTACACTCACGAAATGACGAGGGAGTGTTATGCCCATATTGCACACGGTCGCACACAGCCGTATTGCTTTATGCTAGTGCGCGTCCATCCACAAAAACCAACAATTGTCAAATCAAGTCTTTCACATGATAATTTATGACTTTGATTTAAAAATGTGATAAAATGCTGGATTTAATAGGGGCCTGTCTGAGCACTCGATGTAAGCACACACACACACACACACACACACAAACACCTACACCTACAAACTACCCTCTTACCTTTTCTTCCGATTGTGCGTTTAATTTGTGGCTGGGAGTTCCTCGAGTGACGTGAAATGTTTACTGTGGTAATTATGTTTACAGCGCAATGGACGAACTGCAGTTAAAGCAATAAAATGAACCCGTGTTGTAGGGTCCGCATCTGATAAGAGGGGAAAATCCGGGGTTTCTTTTTTAAGACGGAAAGAATTACAACGTATGATAACACGAATATCGTTACGTTTGATAGTGCTCCGTAGTATTAGCGCTATTAACCAGATCCTGATAACCAGTGATCCAGCGCTAGATCCCTTTTTTTTTTATTTAGCCTAACAAATTGGGGGAGTGTAAATTTAGCATAACATAAACACGAAAAAAAAAATAATAATCTTCACCAGATTTAAATCAGTTTTAATGCATCGGTTCAGGTCTTCGCGCGTCTGCAATGAAAAAAAAAAATAATAAGTAGCCGAGCACCTAAAGTAATCGCTATATTTGTACGAGGACCTGGCTCTCTGTGATTTCCGTCCGCTACTGTGTAATCTACGCCGTTGTGTTGACACATTATTCACCGTTGATCAACTGCCGGCTCGCCGCATTTAAATCACGCCGACGCGACGTTACAAATTTTTGGTACCGCCGTCGTAAAAAAAAAAAAAATATAATGAAAATTCTAATCGCGGCAAAAGGGACAGCGAAAACGAAACGTTGTGGTGGAATCGTTGCCGATACGATCTGGTCCTCGGACGAAATTATATGCCGCGAAGGTTGAACGACCCGCGTTCCCGTCTTGATTTGTAGTACCTACCTGCGCTTCTCCTAGCCACGAAGTCAAAGAATGGTTTCAGTGTACAGAAAAAAAAAACTTTGATACTTTTAAAAAAATAATCTTTTGGGAACCAGTTTAAATATTTTGTTATACTGCAAGAAAGTATATTGTAACTTTGTACAACACATGGTTATGGTTATTTTTTCATATATTAAATAAGTTTTTCTTACGAAAATGGCGCATGATTTTTATATTATAATTGAAGTTTCATTTAACCATAATTAATAAAAAAAAATAAGGCTAAGATATTCTTACATTCAATAATGGGACTTTATTTTGTTTAACTATGCTTATTAATTTTGCGCTGTTAATACTGGAAAGCTATTTAGGAAACGGTTTACAATAAACCTACTATAGTGCATTAGCCACATTTGAATAAGTTGTTTAGTTGACACTGTTCAGTAGCCACACAAAAATCAATACTACAGATATATTGAAAACTATTTAAAAACCTCAGAATTTGTATTACTTTATAAAAATTTTAATGAAATGAAATAAAATTTTCTAAAAGAAATTAAAACCATATCACGCATTAGTCACCAGCATTGACTTTTTAACACAAAAATTTGCAGTGATTTATACCATATGGTTCTCGATATCGTTCCTGCATAAAAACGTAAAAATGTAAACTTTGCCGACTAATTATGCAAAAAGAATGCAATATATATTCATTTTGTTGAAGTTCGACCACTCAAAAAGTCTACAAGTTTAACAGCGTTTAACGTGTCCTGGATGGGACATACAGCCTTAAAGGTGAAAAAATTTTATTAGTGAATTCGGAGTGTGTAAGAATACTTCTATGTGAACCTTTCGGCCCCTTGATTCCTCCCCGAAATGTTTGAGCGTGTTCGTTGTGTTGCTACAAGTTAACAACACCGTAGTCCGTCACGCTTGCTCCGAACGAGTTGTTTGGACCGCATCCCCGGTGGAGCCACAGCAAGCGCGCTTCACACGGGTGCGGATTCGCGCGCTTCACACGTGTGCGACCGCACGCGCTTCACACGGTTGCGACCTCACGCGCTTCACACGGGTGCGACCTCACGCGCTTCACACGGGTGTGACCTCACGCGCTTCACACGGGTGTGACTTCACGCGCTTCACACGGGTGCGACCTCGCGCGCTTCACACGGGTGTGACCTCGCGCGCTTCACACGGGTGTGACCTCGCGCGCTTCACACGGGTGTGACCTCGCGCGCTTCACACGGGTGTGACCTCGTGCGCTTCACACGGGCGCGACATCGCGCGCTTCACACGGGTGTGACCTCGCGCGCTTCACACAGGTATGACCTCGCGCGCTTCACACGGGCGCGACCTCGCGCTTTTCACACGGGTGCGACCTCACGCGCTTCACACGGGTGCGAATTCACGCGCTTCAAACGGGTGCGACATCGCGCGCTTCACACGGTGTGACCTCGCGCGCTTCACACGGGTGCGACCTCGCGCGCTTCACACGGTGTGACCTCGTGCGCTTCACACGGGCGCGACATCGCGCGCTTCACACGGGTGTGACCTCGCGCGCTTCACACAGGTATGACCTCGCGCGCTTCACACGGGTGTGACCTCGCGCGCTTCACACGGGTGTGACCTCGCGCGCTTCACAAGGGCGCGACCGCGCGCTTCACACGGTAATCTGATATTTTATAAAGTACCTAGTGGGGTCACTTGCAAAGCAACACACGATGTTTGTTCACGAAAATTAACAACCTCACTATGTTGTTTACAAACACCGTTGCCAGAAATTAACAGTGGCGGAAGGATACCTAGACCATTGGCACTACTTTCGAAAACTGTCAAATTCGAGACAAGTTAAATGAAACAGTCCTCGTGTGTGTATCTATACTTAAAAGGACAGACATTTTTCGCAAAAAATATATATGTATATCTGAACGCCCATTAGACTGCAATGTGATATGTCTGAGCCAGCGATTTTTCCCTTCCTTGTAATTGGCAGCCGTTTGCAAGAGAATCCATTGCCTTATTTGACAGGGCCATTCAGGACGCGTTTTTTCCCGCGCTGAATTACTGCAACATAACATATTATTTTTGTAACATAACGTATTAAAGGATAGTTGTACTATGTTCACGATACCAATATATACGGATGAATCACGCGAGTCAGCCATATTCTAGCCACAACATGCTTTTATATACTTGAGTGTTTTTCAAGTAATTAATATATTTAAGCCTATTTAAAGATACACTATCAAGTTAATTATGGATTTCTCATATTACATGTAGGTATCTGAAATAAACTCACCAAAACACGAAACAACATATGATGCTACAGTATTTTAACCCATAGATACATTATCGAAATATTATCGCGAAAAACCGCATGTAGGCCCTACGTATCTACAAGATGTGTCCCATAACTCATCGTGATGACGAGAACTGTTGACAGACAAATTAATCGTGGTCCTGAATCAAAAAACCAAAATTACGAAAGTGTCTAGTTTTCAGGTTCTAGGCATTTTTTTTTCAAACGTTTTAAAATCCCCACCCTGCACCAAATTATTAGATACGCAATCATAAATATCCCTATTATCTAAAAAGTTCAAAATAAAATTAAACATGTTGCACTTTGGGGGGGGGGGGGGGGGTGTCTATTCTTTATAAGTCTTATCGGTACTAATTTTTAGTCGGTTAGCGTTGACTATACACAAAAATTCACTTTGCTAACTTAGCAAATTAATTACTTCAACTAGGCCTATCCATATTTTCAAATAACTTTTAAATTAGCAAAATATTTTTTTTACAGTATGAATAAGCAAATTTTTCTTATTAAAATTTCTTGGCCCATAAGTCTTCCAAATATATTTTTCCCTAAAAGTATATAGGCCTATTACATGTTCTTTGATTTTATTTTGAATTTTTATCAATAGTAGGGTTATACATGATTACGTAGCAAAAACTTTAAGTCACATATTATCTTACAATTTGGTGCAGGGTGAGTATTAGAAAACATTTTTGATAAAAAAAAAAAAGAAGCCTGTAACTCTAAAACTACGACGCTTTTGAATTTTGGTATTGAAGATTGAAAACCGTAATATACCGGTCTATCAACTGATCTCAGATTGCCGTTAAGCTATGCGACATTATGTGTATTGCAAGACGGCGTCGTCGCTGCTGTGTGAAGCGCGCTTTGGAAGGCACATTCCAGGGTTGGTTACCCTTAACGCTGCCACGCAACCTTCGTCCCAGACCCACGCAGGCTGAAGAGTTTTACCGCCCAATTAAGGCCCCCCCTCCCCTTCTTCCAGCGCCGAGTCCTGTACCGAACCCTATCCCGTGCCGAGCCAGGCAGAAAAACCCTAAGAATCAGCCTGGCGTGTTTAATCTACATCCTATAGACCTCTTCATCCTTGGTTGGCAGTGTGCGTGAAAATGGCCATTTACTCTCTCTTTCCAATGCACGATATATGCTGTTAGCGCTGTCCTTTTCATGGTGCCCTGAAGACAGATATACCCTGAGAGCACAAGCATTTTAGACTCCACTTTGTAATAAAATTTAAAAAAAAAATGTAAAATATAAATCATTAATTTAAAAAATAAAAATTTTGAATAAAAATTTTGTAAATACAGTTTCTTGTTGTATATAATCAAGATCATCATCTGATAGTATTTATTCAGTTCTTTTTTTTTTTAACTAAAACTTTAACTGAAATACGCCATCTTGCTTTCAACGTTCACGTGAACATTTTTTATTTCATTGAATATATATATTTTCTTGCTTTTTTGGGCATAACACATTATTCCTTTTATTATTAAATACCAACTGCTACTGATAGTTTCACCTGTGAAATAATATTTGGTGTTTAACTTTGAATTATCTTTTTCTAAAGAATGACTACAGATGAAATAATACTGTAAATGACACAAGTATGCCTTTGCATATTTAAAATAAGAAAATGTATATTTTTATTAATCAAAGATACAAGCTACATAAATAATAAAAAATTTAAATAATCGTTCGTTAAAAATCTTAAAACTCCGTAATTTCTTAACCGATTATTTTGAAATTTTGACACGAAGTTACATTCGAATACGCGCGTGATTTAGCTATAGGTATATAGGATGTATAGATATTGTCACGTGCACCTAGCCGGTGCCACCACCATTTCTGTCACGATCCACTTTCAGAGGGGGGAGAGAATCGTAGCTCTTTACATAGAAACAACTCGCTTGGCATCAACTAGTCTTAACTTCATAAAATACTTTACTGTACCTAGGATCATAGGTTCGTCATCCCGTACAGGATGTCTGGTGAGAGCTGAACTAAGGAGATTTTGCAAAATAACATAATACTTAATTAAAATTATTTTATTCTTAAAGTCAAATACTCAACATCATTTTAAAGAACATTTAAATAGCGGGATTACAATTTAAAACAATAATCTCTTTACTTCCTTAACGATTGAACGACCTTACAAGAGAGAGAATGAGAGAACTTCACTAAACACTTCCCTAGTCCTTCCGAATACCTCAAATCATAATTAATACTTAAAATTAAAACAAAGATAAGTCCATACTCACATTTTCCGAAAAGCCTTTCTTGATCGATTACTTTAAAAAAATAACGTAGGGGCCTCTCCTGCCCTTGAAATCCCGAACGAACATTACATTTTAAAAACTATGACGCGTGACCCCTGACGAGGGCCATAGCCTCCGCCCGAAAGCTTGAATTCCTACATCACGAACGAACTAACAACTCGTGACCACAGGTGAGACGCATAGCCTCCGCCTGAGTGAGCCTGAATTCCTACATCACGAACGAACTAACAACTCGTGACCACAGGTGAGACGCATAGCCTCCGCCTGAGTGAGCCCCGAGTCACCACTCACTTGCGCTTAAATTCGCGCGCCCTGCCGCGCCTACCATAACAAAAGCTCGTTATTGAAGTCAAATTTACTAAACAACTAACTAGAACATCTGGGAAGACTACCCCCCCTCTACCCCAATGTGCAGGCCACACCGCGCGGCTTGTTACGACAGCGCGCCCCAGTAACTGCGGCCCGTGGCTGCGCCAGCGCGCGGCCAAACAAACAAACAAAATTCTGCAAGCCCGCAGCGCGCCGCGCCGGCCCCGTGCCCCAATTACATGGTCACGCCACTTGCGCTGACGAGTGAACAGAGCAGCCAGCCCAGAGTCCCGTCAGTAAAGTCCCTAAATTTGATTTCAACAACCCTGCAAAATTTCAACCCGCGACATAACCCTCCCCTCACAGAGCTCGAGCCCCATCGAGCTACCTCAAAATTACAAATTGTCTTTTTCCATTAAACCATAACTATAAATTCCTCATTTCACAAAAATAATAATTTTCTTAGTTCCTTGCTGTCTGAACATACATCTAGATTCTGCATAAGATTTATTTTAAAACAACAAGTATTCATAAAATTAAATGTAAAACTTTTATCTGGTTTGTTCTCACAGGAACCTTCAGAGGCTCGAGTTCTCAATTCTAAAAAAATTGTTCTGTTAGTGAAGCTCTCTTTACAAATTAAATTACTGTTCTTAGTTTCTCAGTATTCGTTAAACAATGTGCAAATTCTTGATAATTATTATTATTTTTTTTTTTTCGGTTTCCGTTTATTACCATACTTCTTTCGTTCTTCAAAAAAAATTAAGTGTCCTTACAGTGTTTCAATTAATTAAACTCTTATCTCGTGAAGGTTGGTGCAACTCCTCGAAGTCAGTGTTGTCGAGAAGAGTAGCTCCCTGGGCTGGCCATCAGCAAACACCACTCAACTCCAACAGCTACTGGACTGGCTTCCAGGGCAGCTCACAACTTCTCCCCACATCTGCTTCGGAGTTGTGCCATCCTCATCACGAACAGATTACAATTCTGAAACATCATCAACAGGCATTACCATCACGCCTGACAAATACAAAACTAACTACTAAACTGCAATCGATGGGCAAGGATGCAAACACACAAAAAAATAAAATTAATTAATTCAACTGCTAACATAAAGTATCCCACCCTTAGCATAATCTAATCAGGCAAATAATTTGATAGGAAAAACTTAAGGAAGGGAAACATGACCTCCAATGATTTTCCCTAACTCTTGAGTCTTGATCTTCTCTATACAGCAAATAGTCCCCACGAAGTAACTGGGTTGAAGGTCAGTTCACATGACCCACCCATAACCTCTTCTACTCTTCTTTTCTTCTGGGGGCAACCACAATGCCCACCAATCTCTCTCCATGGTGCCGAACCAGCTATCCCATGAGAGTAAACAACGTAGTCAATAGAAGCGCAGAGGGGAAACACCAATCTCTGGCTTGTCGAGTCATAAAACTGCTTTGTCTTCTTCTTCTTCTTCTTCTTCTTCTGAGTAAAACATCTGATTAATCTTGCTACTATTCTTCCCAACAATAAAAAAAAAGTTCATCAGGTATCTTCATGAAAGAAACATTCTAACTAATAATTCTTCATTTTTCTTCTTCTTTATTTCTGTTAGTTGTAATAGAAGGCCATGTTAGGGAGGTTATAGGGAAAAAGAGTGGCCAATTCCCACCCCATCACCCACCTAGATCATGACTAATTAACTTTTAAACTTTCTATTTCAAACAAATAAAAAAAAACATTTTTTTTTTATTCAAACTTTTAAACTATAATTACTTTTACTTCATAACCTCAAAAGCTAATCAATAATTCTAAATGAAATTGTGATTTACTGCATCCTTGTTCCATCCGATCTGTTTGTTTATAACCTTTCTTGTAAAGTATAAAATTTTCAAACATTACTAATTCAAAACAAATTTACATTCTGGTGTCCTTCGAGTTACAATTAAATTTACTATTTCTTAGCTTGAAATAATTTAAGTTTTCAGAACTATTTCATTGTCTAATTCACAACACTTAAAAATCAACTCAAAACAACAAATCATCAAAATCAATAAGATCATCTGACCTACCTATCAGTACTGTGAACTTGAACTGTTCGTACACATTTATAATAAGCTATTGTATTTAAATTCCAACCTAAATAAGGTTTAAAAAAAACTACTAATCCCTCTGTAAATTAAGAAAATTAACTTTAAAAATTAAACTTAAGGTATTAGTTCTTTTTGACAGCTACCACAACTCACTAGTTCCATTACATTACTATAACCTAAAAAGTTCTGTAAATAATGTTTATAACAAAAAAAAACTCCAGTTACTGTCTTCCATAAAAAAAAATAAAACTTTACATGACCTTATTAATCTCCACTTGTAAGTCCATGGCTGCCAGCTTTCTCTTCTCTTGAATCTTCAGTCTTGGCTCTTGTTTCAGTGATCTTGTATCTTGTCTCTCGAACTCTTGTCATCTTGTAAACTGGACTGCTGCTCAGCTCATCTTAAGGAATCTGTAACAGTTTCAAAAATACATGTTAATTTAAATTACATAATTCCTGTTCTTTGGTCCTAAAAAAAAATTGTATTATTAGTACACATTACCCTGAAACAACATTATTATTCATTGTTTATTACTTAAAAAAAATGCTTTACCATAAAATCCTTTTTTGTTCTTTTCATTAGGCCTATTTATTTTCCTTCTTCTTAATTAAATTCTGCTTCAAATGTTAATCCTAACTTAAGACCTACCATCCATTTATTATTCATTACCTACATTATTTATGTTACCCTAAAATTCCCATAAGTTTCTAATACTTCCTATCAAAGACATTCTCTCTAAAAAAAAATTTACTTGTGACTCTTAACTTAACAAACTTAAAAAAAACTTTTACACTAGACTTAACTTATTATTCATTCTTAGTTACTAAATTTCTATATGTAAACTTTAGTACTTACAAACAAAAACTGCCTATTTCTCTCTACCTCTTAATCTCTTTCAATTATTACAATAATAATGTTACCTTGCATCTTTAAACTTTCTTCTTTTCAATTAAATTAGACATCTCATAACAATAAAAATTCTGCCTATACTCTTCTTATGGGTGTCCAACCCAACAACAAAATTTCAAATTCTCAAGTTTCCTTATATTTAAATTATGCAATACAAATAACCTCTGTGGTGCCTGTACCCTTTTAGGCCTACCACCTTCTCCTCTCACAGCATGACAACTCTTATTCCTCGGGGTCTGTATTCACTGTTCCAAATCAAATATCTCAAATAAATTAAAAACAAATTTATTATTTTAAGAAAACAAAAATTTACATTGACTTTACTATGGAGCCTGGAAATCTCAATGTCCCACAGCAGCTAACATGACTAAATCCCATGGAACCCCAGGTTTACATAACCTGTGCCCAAAAATTTAAGCATACCAGGCTTTCTCTGCACTGGTTTTACAGCATCACACACTATTTAGGGCCCCTGATCTGCCATCAGTCCCAAGGAGTTTTCCCACAACCCCTCTCTACACAAGCGCCTACCGCATTCCTCTCAATTGGCTATCGGTTTTACGGCATTCTTTTGGGATCCGACCATCAAGTTAGGGCTAATCGAACACTAAACCTCCATACTTCCAAACTAATGTAAATCAATTAAATTTTCTCTGTAAATTCTAAAAATCAAAAAAAAATTATTCCAACATGCCAAAGAAACTTCCAAAAAAAATTCATAATCTTATCTTCAAACCATTAAAATAAAAATAAATAGATTACTCTGTTTTCTCCTTAATAACTGTAAACTGTCAACAAATATCATGTCGTAAATTTTAACTATGCTTACTGACTCTTAATCATAAAATCTCATTTGTCCTAATTAATAAACAACCGATTTCCTTAAAATCTCACTGTATCTCTCACACTCAAACTTCACTGGCTGAATATCTCAATAAATTCAAAAACAATTATCTAAACTCTTAAAGAAACTCCTCCCCAATTATTCAAATTACTTCACCTTATTTTATTTCATTACTTAAAACACCTTACTCAAAAAAAATTAATTAATTATCTAGCTATCTTCCATTATTATTTATTTACCGAACAAAACTTTCTCCTAAATTAATTTAGTAAAATTCAATTTCACATTAGGCAAGTACACTAACTCTCTACAGCAATGTTTCTCATTTCCCTCCTTCCTAACTGAATCCAATCTTACTTAACCTCCAGGGAATTTACCTCACAAAATAACCAAAAATTTCACTGTAGTGCCTATCTGCTATAGGCCCACTACACAGCAAGGGACTCTAACCCCACCAACAAACTTCATTGAAATGGTACCCTATCCCATACAGGATAGCCACTTCGGTACTACCATGGGGAACTCCTGCCCCAAACTACTCACAACTCTCAGGATTCTCCTGACCCTTAATTCCGTAGTCAGCCCATCTCCTATGGTCTGCGCTACAATTCCCTTTCTTCCCAGGGACACAACGCCTCACCTTAGGGTCCCTCGCCCTAATGAAAACATTAATTTTGTCTCTCTGTTCTTTTGGAGTAAATTCCCTCTACACACAAAATCTAGCCTTCCCAGTTTTCTCAATGCTTATCGATTTTATAGTGTACCTCCTTAATAATGTTTACAAATCCCAAAAAAATATTTTTAAAACCGAGGTAGAATTTAACTAACAAAAACATAAACAACTTACAACGAAACACTTCTAGCCTATACATCATACACTTCTTAAATTAAATTACTTACATACTGAAAGTTCCTCTTCTCCTAAAACACACTTAAATTTAAATTTATTTAACCAATAGTCTATTTTCTTATCGCTAAGTTACCGTACAGCTGATCAAAACAAGGTCACGGCCTGTCCACGTCTCCGTATGAGCCCGTGACGTCACCGAATTCCATCAGGTGCGCCAACCCTCGCTTGCGGTTCCTCCGTTCTCCGCTAGGTCTCAGCACCTCCCCGTCACGTGTTCACTCTGCCACGTCCACTGACGTGTCGTTCTGAAACAACTCTCAACATTTTTCTAATTAAAACAAAACATCACTATAAATTCTATAACTCTCTTTTACATAAACTCTCGTTTTCTCTTTAATTCCTTTCTAACGTTTATCCTTCCCTCGACTGATTTAATTCGTACGTCTCGTCTCCTACGCGCACGAAAACAAAACAAACTTCTCTTGAAAATAATTCCTATTTACGACAAAAAACTTTATTTTAAATTATAATTCTCTTAACCTACAATCTTAAAATGAACTTCAATTAAATTAAACCACTTGCATTATCTCTAATAAGCATTTAACTTATAACGTATTCTCCTCACGTAATAATCCCCGATATAAATCTACAATAAATTCAACGACTTAAAACAACTTATCACTATAAACTTTATCCTTACAAGTATCCTCAAATAAACATCTGTTACGTCAAAAAAAAAATCTCAAAGACTTCCTCCACTATAGACTAAAATTCCGTAATCCTCTCCTCAAGTAAACTCTTAATAACCTGCTATCAGAAGCTGAAACTAACTTAATAATAAACATAAAAATCTACCTCTCTCTCTCTCCAGAAATAGAACCTATCCGGCGAACTCTACCATTTCTGTCACGTGGCACCTACCCGGCGCCTCCACCATTTCTGTCACGTGCACCTAGCCGGTGCCACCACCATTTCTGTCACGATCCACTTTCAGAGGGGGGAGAGAATCGTAGCTCTTTACATAGAAACAACTCGCTTGGCATCAACTAGTCTTAACTTCATAAAATACTTTACTGTACCTAGGATCATAGGTTCGTCATCCCGTACAGGATGTCTGGTGAGAGCTGAACTAAGGAGATTTTGCAAAATAACATAATACTTAATTAAAATTATTTTATTCTTAAAGTCAAATACTCAACATCATTTTAAAGAACATTTAAATAGCGGGATTACAATTTAAAACAATAATCTCTTTACTTCCTTAACGATTGAACGACCTTACAAGAGAGAGAATGAGAGAACTTCACTAAACACTTCCCTAGTCCTTCCGAATACCTCAAATCATAATTAATACTTAAAATTAAAACAAAGATAAGTCCATACTCACATTTTCCGAAAAGCCTTTCTTGATCGATTACTTTAAAAAAATAACGTAGGGGCCTCTCCTGCCCTTGAAATCCCGAACGAACATTACATTTTAAAAACTATGACGCGTGACCCCTGACGAGGGCCATAGCCTCCGCCCGAAAGCTTGAATTCCTACATCACGAACGAACTAACAACTCGTGACCACAGGTGAGACGCATAGCCTCCGCCTGAGTGAGCCTGAATTCCTACATCACGAACGAACTAACAACTCGTGACCACAGGTGAGACGCATAGCCTCCGCCTGAGTGAGCCCCGAGTCACCACTCACTTGCGCTTAAATTCGCGCGCCCTGCCGCGCCTACCATAACAAAAGCTCGTTATTGAAGTCAAATTTACTAAACAACTAACTAGAACATCTGGGAAGACTACCCCCCCTCTACCCCAATGTGCAGGCCACACCGCGCGGCTTGTTACGACAGCGCGCCCCAGTAACTGCGGCCCGTGGCTGCGCCAGCGCGCGGCCAAACAAACAAACAAAATTCTGCAAGCCCGCAGCGCGCCGCGCCGGCCCCGTGCCCCAATTACATGGTCACGCCACTTGCGCTGACGAGTGAACAGAGCAGCCAGCCCAGAGTCCCGTCAGTAAAGTCCCTAAATTTGATTTCAACAACCCTGCAAAATTTCAACCCGCGACAATATAGAGGGAGATACAGATATGTAGATTTAGAGAGATGTATATGGAGATAATAGAGGGATAGATAATTAGAGAGAGATAGAGAGAGGATTTGTATACCCACAAAAAAAATCGAGGGATTGCAACACTCATTCTGGGCATTAGCTTACATAAAAGATTTTGACTGTTAATAAGCCGTGTAGCGTCAGTTCTGTACTGCGAACAAAGCATGAGGCAGAGTTCACCGCATAACACACCTGGCTCGTATGGAGCGGGCAAATAGCGAGTCCTTATAACTAGAGACCTGTAAAATTCGCGATTTCAAATCCCTAAAGGATAGACTCCATGATCCTCTATGCACTCGTGCAAATTACATCTTCTGATTGGTTACCGACTCGTAACACCTGTTGACTGGAATTATCGTGATTCGCTAATTCTTCTGTTAAAGATTTTTCATTGGCCCAGAGTCCTTCAGATAAACTGTGGCCCAATCACTGAAGCAAAATAATGCCAAAAGTATTTGGACTCTATCCTATCGCGATATGAATCCGCGAATTTTGCAGGTCTCAACTTATAACAGTTAATGGCCGCGTGCGGGGTGTGTACCTAGTGTAATGGGAAATGCAGCCCTGTCGTCTTCGGGACGGAGAAAACAACTTGTCTTATATCACTGGGGGTTGGCTCATCGGCTGTTTCGGGCACGCCTGTCGAACCCGGCAGAACGGCTTGCCCGCGCGAGAAAACAACTGCAGCTGTCGGCAGCTGCATCTGCATTCCGAAGAAGGGCGGACGCGGTGGGTGGTATTTTTTTTTTGTAAATGGAACAGAAATATTCATTTAAATTTTCAGATGTTCGTAGACATCTCGTACGTTTAATAGTGTTCGCAGTTGACACCGGGTTCCGAATTCTTACCGCGTGCATTCACGTGTTGTCTCAGTACCTCCACCAGTTAAAAAGTTGTTTGTAAACAATTTTCTTGTAAAGCTCTCCAGTATTAACTGCACCCTTAAATACGTATAATGAAATTAAATAATGTCAAAATATTGAATTTTCGATTATCTCTTCAATGGTTCTAAAATATTACGCTCGAATGACACATCAATGAAAATATGAAAATTGTTCTCCAGTTTTCGTAAGGAATATACAAAGTGTTGTCTGGAAACAACGTATTTTTTACATTCAAAAATAACCATAGCCATGTGTTGAATAAATATACAATAAAATATTTCCTGTAGTATTACAAACTATTTCTTGGCAACTGGTTTCAAAGTAATCTTTTTTGTAAAAACACAGAAAATGTTACTTTTTTCTGTGTAGAAGGGGGATTTTTTTTATTCAGCCACAGGGTAGCCGAATGGTTAACGAGCTGAGGGAGAAAGGGGTGATGTGTGCAATGATGCTGGTATGTGTCGCCTTAGCCTGTAGTTGTAGCTCCTACTGGAACACCTGCACTTTGCTTTGAAATGGCGTACCTATCCATCTCCCTATGACTATAGGGAGCTTGTGCTAGTGAAATTCCTTCCTGTACCACGGAGCTGTTGCCAACATATCCAGCACGTTGAGCACAATACGCAGTCGTGGCCGGCTTACGGCCAGTTGCACGATTAGAGTTGGGACGTGTCCATTTTCTGTGTTTTTACAAAAAGATTACTTTGAAACCAGTTGTCAAGAAATAGTTTGTAATACTACAAGAAATATATTATTGTATATTTATTAAACACAAGGCTATGGTTATTTTTGAATGTATAAAATACGTTTTTTTCCAGATAACACTTAGTATTCCTTACGAAAACTGGAGAACAATTTTCATATTTTCATTGCTGTGTCATTCGAACGTAATATTTTCGAACAATTGAAAATATAATCGAAAATTCAATAATTTGACATTATTTACTGTTATCAAGTACTGTTTCGAACCTGTTTCGTGATCATTTTTCCTGTTGCACGATCTTTTTTTGAGCGGTTATCGTAGATCATTGTGAACCATAACATTGAACCGACTGTTCGTCCGGTTCAGGCTTGATGGTAGGGATCACAACTTTAGTTCAGAAGTGTTTACAAACAAATACAACATATGTGGGTTGATCTTTTGTGGTCTAAAGTTTACGAATTTGCCTCCTAAACTCAAAAAAAAAAACTTAAGAAAACGTGGAATATGTGGAGCTCACAGATTCTTTTATATTTTTCACTTGGACAAATGTCAACATGAATTTTTCCGATGACGATTCGGAACATGAAGACAATGCTGTGAATGTGTTGGTTGACGTTCATTTTGCAGAAATTCCGTGGCCATGCGTGTATTCACCAATAAGCGAATAACCATTTCAGTAACAAAATGACGAACATTTAGTTTTGCTGTTTCGCTTATCAAAAAGAACCGCGATGGAAGTTTTTCACCTGGTTGAAGAGCATTTAACACAACCTTCGGAACGTATTTTCTTCCACTAAATCAGCAAGCAAATACTTCTTTCGATCAGAGAAATTGCAATGTTTGCTGTCCAATTTTTGCGTTGTCGGTTAATATTCTCGATGCAAAATCCACGTTAGTTTGTTTACATGCGTCTTGAGACATGCAGCCAACTTCGAAAATTTCAACCATCAGCCCAAAATAAAGTTATTTTACCAGGAAAATGGCGCCAATTTATTCCAGCCAATATAAATAAGCCTGACTGTTGGTCAACACGGTTGCCTCTTTGTACAGTCAAATGAACTTGGGTTCACGGTTTCTTTTGGCGTAACGTTCGGACTGCTAATCCTAACATAAGATCATTTTCGAACTACCGATCAGCGAATCTCCGGGAGTTTCAATGGCGCAACTGGCCATTAGTACTAGACTTACTACATTGTGTCATTTTACTCGCAAATTCGGGTAAAATGACTCTTTTGGACATTAAGATGCGATTCATAAAATTGGCAGGATGCCTTAAAATTTAGGAAACATGCTATTTAACATGACTTAAAAATAGGTGAAAAATTTATAAGTATAATAATATACGTTGGTTTAAAATCAAAATTACCAATAAATTTATGATTAATAATGAATTAAATATTCGGCAAATGTTTTAGGGGAGTTTTTCAACCCTTTTAATAAATACACTATTGTCACTATTATAATAATGTGTACAAGCCGACTGTGATGAATAATTGTAGGTAGTTAAAACTCTTGTTCATACTTAGAAAAAATATAGGCCTATAGGTATCATTTGTAAAATTTTAAATTTAAAATTTTTTCAAGAATAAAACAAAATATCAAGTACACTATTGCATCATAAAAGCAAATTTTTTGGGCTAGAGTAAATTATTCAATACCTATTACACACATATAAACATATGAACCTGAAGTTTTACTGGAACTATTCTAGTGCCGATCACACTTTAATAACAGCTCACTGATTTTTTTTTAACACTGAACAATTTTCAGTTATCAAATATCCTTTGCTCTTGCATTTTTTTATTTTGCACATTAGCTTCATTTGTTTTATATTTTTAATTGTGGTTTGAATAAATACCAATTATTCATCTATTGGGCGTGGAAATTTAATATAAATTTTCGCCTTGATATTTTTTTTTTATAATTTTCCTACAATTAATATTTTATTATTTGTTCATTGTGGTTTCTAAGACTGAGCCTTTTACTGTTTTCTTTTTTCGTTTATCATCTTTTTTCTCGTTTATACTAGCTTTTTTTTTTGGCGTTGCTGTTGAATCTCAGATTGATTATTTTCATCTTAAAGAATTTTTTATTCTAAGAAATTTATGTTGGGCACTGGTAAAATATATTCTGAACTATTTTTATGATGATGGGGTAGAAAAAAAGAGCTGGGTGATCTTGCATTTGTCATTAGATATTCTGAAGTATTGGTGCTGCTTCACTGTCACTGTCCTCCTTAGCAGGAAGCTTCACTGGAGCAGAAGAGCTGGGAAAATGTCCTGAAGTGTCTACATTGTTCCCTTTTTCCAAAATGAGTCACCCCCACTGCTCTGAACCCAGCCAACTGTATGGATAGCTGAGTGAGGCAGGGGGCCGTGGTGGTGACTATGCTGGGATGGATAGCCCTAGCCTCTGGTCATAGTCGGAGCTCTAACACCTTTGCTGATAAAAAAAATGGGGAGCAATCCCTTTTACAGTTCTGGCTTTATTATGGGCGCTAGAATGTTTCGATACAAATCTGTATGCTGACTCCCAATCTACCCTATAAGGTTGCAGACATGGAGGGGAGGTAAAGGATAAGCCGGCCTTCGGGTCGGAAAACACTGCTCTGAACCCAAAATGTAATTTTTTACTTAACGGAATTCGTGGCTTGCCTTCAAAAATCTACTTCCCTCACTTTATTTTGCCACTTTAATTTTTCTCCAAATTTTCACTTCCGAAATTTTTTTTTTTTTTGAAGTCTTAGAATATTCCTCTTGATTGACATATATTAATGATTGTTCCAAGAACAGGGCATTATAGGAGACATTCTTGTATTTTATGGCCATTAGAAGTAGAGACAGAAAACTGTAAATAAAAAAAAAACTTTAATATCTGGTAATATGGTACGAGTTTGCGGTAACACGACGCACTTAATTATGTGCGTGATATTACACCACTGTGTAGAGTTTCCTAAAAATGAATGTAATTCCTCTTAATTTATAATAAATCTGATAATGCAATTAAAAATTAAGAGAAAAAAATATGAGTTTTATAACTTCTATATGCATTAAACCAAGTTATGATACATACAGGGCCGGTGCAAGGTAAATTGGCGCCCTAGGCGAAAAACCTTAATGCTCCCCCCCCCCCCCACCAACCACCGGGCAGCCCAAAAAAAGTTTTCCTTGCCTCAAAATACATCACGTAAGCCTAAGATTTTGTCAACAATCAATTACTTATTACAAATCATAAACATGTCACCGTGGACTTTAAATAATTACTTATATCAATATAAAAATTCCAAACTGTTACAAAAATCCATTTTCATCTAGTTTCAATGATCGTTAAACATATTATATCAGCTGTTATGTGTCGTGCTGCGCCGCCCCCAGCTACTTGGCGCCCTGGGCGGTTGCCTAGTTCGCCTGTATGGACGCGCCGGCCCTGGATACAGATTTATTATTCATTTTACCGAACAACAACTGAAAATTTCATGAAAGTGACACGAATAATACAGCCTTTTACAGCTTCACTACAAGCACGGCTAGCAATATCTCGTTTTACACAGACAGTCTAGGGGATAAGCTCTAGAGTGCAGCAGCATTCACGCATACCTTTACTGACTCATTGATGAGAAACAGCCATACGTCATCTTGCTCGGTGAGTGATACTATCCCACTCCGGCCTAGGGTATATATTTTAGAGTAGTGCTAGAAGAAGAAGTAAACATAGGTTTTCCCATGTGATCTTAGCATTATCCAAGTTTGTTGGGTAAAGTTAGAATAATAACTGAATTAGTTTTGAATTCGGCGTTTAACCGTTTATACCTAGGTCTACCCAATGCAGACTGGGAAATGTTAGAAAAACCAGATGATTGATAACTTTTTGTTTCATTGATACCTTAACTTAACATTAACTAACCAATCTAACGTACTTAAAAAATTATCCAACACCTAACATTACCCAGCCAGCGTTGGTTAAATCTAGGTGTACACGGATAGTTGCCAGATTCAGATTTATTTTACTGAATATTTGGTCTTAACCTTACAACCTTGGATAATTCCTAGTTAACCCGGGTTAACCTATGTTTGATTCTTCTTCTAGCATTACCCGTGACATATCTACTTATCTTCTGTTTAGATTAATAAAGGAGAGAATTTGTCTATCTATAGTTTGCGTAGCGTGGTTGGTATCGGTGTAACCTAGAGCCGTCTGTGAAATTTGGTACTTGTATTCTCCAGGTTTACATGGATACGTTTGCACCTCGAAGAGATTTTTTCGGAATATATATATATATATACATATATAAACAGAAGATAGATATGTCACGGGTAACGCTAGAAGAAGAATTAAAACTAGGTTAACCCGGGTTAACTTAGCATCATCCAAGGTTGTAAGGTTAAGTCCAAATATTCAGTAAAATAAATCTGAATCTGGAAATTATCCGTGTACACCTAGGTTTAACCAACGCTGGCTGGGTAATGTTAGGTGTTGGATAATTTTTTAAGCACGTTAGGTTAGTTAGTTAATGTTAGGTTAGTTTACAAGTATATATATATATATATTTAGGGATGGGATTTTCGAATCTTGGATTCGTCGAATATACCGAATCCTATGGATTCGAGGATTCGTAGGATCCGAGGTGGGATTCGAGGTGGGATTCGAGGTGGGTTTTTAGAGTTTTAGGAAGTAATTGATAATTGTAGTGCTGGGCGAAGTTTGAAAATTTCGAACCGAACCGAACCCTTACGTTCGGTTCGGTTCGAAACCTCTTAAAATATATTCGAAAAACCAAACGTTCGTTTAAAAAAAAATACGTTTTCCTAATTTTCTAACCCCCATTAGAGACCATTCACAAAACAGCTCAACAAAATTCTATTACTTGTAATATTCCGACTTTTATCGCATAATCGTCGCCTCAACAGTTTCAAGCTCAGACAAAATAAAATAAAAATTATTAATCGTCGCATAACTCGCATAGCATTTTTTTCATATGGGCGCGCTTTGTTTTTTGATTACTTTAGAGAATTTTGTATGCATTTGTCGTACTACGTAATATAAACTATCGTACAAATGCCAAAGGTATTGTATATTATACCTTTAACTATAGTGCGTGTACGATAAGTGTTGTAAAATCACCAAACATTGCGTACCCCATACGTTAAACTAAAGCGCATGTACGAGAACTCTCGTATTTCGGCAAAACTAACGTGATCAAGTTAACACAAGACAAATGCGGTAGGAAATGATTACGTAAATTACGTAATTTAAATTACTGGGATGTATTTATTTTCTTTGGCCTTTTTGGTTATAACAGTCAGGTAATGAAAATATTAATTTAATCTTGTGTATTAAAAGTACTGCTCCAGTAAATTTTACAGTACGGTACTAATTTGACTAGCGTAGTCGCGGCAGCCATCATTATTTCTCGTGTTTTCTTTTTTCCTACGCAAATTTCTATAACCACACTTTTTACGTTACGTTTACAATATTATTGTTCTTGAGGTGATTTGCGATGAGCAGGCTAACGTCGTTTAAGTTTTCCAAATGGAGAAAAGATAATGACGACCCGGTTGACCCAGAACCACCCAAAAAAAAACGTCTAAAGTTTCTTCTAACGAGCAGCATTCTTCCAAGAAAACAGCAACTGCAGTCAGCGGGTTTTGTAATGTAGATAGGTAACTTAATTCACATTCGCCTTTTTTTTGATGTCCTATTAAAAAGTTTTACTTATTAAAAATGTTAGGTTATGTCTACCACAAAAATATGTTAAATGTGTCCTTATGCTGAATGTTCGTCATCTTTATAATATTTTTTTTTAAATGAAGGTTAGTGTACACTTAAAAAGGAATATAGTCTTTTTGAAATTTATTTATTTTATTTATTTATTTTATTTATAGTTGCGTTCCGTCGACCATGAATGAGCAATTGCTCAATGGTGTAGAACATGTCAGTATATACAATACAATACAAAATAAAAATTAAATCCATAACATAGTAAGATAAAAGTTATAAACAATATCATGATTAAATACACATATCACAATTAAAAGGGTATAGCATACATGTATTATACACATATAATATTAAAGTGTCCGTACACAAAGATATTTTAAACATAAACACACAAATATACACATAACATAACTATTATATATATATACATATATATATATATATATACAATTCAGATGTTAACACACAAGTTATGATTATCAATACAATTTAAAAATTCATCAACAGAATAAAATGTTTTTGAGATGAGATATTCTTTTAATTTATATTTAAAATTTTTACTTTTACTTTTACATAGTTGTTTTAAAGTTAATGGAAGATTATTAAATAACTTCAAAGCAGTATTATATATGCCTTTCTGCTGTAAAGTAGTTCTTGCCCGAGTTATATGCAAGTCATCACATTTTTTAGTTTCGTATGGATGTATTGCTGAATTTGGCTTAAAAATATTCAGATTTTTATTTAAAAACACTAAAACTGAAAAGATATATTGACTTGGCAATGGGAGAATACATAGTTTATTAAAAAGTGGTTTGCATGAATCTCTTTGCTTGCTATTACAAATAATCCTTATGGCTTTTTTTTGTATTATAAAGACTTTAATAGCTTCCGAGCTATTTCCCCATGAAATTATACCATATTGCATTAGTGAGTGAAAATACCCGAAGTACATTAATTTCATAACCTCAACATCAACTTTCCCAACCATACAGCGAAGAGCAAAACATGCAGATGTTAGTTTATTACATAATACCTCTATGTTCTTTTTCCAATTTATTTTTTCATCAATTATTAATCCCAGAAATTTCGCATAATGAGACTGATGTAGATTTTTATTTAAACAAGAAATATTAATATCTTCATACATTTGGTTTCTTGTTATGAAGTTAACAAAATTTGTTTTATCAAAATTTAAAGTTAATTTATTAGACTTAAACCAAGAAATCATTAGTTTGAGTACATTTTCAGATTCCTCAATTAACTGGGTGCGAGACAGGTTTTGTATTATGATACTAGTATCATCTGCAAACAGAATAGCAGAAGCTCTTACATCAAGCATATGTGGTAAGTCATTAACATAAAAAAGAAAGAGCAAGGGACCTAATACCGATCCTTGAGGCACACCATGCTCTATACAACCTGAGCGAGAGACAAACTTTTTATTGGAACAGGTATCCACTAACATTACACTTTGTTGTCTGTAGTATAAATATGAGATTAGAAGTTTTTGAAGCTGACCAACAATACCATAAAAATCCAATTTTTTAATCAATATACTATGATTGACACAGTCAAAGGCTTTTGCTAGGTCACAAAATATACTAACTACATGAAGTTTATTATCTAATGCTGTTTGGATAGTATTTACAAGGTTGAATATAGCTTCATCAATAGATTTTTTCTTCCTAAAGCCAAACTGTGATGATGTTAATATTTGATATTGGTCTAAGTGATCAACTAATCTCCTTTAGATGTAACTTCTTCACGAATTAAAAGTTGGTATATATATAAGCTAAGCTATATAATGTTTTAATTTTACATATGGCTAGAGAATCTTTCTTTCTCACCACTCAGTTAAAGACCAAAATGCTGGAACTTCTTCATAAATTAAAAGTTGGTATATATATATAAGCTAAGCTATATAAGGTTTTAATTTTGCATATGGCTTGAGAACCTTTCTTTCTCACCACTCAGTTAAAGACCAAAATGCTGGTCATCAGTTCATTTTAATTCAAAACAATTATTTCTGTATGAGGTTCAGTTCGGCTCGGTTCGAAACCACAGAACAGGTTCGTCCAGCTCTAGAAAATTGTATACCTAAACTATATTATAAAGGTAACGGAAATGGCACAAACATAAGATAAACTACGCTGCATTTTGTCAATTAGCATAACTACTCCATCATTTCCAACCTTCAATAATATAACATTGCAGAAAAAAACGTAACTTTTTTTAAATGGTGTCTGTTATACAAACGTATTTTATTGAAAACATAGGAAGGATTAATTTAACAGAGAATTAGACAGATGCAAACTTACGTGTGTGGTTTTTGAGGTTATTTGTCTCTATTTGATATCAGGTGTATACACTATACACTTATTTTATAATTTTATAAATACACATGTGATTTTTTTTAATACATAGGCCTATGTAATTTTTTAAAATAAATGTGGGATTTTTTTTAATAACATGTGGTGAAGTTTAGTGTGGGACTGGGATTCGAGATTCGATGACAAACACTGAGGATTCGAACAAGGATTCGGATTCGACCAAAATGTGGATTCGTCCCATCCCTAATATATATATATATATATATATATATATATATATAGTGTAACATCTTAGCTCTCCGTATACGGCATTTGGTAAGAGTAATTGAATGAATGGAACGGAATTCGAATGAACGGAAATGTGTAGGTAACCATGGAGCTGCCATCTTTGGCGGATAGTGTTAACCAAAGTTCACAAAGCCAGAGAAAAACATTACAATATTAACTGTTTAGTAAATTTGAAAAAAGATGGGCAGTATTTTCATGAAATTCCTCGTCGAAAATCAGATGCAAACCAGGGATTCAGTAATTTTTTTAAAATTATTTTTCCGCTTTTATCGAAGTCGTTTTATCATGTTGTTTAAATTTTCCGTCTCAAATTAAATGATTCGATAGTCGACGTGGTTTCCTCGGCATAAAAAATTTTCTAGCGGCGGTTGCTGAAACTACGTGTGATTCGTTTCAGAAATGTAGTTGAAAACACAATTTGTGTAGGTATCTATACATATTTATCACGCTCGGCTTTATTAATTTAAAGATTTATATCTATTATTTCGTGTCCAAGTGTCGTATTATAAATTTATTTGCAACATGAGAACACATCAATTTGTCCGTTAACGAGGTTAGATGTTACACATCCATGGCGAGTACTGAACGACTCACATTTCTTTTAGCGATTTTTAAACCTGTTTTCCCAAGAACTCTCTGGCAACAGCTAATCGGATATTAAAATATTATTTCGGTATTTATTATATTTGTAAACGTATTGACATCGGGATTAGTTAAATAAATGCGAATTGGAAGGCCCTTAAAACTGTTAATGCAAGATGAATATTTTATATTACTTCTGGTTTTTTTAGCTATAACAATTTTTTTTAAGTTATACGATTATAGGTGCGTTATAAAATAATGATGACGATGCGCGCGCTCCATGCAACGAAATTTTCACATACAAAAAACTTATACATGTTATTTAAATCTTATAGGCCTACTTATGTGATTGATGTTGAATACTGGTCCATATCATTTAAAAAAAACATGTAGGGTATTGTGACTATTAGTGATAAAAAAATGTCTTGATGTAAGCTTTTGGACATACGCCATTGCTAAGCACTTTTTCTGTAGAAGAAAACTAAAAATACCCAAAAGACAAAAACACAAATTAAGCAAAAAATTGCTGTTGTCAACAGGATTGGGTATTTTTAGTTTTCTTCTACAGAAAAAGTGATTAGCAATGGCGTATGTCCAAAAGCTTACATCAAGTCATGCACTCCCATTAAACAAATCTTTCAAAGATAATGATGAAAAAATGTGTTTATAAACTTTTTCAATTGTATTTATGTATGTGAGGTTAGATCACACTTCTTTAGGCGCGTTATGAAGGAATGGTGAAAATGAATTTTTGCGATGCGCACCCAGCATGCAACAAAAATTGATAGGATGGAAATAGCCTACTTCCAAATGAAAAGTATGTATGTGCTTTTAAATCTTATGGTTTAGTGATTGAGGTTATGTTCCCGTATGTATAATTTATTTGCGTTAAAATTATAAATTATTACATTATTTAATAAATAATTAATATTAATAAATTAGAATACAAACCATTCACATATTTTAAGACTTTCATTATTAATTAATATTTATCTCGATTATTTTACTAAATTAAATAATAATGTTATACATGTGTTTAAATTAATATTGAATACTGAGTATTTATTAAAAATTTAAATTGATTAAATCAATACATAACTAATCGTATTTATTATATCACTCAAGACATTTTATTGTTTTATTTATATTAATTATTTGCATGCAAAATCAAAGTTAGTTTTTGGTTTGGTCAAGGAAGTAGGTACCTATAACTTCTAACGCGCGTACACGCACGCATTTTTTTCTTCATAATTTTATGTTCATAATTAAAAATCATTTTTTATTTCATTCGAGGCGTGGTAATGGCGTACCCGCAAAGAGAGGCATGTATTGTAGGCAGTGAGAGAGTTTTCTACCCTGAGGCTAGACTTATGTCGCGAAGCACGGGCATCATCGGCTAGTTATTTATAATTATGTTCCTGCAAAAGTAGTGTTGCTATTTGTAGACAGGATGGACTGTATACAGTTACTCATTTGAATGTAATTTTAATTTTTGTACTGGGTATTTTGTCATGCCACTTCCTGAAAGACAAGAAACCGGTAAACCACAATAAGGAAATTCGCGTGACCCAACCATTCACGCATTCCGCACAAAAGGTGAAATGTTGCAACAACCAGTGAACGATAATCATTGACTTTTATTAACGCACGAATGCGTGTGGATTTTAACGTGGAACACAGAAAAAAAATTCTGTACTTTTGCACAATAAATATATTTTAATTTGTAAAAAAAAACACGACTGTGGTTATTTTTGCATATGTGAAATACGTTTTTCGTGATAATACTGAATACTTCTTACGAAAATTGACGCATTATTTTATATTATAATTGAAGTTTCATTCACGCATAATTCTGTAAACAATGGAAAAGATTTTCGTATATTAAATAATGGGACTTTATTTTGTTTTATTATGCTTATTAATTTGCGCTGTTAGTTCTGGAAAGCTATTTAGGAAACGGTTTACAAATAACTTTAACTAATGTAGGTACCGGGAAAACACAAAGCATAAATTTTTAGGTAAGAACCAAAACACAGTAATACTGAGAACACTATTTTTAGTGATGCAGTTGTTTTCATACATATATATGCAAAAATGTACAGAAATTTGTAATTTTACATGAACATTTCTGTTACATTTTCAAAAAAAATAGTACAGTGTACAGGAAAGTAATGCGAATTTCGAAGGTTTTTCTACATTTACTTGTTCCATGGGCTGGTGACTTTTTGTTTCCCCCGTTCGGCTAGAAATGACCTTCGTTTGGGACAAGAACGCTGTTAGAAATTACAGTTAATTTAGGCACTTTTCAACGAATAAATAACCCCTAACAAACTAAGAGTTCTTCCTAGTCCTAGATAACTGGGTATTCGTAAAAACTACGCTAGGATCCAAATTCAGAGCTCTTTGTGTTCCGTTGTAAAAAAAAAAAAAGGTAAACACACGCGGAAGAAAAAAAGGCGCTGTTGCAGATTCAAATTTTGTAATTTTTTTTAAAAAATAAAATAACACTATTATTGTTTAATATTGTTCAAAATAAGTGAACTCGACACTCGCAAAGTTGAAAAGAACGAAGATCCTTGTACAATTTGTAACTAGTGTACTCGGTTAATATTAGCTGAAAATTTCTGATAGTGTACCTACTTTTGTATTCGTTGGAGGCCTGCCTATGATGGGGGGGGGGGGGGGGGGGGGGAGGGGTGGGGAATTGAAAACGAAGTTTGCGATAAGACTGCGCACTGTAATATTTTTTTTGTAAACGGAACAGAAGTATTTATGTAAAATTACAGATATTTGTAAATTTTTACAGTTACACAAAATCAACTGTATCACTACAAAATAGTGTTCGCAGTTTTTTTTGTAAAAAAAATAATAATTTTATATACGCAAAAAAACAAAAACACAGTCATGTGATGTATAAATTTACACTGTCCTTGTGGTATTACAAACTACATTTCTTGGCAACTGGTTTCCAAAAGGAATCGTTTGTAAAACAACAGAATTTTTTTTTTTTCCTTTTTTCCTTTGCGGGGGTTTTGGTCGTACGATGACGCCATCTTTATTCCAGGCACATATTTTATTTTGGACATTCCCCTTCCTTCCCTCACTCCCCCTCTTCCCAAGATTCATCTCTCTCCCCATCGAACGGACGAACGGACGTACGTGTTATGTTTTCATCGGGAGCGGGGCGCAGAGCATGACGTCACGTAGCGGGGACGCCGCCCAGTGCTTGTACACATACGCGCTGGCCAGCCACGGGATGTGTGGACGGGAGGGGTGGAAGAGTGATATGAGGAATGACCGTTATTAAGTGGCGCGACCGGGCGTCACGAATACCTGATCGAGCCCCACGCGCGACGACGAGACGAGATGAGCTTCTGCCGGAGATAGAGGTACATTCCCAGTTCCTCCCGTCGACAATTCCACAGATTAAAAAAAAAAAAAAAAAAAAAAAAATTGGTTGTCCGTAAAGTCGGTTTACGGACGATAGTTTAACGTGACAACGTCATAACAAAAATTTGATGAAATGATTGCATACCTTTATGAACAAAATTGAATCATTTTTATTTTAACAATAAAAGAATAAATACTCGAAATTATACTAGTAATCAGATTTTTTAAAAAGGCAAGAATAATTAACCTTTATTGCCGAAATTGTTGTTGTAATAAGCAATGAAAACCGTATTTAACTTTTCACTTCACTTTATAAACAGTCGACGAAACAATTCACGTGTAGATGTAAGTTGTGTGCTGCCGCTGTCTTTCTTCTCCTCGGACGCATAGGCCAATCGAGTGGAAGAGAGTTAGATGCGGCGCAATCGTACAATTGGCGTAACGGGACACAGCGTAACGGGACAATGTGCGTAACGGGACACTTTTTCGTGCGTGCAGCCGGCGTGCATCGATTTATTAGACGTTGTCACGTCAAAAAAACTAAAAGTTAGTCGTGGGGACTGTCGACAGAAGTGAAAACTTAAATTTTTTTGTTTTTAAATGTGTGATATGAAATCATTTCTCCGTCAAATGTACGCAAGAAAATGATTTTGGTATTATATGCACTAGCATGTCGGTGACGCAAAACTATAAGTTTTGCCTCTACCAATAATAACTTTAAAACTTGAAGAAGTGAAGTTTTTTCATTGAAAGAATAAATAATTATTAACTTAAATCTACAAATAATCAACATTATCTCTAATAAATCAATAACCTGGCATTTGAAGAAAAACACATCGTAAATAAAGAAACAAAAGAAAAAAAACATAACCTCAACTTAACTACTTACTAAAAAATATCCAATACTTGCAATATATACCACACAATAACGTTAAAATTTCCTTAGAAAATAAAGATAAAATTAAAAACTTGTATCTTTAAAAATAGAATACCTATATTAAGTTTTATCTTTGAAATATAAAAAAATTAACGTCACGTGGCCATGTCGATGACGACTTACATGAATTTACTCCCTATCCAAACCATCCTATCGAAGTTTTCACTTCAAAAATTGAGCTAGTCTTTCGTTACTTGCCAGAGATGTGGAACATCTAACCTCGGTAACGAGCACATTCGTGTGTTCGCAAGTTGCAAATACACTTATAATACGAAACTCTGACACGTAATTTAACGTATATTTCTTAAAAATAATACCGAGCGTGATAAATATGCGAATATGTTTTTTTTTTCAACAATTCTGGACGCATAAAACACGTAGTTTCCGCACCCGCCACTAGAATTCGTTGCCGGAGAAGCTACGTCGACTATTGAATCATTTGATTAGCGGACCGAATTTTTTTAACAATGTAATGTAACGGCTCCGATAAAAACGAAAAAAAAGGCCTTCAAAAATTCGGGGCGTGTATTTTTTTTTTATGTAAGTACCGTTTTTAAATTAGGCTGCTGCATTGCTGCAATCGGCATTCCGCATATGTTGGCTAGCTACAGACGGCATTACAAGAACATTTGTCCGTTTTTACGTTTGTTAGTATTTAAAATGCCTCCGCCGGTTGAAAATCTCGCCGACTGTGAAATATACGCGCTGTGATTCGTTTTCTTAGCGCTAAAGACGCGACAGCGGCTGAAAGTCATCGTACCATCAGTAGACTGTATGGAGAAAATATTATGACCAATGGAATAGTACGGAGAGGGGTTAGAGCTTTTAACGATTTCCGCATGAATGTTCATGATGACAGGTTAACCTTCTGTAATTTCTAAAGATTTTTGGCGAAGAAAGTTGACGCAAAAGGGAAAGAGAAATGGACGCTTTACGATTTCGTCGTTATTTGAATATTTTCTCCTTAAACATCACTGGTCTGACGATGAATTTTACCAGTTGTCACTTCCTTAGTGCTAAGAAAACGAAACACAGCGCGGATTTCACCGTTGGCGTTTTTTTTTGACGTGACGTCTAATAAATCGATGAACGCCGGCTGCATGCACGAAAGTGTCCCGTTACGCACATTGTCCCGTTACGCTGTGTCCCGTTACGCTCATTGTACGCTTGCGCCGCATATATATCTCTTCCACTCGATTGGAACAACCATCGATTTGACTTTAACGAGACACATTAAACTTGAAACACTCCCATTCGTTTCCTACTGTTCCTATCATCATCCTATCCTTAACAGAATAACACAGATTGGAAGAAGTTAAATAGCAAACATGTACAAAAGTTATAGTTAAAATAATCTTTTCGTTAAAATAATAAACATATTTGAATTAATGAGTGCAAATAAAAGTAAATTTATCAATTAAATTGTAGATTTCATTTCACTCCTTCTTTGTATCCATACAAAATAGTGATAAATCAATAAAAATGATTCCATTTTTTTTTCATAAAAGTATGCAATCATTTCATCACTGTTTTGTTATGACGTTGTCACGTTAAACTATCGTCCGTAAACCGACTTTACAGACAACCAATTTTTTTTTATCGGCGGAGGCATTTTAATACTTACAAACAAAAGTAAACACGGTCGAATGTTTCCGTAATGACGTCTGTGGCTTGCCAACATATGTAGGTACACTTGCCGACAGCAGTGCTGCAGCGGCCGAATTTCAAAACAGTATTTAATTTAATAAAAAAAACATGCCTTGTATTAAACCTCGAATTTTGGACCTGATTTTCGACAAGGAATTTTTACTAAAATACTGCCCATATTGTTATAATTCATCCAACAGTTTACCTTGGCTTTGTGACCTTAAGTTGGCGCCATCCGCCATTAATGGAAGCACCGTGGTTTTACACATTTCCGTTCCATGCAACTTCCGTCGCATTCAATAAATTATTCCTACCAAATGCCGTTTACCGAGAGCTCAGTTGTTATACCTACATCATAATGTTTGTTTGTATACGGCGAACAATTTTTACTTGTAACAACACATTTGTGTTGGCTATACACAATTTTACTTGTGGAAAGATGAATTTTTTACCCCTGACAAAATATGCAGTTGAGTTTACAAAACCATTTTGTCGGGCTAACCGAATCTATGATACAAATAAATATACAAATAAAACATTTTTTTCAGTGTGTGACATAATGGCATCTTGCACTGTATTGGTTTCATCCGCCATGAAGAAATGTTTAGAAAACGGGCCTACAAATAAGAATACTACTTCATGGCTTGCCCGAAAGTGTGCTTTGACGTTTCACCATGTCTTGTTACAAACTATCTTCAAGTAGTGAATAATAAACTGAGCACCTGGGGTTCCGGCACAGTATTTAACTTCTGTAGCAGTTTCATAACGATCAAATAAGTTGAAAACATCTATACGACTTATAGTCTTAAGCGCTTCCCAAGGTTGGCTTACGTCTTTCATGTTAGGGCTGAACAACATTTTTGTCGTATTCTAGCTAATTCCCGGCTTGCGTTGCAATTCTCTCAAGCATTCTCTATCTCGCTATCTATCTCTTTATGTATACCTCTCTATATCTCTTTATATCTATCTACATATATATCTACCTCTCTATCTCTATACATATATATCTATATTTTCCTATATTATATATATATCTGTATATCTGTATATCTATATATCTCTATGTATGTTACTCTATATTAATGGAAATAATTAATTTCTATGTTTTACCTATCTATCTCTTTACGGAAAGCATAGCCTAGAAGAAAAATTGAGTTCGAAAAGGTACTACCTAGTGGTTTCTTGATTAGATTTTTAAATCATATTTTTTGAACGTAATAATGACTATTTTATTAAGTCGTAATAATTTATTTCCGATGAATTTACTACATTATCCAGGTGTCAAAATTTTTTAACGATTTTGGAAAACTACTATGATTTAATTTCCGATGGTTTGCATAAAAAAATCCAGAGAAATGTTATCATTTACTACCTTAACCACAGTTTAAAAAAAAATTGTTTTGTAACCATCTCGAAAACAGTTTGTAAATATTCAGCCCCACCAAAAAAAATTGGTTTTCGATCAAAAGGTTTTTAGAGACCGGAAATTTCGCGGTTTCATTTCGCGATATGCTAAAATTCAAATACATATAGGCGACATTTAGACTGCTTTTGCAATTATGCCATATTTTGAGACCGGAAAAATTCGCGAATTCATTTCGCGATAGGCTAATATACAAATAATTATACCTCAGTGCTGCCTCTGCTATTGGCTCACAACTCACCTGGATGACTCTGGGCCAGTGAGAAACGCCCCACCAAAGCTTAATCAAATCACAGGCTGCTACGTTGGGACGTCTCACAATACAGCAGCCAATGAGTGGGTGACATTTGACCGAGTTTACGTAGAAATATGGAGTTCATCCCGCAGGTCATTGAAGCCGCGAATTTTTCCGGTCCCTAGCCATATTACATTTAGATGACTCTTGTACCAATGGTAAATTTTAAACCAATGAATTATCGAACACAAGAAATCCAGTCGCGAGTAGCCAGTGAATAGGTAACATTAATTTGCTCGAGTCATCCAGAGGACTGTGGAATCCATCCGAGCGGTCATTGAACCAGAATTTTTCTAGTCCCTACTTACTTGGTAATCTTAAGCTACAAAATAATTGGTTGTCTGTAAAGTCGGTTTACGGTGATAGTTTAACATGACAACGTCATAACAAAACATTGATGAAATGATTGCATACTTTATGAATAAAATTGAATCATTTTTATTTTAAAAATATAAAAGAATAAATACTTGAAATTATACTAGTAATCAGATTTTTAAAATGTAAGAATAATTAACCTTTATTGCCGAAATTGTTGTTGTAATAAGCAATGAAAACCACATGAACTTTTTACTTCACTTTATAAACAGTCGAGTGGAAGAGAGATAGATGTGGCGCAAGCGTACAATGAGCGTAACGGGACACAGCGTAACGGAACAATGTGCGTAACAGGACACTTTTACGTGCGTGCAGCCGGCGTTCATCAATTTATTAGACGTTGTCACGTCAAAAAGTCTTTCGTTGTTGCCAAAAAATACCCAATATTATTTCTCAGATCATTGCCGATTCCGAGCCCAGAACCATACTAGTGATGAAGTTGTTTATTCTTCCTGTACGTTCACTGTTAGAAATTACAGATTTTTTAACGATGAATTAACCTGAAATAAACGAAGGGTTCTTCATAATCTTAGATAACTGGTTCTTCGTAGAATCTACCCCTGATTCCGACTTACGAGATGAGTTTTTCGTTGCAAACAGGGCAAACAGGGCTGTGCATTCAACAAGATTCTAATTTTTTTGTTAATACAATGAGATAATAATTATGTTTTTTTTCGTGTTGTACCGTACTAGCGTTCTTCGTAAATTCAAGGTGGAAAAATTTTTTTTTTGACAGTGTTTTAACGACATAGTCGTCGAGTAGATGAAGAGAAAAAATATTGTCTCTGTTCCCCTCACCCCCTTCCTCTTGATCTACCTTCCCACGCCAGGACACAAAAAGGAAATGCACATACATATAAGCGCCATTACTCCGGACGCCTCTCCCACTTGATGCAGATGAGACACACGAGGTTCGACTCGACGATTGGCCGGACGTGGCGCGGACACGCGGCAGGGGGAGGGGAGAGGTGACCAGGGAGCCCTTCGGGAGGAAGTCGTGCCCCGGAGGAACAATGAGGGAGCAGGAGGAGGCCCAACGAGACTCCACGACGTCCCAGAAGCCCACGCGAAGGGAGGCGGCAGGACCACCGCGGCGGTCATCCCAGGACTGCGCCGTGGACCACCTCTGAGGACTCTCGATCACCGCCCCCCGGAGTCGACGGCCGTCCGTCTCCCCCGTCCGACGCAACAGGAATGTCTTCTATACGTGCACGGCGACGTTGAAACAACCTCCCCCAATCCCTAAAAACCTCCCAGGAAGAAAAATACCATAAATATGTATTTACAAACTTGCGATGAAAACTTCAAGTGACCGGAGAGGGCTGGATTTTCGGACTTCACCCCCTGAAGAACCAACCCCTTTATTAGCCCCGGAGGACCTACTTGGCACACGTGAGCTGCTGAAGAAACCACGCGAGTTCAAAACAACTCATCACTGAAATAAATTTCTGTATATTTTACAAGGAAAATCCTTGGAAACCCTGTTGCCAAGGATATTACTTGTAAAACTACAAGGCAGAGCTTTGTACCATGTGCGATTTTGCAAGGCTCCGCCTTGTAGTTTTGCAATAAATATCCTTGGCAACAGGGTTTCCAAGGATTTCCCTTGTAAAATCTGAGGGCGTATTTCGGTATTAAACTGTATATTTTAGGAGAGTGAAAAGGGCTAAAACGTGCACCCCCCCCCCCCCCCCCTTTTTAGAACAGTTTGTCGGCATGAAACATCCGGCACAGATTCTTGAAAGCACTCAAAGAACTTGCATTACACATTTATCTTCGTTTCTACTTCATATAATGTCGTGATTAACGCTCAAAATCTCATAGTAGCCGAGGACGACGAGAAGACTGCGCGCTTAGAGGTGACGCCGCGCTAGAAGCACCGGCGAGCTTCGACCTTATCATTGTGCCTCAGTAAAAAAGGCACACCCCTGTCTAGGTAGGACATTCTTGTTGACCTTCCGGTTAGTCGCGTGCGTCGCCGACTCATCCTGTCGTGAAGGGAAGAGTCTCTAGGGTCCTTTCATTCATCTTTGTGGCATTACCCATCCAACTTTTTAAACTTCTAAGAGTATTTGATTAAAAAATATTGTATATTAGAGCTGCAATAAAGAGTATGTATCGAAGGAAAAAATATTTAATTTATTTAGCTCATCATTATCCTGCACGGCATAGACAGAACATAACTTTAAATTTTTCTCTATTTCATAAAACAATTCCTCAGAGAATTATTGAATTTTTTTTCCAAAAATTGTAGTTTTTTTTGCATGAAAACTCAAAAAACAAAATTATTTTCAAATAAAAAATTATATCCTTTTTTGGCTGGATAATAAAACTAATTAAAATATCCGCTGCAAGAGACCATCAACTAGCCAAATTCGTATGCTTGCAAGTTTACTTGAGTTCAATTACTCTTACATTTAAAAATAATATTAACTCTATAATCATTGCCTTGGAGTAGCATAAAATTTGATTTCAAACTAGCTGCCCGACCCGGCTTCGCACGGCTATCCTAATGGAAAAAAAATTAAGCCACATCTCCAATTTACAGTAATGGTAAATTAAAAAAAAATTCATTGAAAATTTATTACAATGCTGTATAATGTACCGGAGAGAAAATGAATAGCACCGATGGTTTCCCGACTCGTGCACGCAACGTACAACTGATGTACCCGTACTTCGCTACGGCAGTCTACAGACAGATCACTCTTGCGCCGCTCATTATACATGCCCCTCCTTGTGGGTATGCCACTGCCGCGCGATGCCCGTTGACATGGAGACGCAGAAGGCACGAACAATGCAAAACCATGTTCTCATGCAGACAAAGTACCCACTGTTGCCTGGTTTTAACCACCCATGGGATCTAATTTTCGGAAAATGTCATCCTGCGTAACATAAGGAACATTACTGTGCAGTTTCAAGTCTGTAAAATATATATACTTGAAAAAAAAAAAAAAAGCAATTTTTGATATTAAAAGTACCCGCAAAATTTTAACGGTGATGAGGAATGCACAAACAATTAAATAGTCGTTAACTTCTAGCGCCTGCGGTATCGTCAACACACACTTCGTACGTGTACTGCATGTTGTATCTAACCCCCTCCAACGCATTTGATTCTAAATTGGACTTTTAGTAAGGATTTCTTATGTTATTGATAATATAAAATAGCCTATAGCCTTCTTCGATAAATTTACTATACAACACTGAAAGAATTTTTGAAATCGGACCAGTGGTTCCTGAGATTAGCGCGTTCACACATACAAACTCTTCAGCTTTATAATATTAGTATAGATTACTTGTTTGCCTGGTGCGTGAATATATTGGCTTAAAATGTTATTTCATTGTCAGAAACTACGCCGTGTCAGTGAACTAGGAGTATGTTGTTACAGTATTATGCTTGATTTGAAACAGTATTTTTAACTTGTGTTATTTTACACTGTATATCATAGAGAAAACCAGATGAACATACAAAAAAAAATTAATTCACAAATCCACAGAGAGAAAAAAAAAACATAATCAAGGATGTCAAATGTTTTATGTGTATACAGCACAGAGACTTCAGTGGAATGAATAATCACAGCACAGATGAAAACAGTGGGGTGACAACGACGAGACAGTTGCAACAAAAACAGCAAATACAGACAAACAACAATCTTGTACAGTGCAAATTAGGAATTTCGTACGTCCAAAATGGTGTTCCAGATCAAACTTCCTCATTGCAAGAATCATTCCCAGAACTTAAAACTGTACCGGAACTTAGACCAAAATTGGATTTAAACGACCTTTTAAACTTAAAAATCTGCAAATAAACTTTGAAGTATTTTTTTTTGTAAGAAAAACTGAATACTCTTTTATTTTAACATCTCATGTTTACTCTATGATACATCATTACTGCCATAATCCTAGCAATGCTGTTTATGAAAGGGAAAGAAACAAATTCCCCCCCCCCCCTTTTTTTGACGTGACAACGTCTAATAAATCGATGAACGCTGGCTGCACACACGAAAAAGTGTTCCGTAACGCACATTGTCCCGTTACGCTGTGTCCCGTTACGCTCATTGTACGCATGCTCCGCATCTATCTCTTCCACTCGATTGGAACAACCATCGATTTGACTTTTTCGAGGCACATTAAATTTGAAACACTCCAATTCGTTTCCTACTTTTCCTATCATCGTCGTATACTTAACAGAATAACACAGATTGGAAGAAGTTAAATAGCAAACATGTAGCCTATAAAAGTTATAGTTAAAATAATCTCTTCGTTAAAGTAATAAACATATTTGAATTAATGAGTGCAAATAAATGTAAATTTATCACATAAATTGTAGATTTCATTCCACTCCTCCTTTGTATCCATACAAAATAGTGATAATTCAATAAAAATGATTCAATTTTATTCATAAAAGTATGCAATAGTTTCATCAATGTTTTGTTATGATGTTGTCACGTTAAACTATCGTCCGTAAACCGACTTTACAGACAACCTATTTTTTAATATGTAATTCTCTTTGAAATTTCTCCCCTAAAATGCCAAGACAGGGGATGGAAAATGCGTCCGGTAATGTAGTTTGCCGATATCGCCGAGAACGAGCGTCCCATTATTTCTAAAATGGCGGCGGTATAAATCCTCGACCACGCGGCGCGAACGACGCCATGATAAAGAGTGCGCGAGAAATCCTCTCTCCCTTTATTTTTTTTTTCTTCCTTCCTTCTTCTCCCTCGTCCCAGCGCGGGGTTCTCCCCCCCCCCCCCTCCCAGTGGGATGGCTGGAGGAGGGGAAGGGTGAAGGGAGGGAGGGCTGAAAAGCTCCCCCTTAATGGAAGACGTGTTTACACTGCGCCGCTAGGGGCGCGCGCAGCAATTGGCACGCACGGACTTAGGCTACCCCCCTCCCTCCTCTTCAGTCCTGTAATTGAGTTTGGTGGCGCGAGTTCTCCGCGGGCTCGCCCCCCCCTTAAAGGTCCTCATGAAGTAAGTGCCCGGGGTAGTCTTCTCGCGTGACAACTAGACCTGCGGAGGAAAACAAACATTTTAAGTATACCTCCTACACTGTAAAAAACCCTTTTTTGTGTTCAATTTTACCCGACAGTTGGTGGTATCATTAATCTCCTCAAAATACCAGTGTATTCTTTCACAGTCTGTGTAAATTTACACCAACATAATTGTTGTAATTTTGGCTTTACGTCTTGGATTTTTCAACCTATTTGATGTACAACCACACACATTTTGCCTGTGTTTTTGTTTTGACAAAATGTCTGTGTAAAATTAGCTTCCGTTTTTTTTTTTGTGTGTGTGTGTGTTTGAACACACATTGTGTGTGTGTAAAACTACCCCGTTGGTGTGAATTTAGCTGAAATGGCAGAGTGAGTCAAGAATTTGCTCATAGACTATACGTACAGCCTTTATATTTTAACAGTGCAGTATTTTTACAATTTGTGGCACTTTGTACTTATAATATCTGGGTTACACACGACTCAACTTATTCAAATTAAATGCACAGGCTACAAGTATATAAACACTAACTATTGTTTATTGTATGTCTTTCCTAATCTCTGTATTATAATTTAATATTTTCGAGACTCATAATTACGACTGCCATCTATCGGCAGTATTGACATCATCCTGCTATAAATCACATATTACAAAATGTTTGTATTAAAACAAAGTAAGTATATTAATATGGATGTTACTTTTTTTTTTGTAATTTAACCAATGAAACATGTTTACAAAAAAATTTAACTTTACATACATTTGTATATTCCAAAAAAAAAATATTTTTGATCCAATTACAATTTTTTTTAAATGTGAACCATTCAAAGTCTCATTGTGCCTTATGCACGACGAGAAGACTGCATGCCAGTTACAGAGCCTTGCGCTTGGAGGCGATATTGAGCAATGTTGAATAATTAGAATATATGCCTACATGTTGTGTAAAATTACACAACACAATAGTAATTTTACCCAAAAATGTTGCCTGTAAATTAGAACGAATTTGATAGTGTACCTACATGGTACGGAAATTATGAATTTTTAAAAATGCTACCCTTCTTTTTTTCAACCCCCTTCAGCAATGGCTCATATTATCAAAAAATGACATACTGTACTTATTTTATGAAGTTACTACGACAATCACTCATGGTATTCAAAATATGGGTTCTTTCCATGATGAACGTACTTAACATGAAACCAAATACACACTGAAGGCACTGCACACAATCTTCATCCTTTCGGTGATTTTTTTTTCTTCATGTTTGATATACCTACGTCTTTCTTGTTCTGCTTCCTGCATTCGGTAGGCCTGCTTGATGTATTTTTGCTCTGCTTTCTCTTGGGTCTCTTGGCAGGAATTGGGCTCAGCTCCTCAAAACTGCTTCTTCGGGCGGTATGCGATAAACTTGGTTGTGGAAGTTGATGGCACTGGTGAAACAGTTGCTGATTACTGGTTTGGTAACACTAGCTTTCTGCCTTGACTTGTGCTGCCACCAACACTGCATTGTTACGCGGAAGGCGTGTGTTGTCCATGTCAGGCCCACGGATCATTCCTGTTGAGAATACTTGGTCAGGCTGGCAGTTTGGATTGAAGGGGAAAAATGCCACAGGCCTTGAATCCATGCACACCATTTTGTGGGAGTAAACATTTAAACATTAAGAAACATGTTAGTGTGAGAAAACTAAAAAAATAAAAGTAAATATTATTTACTTAAGGGGTGTCCGAAACAGACAAAATTTAATATTCAGTATTTATTATTGTATGATTTCTTAGGGTTAGTGGATAAGAACGTTACGTTAATTTACATAAAAATTAACCCCGCAGCTCCGTAAATAAAGACCATAACTGTGTCAGTTTTCCACCAACACAACGTGTCCGTTTGCTGCCAACAGACTTCCTGCAACACTTAGTTCTCCTAAATTCCAACAAATAGAAGGAGCATTCCCTTTTGTGTTAATAAATGCAACGCCAAGCAATATATATCATATACATATATATTATATAACATTATTATTCAGTTTTATATCCAATAATAAATATTTTTATCCTGTTCAAATAACTCAGATTATATATATTTAGTTGAATGCAATTACAAGTCAAATTAACTTATGTAAATTTTAATAGAGTCTATCCATTTATTTACCTAAAATATACTAATAATTGCTTTAATCAACTTTTTCGTATTAAAATTATAAAAATGCTTCTTCAAAATAGTTTCTTTCCAAGAAATATATATATTTATATGTATAATAAGATGTTGATAATTATGTATGACGTCGATAAACCTTGACACCGTTTGACCGATCGCCATTATATTTGGTACATCATAGTGTTTTTTTTTTCATTGAGAAGGTTTTTATGCTATCTATTTTTTTGTAACTCGCCGCTAGATGGCGCTGCAGCGCAACAACTTCTAAACCGTTCAACCGGTAGCCATAGGTAAACAGAAAATCATAGGTCATAGACATACAAACAGTAATTATGTGCCATTTCTCTATGTCCACCACACTGTCTATCACCCTGTGTTCAGCCCGGGCAACGTCGTGTACTGCAGTACATGAATAACTATTATTATTCTTTTATTCATATGCAAGTGACATATGTATCAAACGCAACTAAACTATCTGTGGACGTCTTATCTGTCAATAAACATTCAAAATATTGTAAATTATTTGAAACGTCACGCAAAAACTCTAGCATTGGAGGATGAACCAGAATGAGCAGCAACTGCCAGCCAGTAGAGCTGCTGAAACATCTGAAGCGTGAGAGGCACGCCGGGAAACTAACCGGATCACAGCCTCTACCTCAATTATTAAAAAAATAATAATTTATCATCAATTTATACCATTATAAATAATAGAACCATATCAATTTTAGTAAGTTTTCAATTTTACAAATTTTTCTAAAACGCTTTATAGTTTTTAGATTAAATACAAACCATCTTTTTTTAGAATTACAAATGTAAATAAATAAACACTGGCAGGACAACGTCCGCCGGGTTGTGCTAATACGTTCAAAACATTACTATGCATATAAACAGTTGTTCTCGATTATAATAATGACTATCTCAGGAAAAGACGACGGAAATATTTATTAAAAACTAGCTCGTGTCCGGCATGCTTTGTAATACTTCAATCAATCATTTTTTAAATATTTTTTGAAGTAGTTACACATATACAAAACATCGCTCTATAATCACTCTCTAATTCTATTTATGTATATTCTCTATCTCTATCTCTCTATATATACCTCTCTATCTTTCTTTATCTCTCTCTATATCTAGATATATGCCACTATATATCTCTATCTCTCTCCTCTATATACCTGTATCTATATATCTTTATAAATGCCACTTTAATCTATATTTTTTATCTATCTTTTCATCTGTCCCATGTGTGACATTGGTAGGATATAAAACCACGCGCTTATTCGAATGCAACGTTGTATAAATAGTCAAAGCAATCGCCGAAGAACTTTCTGAGATTCAAGATTTTGAACGAACATTTAATTTTTTTAAATATTATATACATAATTTAGATATTGCTTTTTTGGTTTTACTTGTATAACCTACGCACCCTTAAATAACCTTGGGCAAATTAAAAAAAAAATATGTTTTTCCAGTGTTAACTATGTAATAAATAGGCATATTTCATGTAGGGTAGACCGGGGGAAATCGGGTCACGGGGTAAACCGGGTCATCATAACAAGATCTGCTATCTTGCGGCGAAAGAATGAACTGGAGTCTACGGAACCTACCGAAGAGTGCTGCTATCTTTCTATACAACCGTCCACTACAAGGCGAATATCGCCTGTGACAACATTCTGGTAGTCTGTGCGACATGAACCCGAACCTGTGCAGTCCTGAAGTGGAAAATTCTTAACAATATAAGTTTTATTTTGTGTTACGTAAGCCTTTACGTTCGCATTTCGAAATAGTATTGTAGTTTAAGTAATGGCGTATGAAAATATGTACCCAATTAACATTCTTCTGCATTACTGAAGCTCTATATGTTTGACAGAATTTATAATATTTTTCTTTTTTTTAAAGTGTGAAATGGGGTAACTCGGGTCGCTGCCGTTGGGGTAAAACGAGTCACTGCATACAGTGGGGAAATCAGGTTGCTTCATATATTTGCTATATATTGTGAAGCACTTTATTCTTCTTTCTCAATTTTTAAGTTAAGGCCTATTCTAAATAAGTGGAAAAAATGAATTTAAGGCACATGACTTCAACTTTAGTTAAAATTAGTAAGTACTTATAATAATATTGAAGTTTAGGACATGTTAAAATAATAAAAATATTATCCATGTAAATATAGAATCACGAGTTCACTGCCAAATGTGTAAGTGGAAGGAGCACCACAGAAGAAGTGAGAGGCCTGTTACCAACACCGGAAAAAGTAACACCAAAGAGAATATAGGTGAACGAAAAACTGTTGCTTCTCTAAGGCTACTGTCAAAAGAGAATCGCACATTGTTGGAATCCAGGAAATTGAAAAGAAAGAAGCAGGTGTTAAATTAAGTTCAAAGCAAAGCAAAATTGAACCTCTGAAGACGAAGAAGCGAACAAAAACTAAAAACACATCCGAGTTGGAAATTTCGGAAGAAGGCCAGGATGATGAGGAAGATGTTCTCTGCAACATGTGCAAAATTGCATACAAAGACATCAGAAGCTGCACTGCTGGAGATTGGATTCAGTGCCAGCAAAATGTGGTACCATGAGCGCTGTGTCAATGCTTTTCAGTGTAAACAGTTTGTATGCGGAATGTGTCTTTCAAAACAGTAAAGAAAATCTGTTGACCCGATTTGCCCCACTTGTGATCCGATTTACCCCACTTCTGTCCAAATCGGGTCAAAACATTTCATTTTCCTTTTATCAAGTTTAATGTCAATTCGTAAGGAAGACTGGCTAATGTTTGTATGTAAATATGTACATAAATGTATGACTGACATTACTGTAGATTATTTTATGGTAAATTAATATTGGTTTTATACTTATTCAGGAATTTCAAAAAATTGACCCGATTTCCCCCGGTCTACCCTATTTAATTTTATTGGTTGTTATAAATGTATTTAAAGTCTCCGTGATTTCATCATACATGTTTTAATTAAGTTCGTGGTTACGTAATATTCACCATTTAGAGCTCTGCACTATACACAGCTTGGTTGAACGTCGTGTAACACAAACACACACATAGCCTATATATTGAAACATTTAATGAATTTTTATCCCCAGACGTGAAATTTGCGTGCGGGGGGCGGTGATTAGGTTTCCCAGACGAGCGCTGGTTGGTGGACACTGAACTGGCCTCCTAGAGGGACGACGTGCGGAGTGTAAGCGGGAGTCCTGATACTGCCTCGAAGACTCCAATATCCACTACACACTCGAACAAATGCCAACTGTTCATTGGCTGCTGACTTGTGAGTCGTCTCGACTGGGTGGCGTGTGATTCGACACTTCTATGAGTGAGGGTCTCTAATTGGCCCTCAGTCCTCCAGATTAACAGTGAACCAATGACAAGCAGCACTAAGGTATAATTGTCCGGCCATCGAAGGTGTCGGCACTGCTTGGTGGTGGGATCAGCGCCGTCCCCAGGGAATTTCATATGCCTCTGGAGGGCACGAGATAGTTTGATTAATTAAACCACAAGTCCGTCCGTGATTTCAGATGAAATCCAAACATTAAATTAATAATTATAATGTTTAATTATAATTATTAGGGGCAGGCATTTTTCGCGAATAGATCTGAAAGCCTATTAGACTTTAACAAGGTATACCCGCCCCAGCGGTTTCTTCCATGTGATTGGCGGACGTCTGCGAGATAAGTCGTTGCCTTTATTTGACCGAGCCACTCAGGACGCGTTTGCTTTCCCACTGAATTACTCTGATTGGTGTTGTAACACTCGACATATACCTGAAATAAATTCACCCAATCACGAAACAGAGACGGCGCTACAGTGTTTTAACTTATAATTAGTCTTGGAATCTTTTCGCGAAATATGCATGGCCCTAATAATTATTCTTTAATTGAACCTCCAGCAGCCAAGTTTAAAGCGTGACAACTTTTCTATCGAATTTAAATTGTCTTTTCAATAGTCTGATATCGCAACCACAGAAGATCAGATTAAAGAACTTAACTGTTGACATTCCTTGAGGAAATGGCGGTTTACAACTAATATTATTTAGGAACACACATTGTTGTGTTTACTTTAGTACCGTATTTACTTGATCGTACTTCCCTGCAATTATAGTAAACTAGCTGAAGTACTCGGCGTTGCCTGGGTTGAAAAACATTGTAATGTAAGGAACATCACTATCGATTTTCTTGTATGTAGGACATACTATTGGAAAACGGTAAATTTGTCTTTTTTAAGTCCCAGTGATTGCACAATCTCGGTGCATCAAGGCTACGCATCAGCAAAACCGGGACGCCAATCTTCAGCTACATTTTGCGGGAAAGCAGGTAATGCATAGGCAAGACGTAACGGACGCACCAAATAATAGCGCGTTACAAACTCAAGACAACGCCATATGTTGACAAAGTTTTAAACAAACTGTTATTAGCGCCTTTAGTTCGCTAGCAGCGCGAGCTTGTCTAAGCGAATGAGTTTCGCCAAGGAGAAGGATATAGGAACTTACCAGATCTTACTATATGACCGTGTGGCGGACATAGAGAAATTACACAAACTCACTATTTGTCTGTGAACTACCTCCTTTGATTTTCTATTATAAACCTGGATTCACTCCATTTTTTTTAATGGAATTTCTTAATTATGTGTAGTCTTTGTCACTCTCCGGCCCTAAACTATCTGTATGCAAAATATCATGTCTATCCATTCCTCCGTTGCTGCATAAAAGAAGGGCAAACAGACAAACACACTTTTCGCATTTATAATATTATTAGGGACTAAGAATCTTATTTTAATTAGCTATTTTTGACGTATTCTTTGAAATATATTTATATACATTACCACTAATAGTTTTTTTAACTTCATTTTGTTCATATTTTGCAGTAGTAAAGTGCGCAAGTTATTTTAGTTTCCGTGTGGCTTCTTTTTTCTTCTTCTCAGGTCACGGGCGAAGAAGTTTGTGAAAACACGGTCGCCCCGCATTTCTTTATTAGCCGTTCTCCGCCGTTTCAAGTTCGGGGGGGGGGGGGGGGGGGGGGGCAGTGCTGCCTACGTAACAATTCGCCTTCATGAAATTCAAATTATTTAAGGCAGAGAGAGAGGGGGGAAGGGGGATGTCCGGGACATCGTTAGAGTCGCTGCTTTAAGTACACGTCGAGGACAACAAACAAGGCATTGGCTCGTTCTTCCTTGCATCGTGTCGACCGGGCCGGCCCTCCTTTATAGACCCGCCCGCGCCGATTAATCTCAGTACATCCCCTTTACAACTCCGTCCCTGACAGACGCATGCTACACAGACGAAAAAAAAAATCATTTTTTGCATGCTTTTTTTACAAAATATTCCTTTGGAAACCAGTTGCCAATAAATAGTCTGTAATACTACAAGGTAAAAAAAATATTGCAAATTTGTAAAAACACGTTTAAGATTGTGAATATCTACTTCTTGTCGCGTTTACGAAAATTGGCTAAATATTATTTAATATTGGATTATTTCATACAAGCATACATTTTTTTTGGAAATTGAAAAGAAAATCTAATATTTAAAATAAAATTAAAATTAATTTTGTTTTATTATGCTTTGTTAATGTGCGCAGTTAATGCTGGAACGGTTTACAAATAACTTTTAGAAATTTCCGTGGAAAGAATCTGAATTACCTAGAATTAATTTTTTTTTTTGTTTCTTGGCTACACTGTTGCTTTAATTTAAATGTACCAATTAAAAAAAGAAGTATATCAGTAATTTTTAGAGACCGGAAAAATTCGCGCTTTCGATGACCTCTAGGATAGACTCCACAACCCCGTACCTACTCAGGCAAATGCCACCTGCTCATTGGCTATTGACTCGTGACACCTGTCAACTGGGACGCTTGCGATTCGATACTTTTTTGGTTGAAGGTTTTCCATTGGCTCAAAGTCCTTCAGTTAAACTGTAAGCCAATCACAGAAGCAATATAAAGGTACAGTTGTTTGGATTCTAGCATATCGTGAAATGAATCCACGAATTTTTCCGGTCTCTAGTAATTTTGCAAGGTATTTCAGTTCCGTTTACAGAATATTTTTTAACAGTGTGCCGGCTTGAGGGAGAGACCGCTAGTGGCCTCGCGACCGCCGTAATGCGGGCCGAATGGAGCGGCTAATAACCGAGATTACCTTCCTCCCTGGAGGAGGAATATAAGGGCAGCTGCGCATGCGCGACCGTGCCAGCCGGGCCGATCAAAGCCGAGCGCGGCGCTAGGGTTCCCGGATTGGTCCGGCGGAGACGCTCGCTCCGAGGCCGCAGGGTTGTGCTCGCTGAGGGGCCGCCTGCTAGTTACGGGGCCGCCATGCTCGTTACAGGGCTGCACATGCCCTCTGCGGGGGGGACCTTCATGCTCGCCACCACAGAGAAGGAATATCTAGAGACCGGAAAAATTCGCGAATTCATTTCGCGATAGGGTAACATTCAAATGGTTACACCTCAGTGCTGCCTCTGCTATTGGCTCACAACTCACCTGGATGACTCTGGGCCAATGAAAAAAAAAAACCCAACCAACGCTTTATCGAATCACAGGCTGCTACGTTGGGGCGTCTCACAAGACAGTAGTAGCCAATGGGTAGGTGACATTTGACCGAGATAACGTATAACTATGGAGTTCCTCCTACAGGTCATTGAACCCGCGAATTTTTCCGGTCCCTAGGAATATCAGTTTACTGCAGTTTGAAATTTAACTGAGTTTACAATTGGATAGTTTAGAAAAAAAAAATCCCTTTCGGCGCAGCTTACAGACGCAGGTAAATTTCAAAGCAACTATTTCATTCTGAAAAATTCTGAAAAACTTCTTGAACATTTTGAGAACTTGATGTATAATACATCAAAAATGTTCACGTATTCCATGCAGCGAAGATTTTCGTGTTTTTTTTTTTTAATTTAATGCATCCAACACTGAATAACTTAGAATAAGATAGCTGTGAGTAATTTTTGACTTTCAAACACTATAATTCATCTTTTGCACTAACAGCTGGTCGTATGAAAATTAGTTTCGGACTAAGGTTTAAGATAATATTTAAAAATTTTACAATAAGTTTTAATTTATTTGATTGTGTACTTATTAAGGATATTTAAAGTGTTTTTTTTAGTTTCATTTCCTGTTTTTTTTTTTCAATCCTTGCAGTAATTGATTGTACCATTAAAAATGTTTCTGACAAACGTCCCATATAATTGCTAAAGGAATTATGTGTTTTTTTATTGTTATTTCAACCGTTGTTATCCATCCATAGCAGTAATGGTTGGTTGTATTAAAATTTATTTTAGACTAAGTTTTAGATACTATTTAGAATGTTTAAAATAAATAAGAACAAAATTGATAGTGTATAAAATACAGAAGTTGTGTAATTTATTTACCTATTTCAATCCCTTTTCTTCAACCTCATGCAGGTTGTGGTTTTTTGAATGATCAGTGAGATGTCTCGCTCGCCGGCACTCATGACTATGTTTATAAATTTTTTTTGCATACACGAAAAAGTTTTTTTTTCAAGATAATACTGAGTATTTGTTTCAAAAATTGGCAAAAAAATTTTATTATTTCCTTTTATGTTTCATTCAAGCATTATTTTTCTAAACCACGGAAAAGATAATGAAATATCAAATTATTTTACTTCATTTTTGTTTTTACCATGCGTATTAATGTTCGCAGTTAATACTGGGAAGCTGTTCAGAGGAATGGTTTACACATAATTTCAACTATGGCAGGAACTGGGACAACACATAAATGCCCGGGTAACAGCCCGGACCCGGTATCACTGAAAACTCTATTTTTTAGTGATACAGTTGTTTTCGTGCAAATGTACGAACTCACAAATATCATAATTTTACATGAATAATTCTGTTTTATATACAAAAAAATACAATGTGCAGGGCGTGTCAAACATTCCTTCTCCAAAATAACAACGCAAATTTTTGCATTTCTCTAGAAATTAGCAAAATGAACAAAACATATTAAGGCCGCCGCCTACCTGAGCACACATTTGTGGGGACACCTGTATTTCGAGAATACATTTCGTGTCAAGGTATTTAACTAAATAGGTACTGTAGCTTTTCTCCTGTGGTTATTGGCTGAGGTCGGTGAGAGGTGTCGTCCCGCTCTTGACGGGGCCAATGAGAATGTGGTCACCGTACTGCTGCACCCTCACAATTTGCCATGACTCTTAGAAAAAGCTACAGTGTTTTGTGAAATACCTTGACATGAAATGAAATCGCGAAATACAGGTGTCCCTACACATTTGGTGTGCAATGTTTCAAAATACTCCAAAGATTGTACAACTGACTAAGCATTCGCTGAGGATGGATGAGTGGTTCATTTCTCGCTTGGTTTTTTAAACTGTAGTTTTATAAGAGTGCAAATGGCTAAAATGTGTGTTTTCAGAATAATTTATATGCAAAAAAAACTCCTTGTACAAATTCCTGAGAGCACTCTAGGGACTTTCAACAGACTTTTATCTTAATTTCTCCGCCATTTAGAATGTTATTGTCACTTCTCAAATCTCACAGTTGTTCTATGCACGACGAGGAGACTAGTTATAAACAAGGTAAAAACACACGTAGAAAAATAATTGAGTTTTAAGCAGTAGCCTTAACAAGTTCTTTAGTTTTTTGCTTACATACCAAAGATTACTCTCGTGGATTAATTTTCGAAGTAGGAAGGGTGGGGCTGTTTGGGACATGGGGCTTTTTGGATCAAAATAATAAGAAGAAAAATTACCCTCTTTTATTGAAAACTAAGACGCCATTTCCCGTACGAAAGCTTGTTGTTAATGGAAGCACTAGAAAATTTAACTAAAAATCTCTAACGTATCTCATATGATATAAATTCAGAATTTTTGAGGTGTGCAGTTTCTGTGAATTTATGGCGCTGATGTAGTTTTCGATGTTCGTTCATTAAGATCTGACGAGAAAAATAACTGCAACTCTATTCATGTTGTGTTTGCATCACGGCTTGCAAAGACAACTAGCGACACGTGTTGATTGGTCTCGGAACTGTTACAAGTTTAGAACTTTGTTTCACTTAGAGCTATTGGAAACATTTTTGGTGTGGTTATTTGAATGACACTGAATTATTCCTTTGTTTTCGTTTGTATTGCCGTTATGTTTTTAATGTGTATGGTAAAGAAATCAAATTTATAGAAGTTAATACAATGTCTAACAAAATTTTTAAAAATGTTTTAAAGTGAAAAGTGTATGACTGTTACAAAATAAACATTATTTTATTTATGTTTATTAGAAATTTATTTTTTTACGATTGTTTGTAGTTATTGTACATTTTAAATATTTCAAATTCCGGAAACAAATCTTCAATAATTGCTAGTAATGTTTACAGATAAACTTAGTTTTTGATATTTTACGGAGGTAGATTTATAAGCTTTCTTTCTTTATGTGGAGAGGAATTATAAGAGTAAGAATACGTACTTGCAAAGGTTTGAAGAACAATGAATCAAGTGAAAATAAGTGTTCTTAATGGCCATTTAGGTAGGCCTACTATAGCTGCAGCATCCCACTTCAATGTTCCATGCAACCACTCTGTAGGGAAGAGTGCGTGAAGCTCATCTTCAAAGAGATTTGATGAATGATCCTAACCATGCACAAATTATCAAGAAATGAAAGGCCATTTGGTCATCCCACAATATTTTCACCAGAGCAAGAATCTGATCTCGTGAATAGAATCAAAAATCTTTATAGTCGCGGATTTGGTCACTCATCTGCCAACGTGAGTTCAGTGTACCATTTTGCAAAATTGATGAACATCGGTACGCCATGGAGTGATAAAATAAATAATAAAAATTGCTGTGAAAAATTGGTTTTCGTCTTTCGTGGCCAGACATGGAAATGACATTTTTTCCTTGAGGAAACCAGGTCTTTCTAAAGGTCGGGATATGGGTTTGAATAAAAGATCTTTTTGATAATTTTTTATTAAATCTTGAGAAATGTGTCGGTCGAGTTTTGGTATTCAGGACCAGCCTCGGAACATGTACAGTGTGGATGCGAGTGGTTTGCCAATGAACAGCAGGCACTTGAAGGTGGTTAGTGAAAGGGGTAAGAGAGAGGTCGTATCGTTGACAAATTTGGAACGCGGAGAGAATGTAACAGCAGTTGTATGTTGCAGTGCACATATCAAGAACACATCGAGAAAAAAAATTATGAAAAGAAATTAACTTTTAATAAATCAGCACTGACAAGAAACAAGCCAACAACAAGTCCTCATGCAAAGTTTGAGAGAAAACAGAAGCGACCGCGCAGAATCAGGAAACTAAGTGAGACGTCTACGAGTTCAAACGAAATTTTTGTCAGAAACATCAGCTGAAGACAATAATACACCACGTGGATTATGCGGTGTTAGATATTTGTACGAAAAGTCTCAGAGCAAAGGTGGCGGGATAAACTGTCAAAAGTGCTGCGATAGTGCCATGAAATTTGTGTTGGTGCTTATGGGGTAAAGGGGGGGGGGGGGGGGGTATTTTTTGGTAGATGTGTTTGAAAAATTTTCAAAATGCGCACTTTTGAGCAACAAAACATGTGATTCATATAGCCCCACGATTTTCGGATTATGATAATGGCGTAGTGTTTTGTTAAAAAAAAAAAAAATTACTAGGAAAAGAGTTACCTAAAAATAATTGTTTTGATTTCATGTGATGCAGAAATTGTATGATTTTTATTTCTGAATTTTTTTTTTTTTTTTTTTTTATGTGATCGCATTCAAGGTTCGATTATTATAAGCCTTCAAATTTGAAATGATTCCAAATAGATCCGCCTCACATGTGGACTTTGAACCCTCGAATGTACGAGGATCCCTGGGTATTTTGTAACAAGCGTACTTCGTTAATTTAAGTTGGAAATATCAATGAGTAGAGACTGAAAAATTGGCGGGTTCAATGACCTGTATAATGAACTCCATAGTTATACGTACACTCGGTCAAATGTCACCCACCCATTGGCTGCTGTCTTGTGAGACGTCCCAGCGTAGCAGCCTGTGATTCGATAAAGCTTTGGTTTGGTGTTTCTAATTGGCCCAGAGTCATTCAGGTGAGTTGCGAGCCAATAGCAGAGGCAGCACTGAGGTATAACTATTTGTAATTTAGCCTATCGCGAAATGAATTAGCGAATTTTTCCGGTCTCTATCTATGAGTACACTAATTTGGAGAAGTTTTCGAAATCCGTGACAAGTTACACGATAACAGACTGTATGTGGGAACGAGGCTCGAAGTGGGGAGGGAGTCAGATGGGGCGTAGTATTTGAGTTGCTGGCTGCAGCAAGTTACCCGCCGCCCAATCGACCCCACCAGCTATCAATTACCGTTGTGCTAGGGAGAGGGGGGAGGGGGTGGGTGGAGCTACCTTCTACCACACTCCCCACCCTCCCTCTCTCCCCTTTCAATCACGGCGGTCATTACCGCGCCCGTTAACAAGCTGACGGCGTCACGAAATGTAAATATATCATTACCGTCGCGTCTGGAACCCCGCAGTTACAGTCGCCGCGCAGGGGCCGGTCACGTACGCCCGGCACAGGATGTTCCCTCGAGAGCGAGACACGACCGCACGGCATTTGGTTTGGGGAGTGATCTCTTGAGAAATGGGACGGAAACGTGTAACAACAGGAAGTACAGTAGGGAGAAGCGCGCAGTTTGGACCTGCAGCCTGTCGGCGAGCGCAGAAACTTAACTTCCCGTGGCGTTCGAAATGAAAGAGAGAGAGAGAGAGATGGAGAGGAAGGGAGAAAGAGAAAGTCAACACAGTTGTTCACCGTTTGGAAATCCTTCTTCTCACAGACCAGAGAGAGCCAAACGCCCGATCGTGCATCTTCGGGAGGTTTTTTTTTTTGTTCATTGTAAATAAATATGGCGGTGTTGATAAAAGGATACTAATGGCCAATTAGGTTAGGTTAGCTACATTATAAATACTTTAAAACATTGTTGGACGGTTGATTTGGTTAGGATAGCTACATTAAAGGTACGGAGAAAAAAATACATGAACTTCGGGGAACTTCGGGTTTTGGCTCTCTCGTCTGTGAAAAGAAGGCTTCCAGTTCACCGTTATTTCCATCAGGGGCGCAGCTATGTAGAATGCGCAAGAGAAAATGACCAGGGGGAGCCCGTGTGGCCAGAGAGTTTTGCACGTGCGGTTTAACCGACAGGTCATCTGTGCCTACGGTGCTTGTTATAATGTATACTGCCCATATTTTGGACCTTTCTTGCCTGCAATAAGCAGGAAACTTTAAAATATACAGAAAGTGTTCCATTAGACGGATATTATCGCACATTTCGATAGTAATATGAAGTGTTTTTTTTTCGCCTGTAGTTTTGTAGCTCCAAGCCGATTTCAGAAACGTTACATCTTTCTTCTAAGAAACAGGTTTTTTTTTCCTATTAGGTATTAGTAGTTTTTGAGTATTAATTTTAATAAAAGCTTACGACAATTTTTTTTCACTTCAAGGATAGTTGTCAGTATGTTTCGGTGTAACTTCCTCGCTGTCCGCGTTGTTACGAGGCACCCTGTGCATCGGCGCGCTATCGCGAGGTTTCGGATCGCCGCTTGATGCCAGGCATTAGACGCGCCTAATGCCGTCGGACGGCGGGCATTGTGTTTACCTCCCGACGGGTAAACACGACGTGCCTCTTGGTTCGACCGTGGTGGAAGAAGGGGGGGGGGGCGGTGTCCCGGGGCAAGAAGCACCCATCTGCAGTCCGTCGCGCTTCTTCCACATCACGCACACCCGGGAGTAAGACAGTGGCGGATACAGGAATATTTTTTCGGGATGTGGCTGGAAAATTAAGGGGAGTACTAAAAATATATATTAAAAAAAAAAACTAACTTATGTCCGGCATGCATTGCTACTCCTCTTTAAAATTTTTTTTGGAATTTGTTTCATGTAGGTACACATATACAAAGCCTTTCTCTCTATCTTTCTATATAGCCTGTGTCCCTCTATAAATCTCACTATAATTCCCTATATTCCTAAAAAAATCTCTTTATATCTATATATCTCTCCATATATATATCTCTATCCATAACACTCTATATATCTATGTTCAATATATCTTAACCCATCTCCCTATTTATATCGCTCTACATCTATTTATATGTAGCCCTTGCTTTATCTTTATATCTCTCTCTTTATATCTCTCGGGCGACTGCCCGGACAGAGTGGCGCGACTGCCCTGGCAGAGTGGCGCGACTGCGCAGACAGAGTGGCGCGACTGCCCGGACAGAGTGGCGCGACTTCACGGGCAGAGTGGTGCGACTGCACGGACAGAGTGGCGCGACTTCACGGACAGAGTGGCGCGACTGCGCAGACAGAGTGGCGCGACTGCCCGGGCAGAGTGGCGCGACTGCCCGGGCAGAGTGGTGCGACTTCACGGACAGAGTGGCGCGACTTCACGGGCAGAGTGGCGCGACTTCACGGGCAGAGTGGCGCGACTGCGCAGACAGAGTGGCGCGACTGCCCGGGCAGAGTATTGCGACTGCCCGGGCAGAGTGGTGCGACTGCACGGACAGAGTGGCGCGACTGCGCAGACAGAGTGGCGCGACTGCCCGGGCAGAGTGGTGCGACTGCCCGGGCAGAGTGGCGCGACTGCGCAGACAGAGTGGCGCGACTGCACGGACAGAGTGGCGCGACTGCGCAGACAGAGTGGCGCGACTGCCCGGGCAGAGTGGTGCGACTGCCCGGGCAGAGTGGCGCGACTGCGCAGACAGAGTGGCGCGACTGCGCAGACAGAGTGGCGCGACTGCCCGGGCAGAGTGGTGCGACTGCCCGGGCAGAGTGGCGCGACTGCGCAGACAGAGTGACGCGACTGCACGGACAGAGTGGCGCGACTGCGCAGACAGAGTGGCGCGACTGCCCGGGCAGAGTGGTGCGACTGCCCGGGCAGAGTGGCGCGACTGCACGGACAGAGTGGCGCGACTGCCCGGACAGAGTGGCGCGACTGCCCGGGCAGAGTGGCGCGACTGCCCGGACAGAGTAACGCGACTGCCCGGACAGAGTGGCGCGACTGCGCAGACAGAGTGGCGCGACTGCCCGGGCAGAGTGGTGCGACTGCCCGGACAGAGTGGCGCGACTGCCCGGGCAGAGTGGCGCGACTGCCCGGGCAGAGTGGCGCGACTGCCCGGACAGAGTGGCGCGACTGCGCAGACAGAGTGACGCGACTGCCCGGACAGAGTGGCGCGACTGCCCGGACAGAGTGGCGCGACTGCGCAGACAGAGTGGCGCGACTGCCCGGACAGAGTGGCGCGACTGCCCGGGCAGAGTGGCGCGACTGCCCGGGCAGAGTGGCGCGACTGCCCGGACAGAGTGGCGCGACTGCCCTGGCAGAGTGGCGCGACTGCCCGGGCAGAGTGGCGCGACTGCCCGGACAGAGTGGCGCGACTGCCCGGACAGAGTGGCGCGACTGCCCGGGCAGAGTGGCGCGACTGCCCGGACAGAGTGGCGCGACTGCCCGGACAGAGTGGCGCGACTGCCCGGGCAGAGTGGCGTGACTGCCCGGACAGAGTGGCGCGACTGCGCAGACAGAGTGGCGCGACTGCCCGGGCAGAGTGGCGCGACTGCCCGGACAGAGTGGCGCGACTGCGCAGACAGAGTGGCGCGACTGCCCGGGCAGAGTGGCGCGACTGCCCGGACAGAGTGGCGCGACTGCGCAGACAGAGTGGCGCGACTGCCCGGGCAGAGTGGCGCGACTGCCCGGGCAGAGTGGCGTGACTGCCCGGGCAGAGTGGCGCGACTGCCCGGGCAGAGTGGCGCGACTGCCCGGACAGAGTGGCGCGACTGCCCGGGCAGAGTGGCGCGACTGCCCGGACAGAGTGGCGCGACTGCCCTGGCAGAGTGGCGCGACTGCCCGGGCAGAGTGGCGCGACTGCCCGGGCAGAGTGGCGCGACTGCCCGGGCAGAGTGGCGCGACTGCCCTGGCAGAGTGGCGCGACTGCCCGGACAGAGTGGCGCGACTGCGCAGACAGAGTGGCGCGACTGCCCGGGCAGAGTGGCGCGACTGCCCGGACAGAGTGGCGTGACTGCCCGGGCAGAGTGGCGCGACTGCCCTGGCAGAGTGGCGCGACTGCCCGGGCAGAGTGGCGCGACTGCCCGGGCAGAGTGGCGCGACTGCCCGGGCAGAGTGGCGCGACTGCTCCGAAAAGAGTGGCGCGACTGCCCGGGCAGAGTGGCGCGACTGCCCGGGCAGAGTGGCGCGACTGCGCGGACAGAGTGGCGCGACTGCGCAGACAGAGTGGCGCGACTGCCCGGGCAGAGTGGCGCGACTGCCCAGACAGAGTGGCGCGACTGCCCGGGCAGAGTGGCGCGACTGCCCAGACAGAGTGGCGCGACTGCCCGGACAGAGTGGCGCGACTGCCCGGTAAGAGTGGCGCGACTGCCCGGGCAGAGTGGCGCGACTGCCCAGACAGAGTGGCGCGACTGCGCAGACAGAGTGGCGCGACTGCCCGGGTAGAGTGGCGCGACTGCCCGGACAGAGTGGCGCGACTGCCCGGACAGAGTGGCGCGACTGCCCTGGCAGAGTGGCGCGACTGCCCGGACAGAGTGGCGCAACTGCCCAGACAGAGTGGCGCAACTGCCCAGACAGAGTGGCGCGACTGCCCGGACAGAGTGGCGCGACTGCCCGGGCAGAGTGGCGCGACTGCCCGGGCAGAGTGGCGCGACTGCGCAGACAGAGTGGCGCGACTGCCCGGACAGAGTGGCGCGACTGCCCTGGAAGAGTGGCGCGACTGCCCGGGCAGAGTGGCGCGACTGCCCGGGCAGAGTGGCGCGACTGCCCGGGCAGAGTGGCGCGACTGCCCTGGCATAGTGGCGCGACTGCCCAGACAGAGTGGCGCGACTGCCCTGGCAGAGTGGCGCGACTGCCCAGTCAGAGTGGCGCGACTGCCCAGACAGAGTGGCGCGACTGCCCTGGCAGAGTGGCGCGACTGCCCGGACAGAGTGGCGCGACTGCCCGGGCAGAGTGGCGCGACTGCCCGGGCAGAGTGGCGCGACTGCCCGGGCAGAGTGGCGCGACTGCCCAGACAGAGTGGCGCGACTGCCCAGACAGAGTGGCGCGACTGCCCTGGCAGAGTGGCGCGACTGCCCAGACAGAGTGGCGCGACTGCCCTGGCAGAGTGGCGCGACTGCCCAGACAGAGTGGCGCGACTGCCCGGGCAGAGTGGCGCGACTGCCCGGGCAGAGTGGCGCGACTGCCCGGGCAGAGTTGCGCGACTGCCCGGGCAGAGTGGCGCGACTGCCCGGGCAGAGTGGCGCGACTGCCCGGGCAGAGTGGCGCGACTGCCCGGACAGAGTGGCGCGACTGCACGGACAGAGTGGCGCGACTGCCCGGGCAGAGTGGCGCGACTGCCCGGACAGAGTGGCGCGACTGCCCGGGCAGAGTGGCGCGACTGCCCGGGCAGAGTGGCGCGACTGCCCGGGCAGAGTGGCGCGACTGCCCGGGCAGAGTGGCGCGACTGCCCGGGCAGAGTGGCGCGACTGCCCGGGCAGAGTGGCGCGACTGCCCGGGCAGAGTTGCGCGACTGCCCGGGCAGAGTGGCGCGACTGCCCGGGCAGAGTGGCGCGACTGCCCGGGCAGAGTGGCGCGACTGTCCGGACAGAGTGGCGCGACTGCACGGACAGAGTGGCGCGACTGCCCGGCAGAGTGGCGCGACTGCCCGGGCAGAGTGGCGCGACTGCCCGGGCAGAGTGGCGCGACTGCCCGGGCAGAGTGGCGCGACTGCCCGGCGGAGTGGTGCAACTGGCCACAGGAGCGCTTGCTTGCCGTGGGTTTACGCGGTCCTCACGCACGCCTGGCGGGCTTACCCCGACACGACGAGCCGGGCCGGTCTCAATTTGGGCGGCTCGTGCAAACATGCCCGGGGCTGAGGAATGCGGCCCGGCCCCGTCCTGATTGGTGTTCTGAGCGGCACCTATAGTGCTAGCCGCGGGGCTGCCACGCTTCTGGCTGTGGCCGTCGTAAAGCTATATAGCTTTACACTTCACCTTCCCCCCCCCCCCTTTACCAATTAGCAACCACCCTCAGATCACCGGTTCTTTAACACATGTTTTCTTTGAATTTCGGTTGCCAATCAATACTTCAAGAAAAATATTGCAAATATGTGCAACACATTTCTATGGTTATTTTTGCACATACGAAGTAGTTTTTTTTTGAAACAATACCGAATATTTGTTTGCCGCATACATTTTTATTTTATTTTATTTAATGATGCTGGAAAACTATTCAGGGAAAGGTTTTTCAAATAACTTCAACTGACGTATTCACTGGAACAAAGCAAAGCCTGGATGCCCGGGCAAGAATCCGAACCCAGTATTACGGCGAACGTTTTTTTTGTAGCGATTAAGTTGCTTCATTGTACAAATATCTTTAATTGTTCATAATTATTTCAGTTCCATTTACAAAAAAAAAAAAGAAATTATTAATCCGCACTCTCTCTAAGCTGGAGTTTTTTTTTACAGCCATAGTGGTTGTGATTTTTGTTTTTAATTTACCAGCGCTTCTGTGCTTTATTTCTACTCATTAATCAACGCGTTGCTCTAGCGTGGTGAGGGTAGTGGATTCGATTCTTTTAACTTGAGTTCTCTGAGCTCTAACTCGTTAGCCGAGAGTTTTAGAGTCCACTATGTCAAATATTGGAAATCCCGTCAGACCTATGAGAAACAATGTGACGCAACTCCCTTCTAAATACCTTATTTTGAAAAAAAAAAAAATAGTTTCAATCTGCGCTGTTGAAAACATAATTGGTTGACTTCCCAATAAATTATTGCCCATTTTACAGGGCATGTGGCATGACACTGTGGTTCTCATAAAAAAAAAAAAACACCTTAAGAATGGACAGCAAAAGATCAATACATGAACACGCACAGAGAAAGCCAGTTGTAGCGTATGTCAAATGTTACATTCCTAGATAGAAGGAATTTTGTCATAAAAAAATTACTACACATACGAATACAGTGAACTGACTACAACGAGACTGTTGCAACAAGAGTAGTGAATCAATAAAAATAAACAACTGAGACAACAGTGACAACAGACGAACCCAAAAAGGAAACTAAAGAGATAATCTAAAGTCTAGACAACACAACGATTAAAGCACGGATGAACACAGAAGGCTTTATACGACAAAACAGCATATACGTGTATTATCTTCTTTTTTTTTAACTGTTAGTGTTAATTTTTTTTTACTTTGTTTTATGGAGTATTTCTGTCAAATTTACTACAACGCAGAAGACAGTATTTATTTTCTTGAAAAACATTGATATTGGTAGATTCACCAAGTTTCACATAAGAAGGAATTCTTCATTTGTTTTTATGTAATGCTAGTTGTACAGTTAGATACTTGGATATAGTTTTTAAAGAAGTTGCTTATATTTCATTTATATTATTGTTTTTAACGTCTCCTCGACGGAACAAGGATATTGTGGGACTGCCCGTGGCCTGTAGTAAACAAGCCATTCCATCATTTGCCTGGACTGATTTCAGGAAGTTTAAGAAACCAGGGTTTCAAATCCAGTTCCTCTGTAATTTTGATTCAGTGTCTTAGCGTTGCACCATATCACTCCATACCGACTATTTGTGTTGCGTGTTTTCGTGTTCGAAATCCACGTTTCGCTTCATTCCTTTCGCGCACATTTTACACGCACAGCTAACGTAATGTACAATTTATAACTAAAATACACTTCAGAAACTTCCAGATCATACGCAGGGCATGTGCAAGAGATGGAAATGAAAGTATTTACGGAATTTGTTTTCTCTACACTGTTAGATTCGCGGATCCTTATTGTGTGGAATGCCGTATCTTTGACATACACAACTAACCACACTTATTTTGCGTTGTTAAACCATACATACGATCGCCGATTTAGCATTCCACGTAAAAGGGATCCAGTGTATCCTGTGACGACTCCAGCGTAAAAAAGATGACGAATTACCGGAAAAAATGTTCATTGACATTCCTGCATCGTTTATATGTCCTGCATAACGTTTTAGCAGTTTCGACATGTATTGACGATACAACCTAGCATACATATACATACCTATCTCTTATAAAGAATATATCTATATTGAGAGAGAAACACTAATTATTAAATTTACATTTAGTGGTTAGCAACATTTAAGGAGATTGACCTACTGTGTATTAAAAATATATATTTATTTATATGTATCATTTGTGTATCTGTAGTGTCACTGGTGACGTAAAGAAAATCTTTCAAAATACGTTCGTAAAAAAAGAAACAAGACGACTACGTATTTCCATCCCTCGCCGGGTGAAACGGTGTACAAACAACCTCCTTAATAATTCCGCCACGGCTGATAATGACGTGCTTGTTATGACGCAATCTCCGCGGTTCATCTGGCCCGCCGCCAGGAGCGCTGCGTGCAACTCACACGCACTCACACATGCGGGGGGGCCCCCTGGCTAACCACCACCTGTACACGGCCGGCCCGGGCGAGACGTGCTCTTTTGTTTTTTCTTTCGCTCTCTCGCAGGCCATTAATTTCTGGCCGAAGGGGCGGAAGGGGTGGGAGGAATGATGGGTGAGGAGGGGGAAAAGGCATTCGAAATTCAAATCCGCTGGCGGGACGAGGACCGCGGCCGGGTGGGTATCTCCGAATTAGGGAGCCAACTGTTGGGTGCGCGCGCGTAACAACGGGGATAATTGTTACACAAATGTGCTTTTCGTTCTTCTTCTGTTTTTTCTCTCCTTAACTTTTTGAATCGAAAAGAGAACGGAAGCGTAGACGATCCAATTGTAGCGTGGAAGGGGGGGGGGGGGGTAATTGTCTTTAAAAAGAGAATTCCTCAAAAAAATCATCGTCTTAACCTGCGACAAAATTAAAATTGTATTTTTTTAAATTAATTTATTTGTAATTTGACTGTCTGCAAATGGTCAAAGCCTTTCAAGAGATATGCACTCAAGAAATCATAATAAAAAGACATGTAAACTGACGATCACTTCACATTTATGAGCACTTGATAGCACAGACACGTGACACAAGCATAAAGACAGGACAAGGACAAACATAGGAAAAAAAAACATCAAAAACAACTAGCTCGAACGAAATAAAAATAAAAACTGTTATGTAGTTAAATAGGTTAATTCAAACTATTAAAATATGTATCAATAAATATAAAAATGTACTTTTTCTTCGGTTTAATATAGAGGAAATGGTCCAAAAACGGGCTACCACTTTCATTTTGGTACCCACTGATTTACCTGTTCACTCAAAATGGATAATTTTCGTGTCACTTCAAAAACATTCCTGAAGGTGATATGAGGGTTCAGAATGCAAATAACCAGTTTTAGTTTTCCTAAACCTTACGTTGAAAAATAAAGAGGTTTAAATCGCTGTTTTTCAAGAGGTAGTCCAAATATTGGCTACTATAAACGAAAAGTAAGTAATCACAAATCAATAAAATAAAATATCTAATTTGTTTAAAAATAACTTTATTCACTTAATGTCTTAAAATTTAAAAAACTAAATTGTCTTAATTTTTTACTTGCAGAAGTCACAGATGTATAGGAATCCCCTTTTCCGTTCCAGCGCATTGGGAATGTGCCCAGCCTTCACACATTTAGCATTGAATCCAAATTTACTCTCTAAAATCATCTGAAAAATGTCCATCACAGAAAAGGCATACCGATTTGTCGTTCTTCAGGTTTAACCCCCAGAGACCGCTAACAGGTCATCGTCTCTGTGGTCATCAATGTGGTTCCTGTGGTCATATTCCGAGTCTGACTCCTCCCTCTGAGCTTTACTTCTTGGTTGTTGTTGTTTTTTTCTTTTGGGGGGGGGGGGGGGTTGGCTTGGCGCTTTGGGACTCTTTCTCATTGCTCGAGCACTTGATTCCACGTTAGCAATTTTCGACTGTTGTTCAAGGCTGTACGCTCTACACCTTTCTTCAGTTCTTTGTATCGTTATGAGGCAAGTCTTCTAACTCTTGCGACCACGATAAGCTCTTTTCCTTTGCAGTGATAGGGATCGGAGCTACGTCTAAATTTGTCGAAGAGCTCTTCCAAAATATTTAAGATGGTTTCAACATTTTCTTTGTTGAAGCCAAGGGCTCTATCAAAAGAGGTTTCATACTGTTTTCGTACGGACAAACTAAATGTTTGTGTCATTTTATGAAGAAACAAGCCATGACCTAACAGCTTCCTCAGAATTTTTTCTAGGACGTTTCCATTCCGAATGGCTAATTCAGAAGCCAAATTCCTCCTTATATTTCTTTGTGCTACAAAAACTTTTTTTTTGCCTTTTTCTCACTGATTTACCTTTGTTACTCTCATTTTAAATGAAAATTATGTTAATAATTCAACTCAGTAAAATTTTTGGGCATTCGAATTTATTTAAAACTTTGCGATCACTGCATGGTCTAAAAACAGGCTACCATTGTTTGTCCAAAAACGGGCTAGCCTGAGTTTAGACCACCTATGATCGCCCTTTTTTTAGACCATCCAGTAATTCATCAAGTTGACGGTCTCGGCTACAAAACAAACAAATCGACCAAGAACAGGTGCCCTGCATTAAGCTCAGGTAATCTACTTTTAGATGAGTTGAGAGCCACTTACTTTCCTGAATAACTAAAAAAAAAATATTGATTTTCTCAAAAATAGGTTTTCTGATGAAACAGTTCGGGCCAACGCACATGGTTCAAGCTACCTACTCTTCTCCCACTTCTTGCTGTTCCGTTCAGTGCCATTCTCACACCTGTGCACAACCCCCTTACCCCACTTTCAGCAAGTATCCTGTATTTAGACACTAGCCCGTTGTTGGACCATTTCCCTGACACTACACTGAACGTATTTTTCTTTCACTCCAGCTGTCAGATTGAAGCATCCCTCCCCTCTTTTGCAAACGATATTTTGTAAGTACTTTTAAAGTTTAAATTATTCAATGCGATGGTAAAAATCCATGTATTAAACCTGTGAGGTTTATACCATACATATAGCTGAAACTATAATCAAATACAATTAAGAATCAAGGAATGTAATATAAGCATCCAGTTCATAATTTTGCTTATAGAAAACTCAAGAAAAATAAAGACGAAGATAATTTATTGGCGTAACTGCCTATTGTACTAGGGTTAAATCAATTTTTTTCTATGATATTGGGATAACAGAATTAAAATAATGGTTTTTCAAAGCTTTAAATAAACAAAATGTAAACAGCTGTACTTTGGAGAGATTATGCTTATTTAAATGTTTTTTTTTTCAATCAAGAGGATTGTAACAGAGGACTTGAGTTATCATAACGAAAAATCATGGCATGTGCATTTTGTTTTTTTACGTTCTTTGAATGGTTCTTGCAGCGGGGAAGATTTATTTAAGGTAGTTTTATTTTGTACATGCACCATTGTTGGTTACACTGTGTGTCATAAGAAACTCTATTTTCGGGGGGGGGGGGGGGGGAATAGATGAATATGCGAACACGAAGAAAACAAATCAGCCGACGTCAAAAAAGTTAAAAACATAGACAGCACAAAAATTCCGTGGTCGGAATTAGTCAGAAAAATAGTTCAGCATAGACGGACAAAGTGGACTAGACACGGCGAGACAGATGCAACATGATCAGTAAATAAAGAAGAAAAAAACCTTGTACAACACCGCAATAAACAGCAGATCAACACAACAATGATACTAAGCATACATATGATGCGTACACCATAACTACAACGCAGAGACGCGCAGGCAAACCCAACGATGCGATGTGGGAATAACAGCTGTTCTGGACACCACAGACGCACACAGTTAAGTTCCCTAAGACACCAGTTACGGGTTTCGGGAATTCATGTGTGTTCTCGTCCTCGGGCATAAACAGACTGATAGAGGACTTTTATGGCGAGCCCCCAAATCCCGCTACGCCAGCATGAGCCCCTTCACAGTTCTGTGGGCCCTCCGGCATGCGTGTCAGTAGCTGGGCGCGTCTCAGGGCAAGCCCTATACTCTCTAGGTCAAGGGTTATTTTTATTGTAAAAAAGGTCGCATGCATCGCAGCTGTTGCAAGGTTGTCTGGTGTGTCACGGCTGCAATTGTGGTCGTGGGCACACCTTGAAGTAGGAAGGGTCAGATTGAAGTCCACGGGAAAACCAATAGAGACGAGGAGTGTGTTGGGAAAACCTGTGCGACAGTCGAGAGTGGAGACACTTATTATACTTATTGGAGCAGGGTTAGGGAACAGTGAGGCGTGTTGGTGCGCAAGCGAAATGAGGGTTATGCAGAGTGATGTGAGATGTGTCGGGGCGCTGCTGGTTTTGTAACCAGGGTCGCAGCACTGTGGCCTGGTGATGGGGGCATAACTGAGCCGCCCACCCGACGGATTCCAGCTCATCTCTCTGAAATGCAGAAGCAAGGTTAGCATTACAGGCAATTATAAGAAAAATATGAAGAGATAAATTAAATAAGTATGTAAATGTGTGAGTTACAGCACCGGGAGCATAGTATGCTCTCTTGAGTGTGTTTTCGTGGAGTATGTGTGTGTGTTCGTGGAGTATGTGTGTGTTCGTGGAGTATGTGTGTGTTCGTGGAGTATGTGTGTTTGCTCGCATGCTCTGAAGAAACGGGCCCCCTTCCAGCCGAGACAGAGCTGCATGTTGCCATGTCGCCGTCAAGTAGAGGATGATTGATTATTTTTCCCTAACCAGGTTAGGTGAGGGACCTAAGTGCGTCTCAGGCCGAAGCCTATACGCCTAGTCATGCTGGGATTAGCCATGCAGGGAGAGGGTCGCATGCATCGTGTGCTAGGAGGTTATTGGCCAGACATGGCAGCGATTTTACGCCATGACTAACTCCCCTCACTCTTAAATATAGGTTGTAACTAAAGATAGGTTGGGCCCAGGTTGGGCGCGATCGGTTATCGCACGGTACTTATAAGTAGAGGACACTGGAAATCTTATTTATGTACATTCGATCCCCTCTTCTGGAGCAACCAATGACAGACGAACAGTCATCTAATTGGCCAAGCACCTGAGAGCTATTGTTATTGACTGGTGTCTTGCAGAGAGCGAAGTTTGCTTTTTTTTTTGTGGTAAATTAGTTTCAATTTAAAGTAAAGGTGTCCATATTTTTTTTAAAAAAACTTAATATTTTTCAATTGAATGCACGGAATTTCGTGTGCTTGTATATGTTTCTAACTTCTTTTGACATCGGCTGATTATGGCTTGTTTTCTCTGTGTTTGCATATTCATCATTTTCGGTCCATAATTGAGGTTTCTCCATGGCATACAACGTAACCAGCAATGGCGTGTGACCAAAATAAAAAAAAACAAGTCTTAAATCAAGTTTGGTTTTTTTGTTTCACAATCCTCCGACTGTACACGCACTCCCATTCTGAAGCGAGGCGCGGCCCGAGAGAGGTAGGTATATCTCCAATATCGTAATGAATTGCTTCCATACATCCACAAGGTGATTTTTATCGAGCTCTCCGGAGGGGTGATGAAGGGGGCAGGAGGGGATATAGCAAGGGAGAGGAGAGAGAAAAAAAGTATTTAATGAGTTTGTGAAACGCTAAAACTACCACTTAACTCATCACGGACCTGTAATTATCCGGCATTTGTACGGCGGGGCCGCTGGGGGGAGGGGGCTGGGGTCCTGGACACTGGGACTTCGCCCCAGCTCCGCTGCGCCCCGCGTCGTTATTTATTGCCGCGGAGGACACTCGGCAAGTCAAACACTATTAGCTCGCGAGTAATTTATGCCGGGCGTCCGACGGGGCTGAGGAGGCATTCCTTGGCAAACAATCCACGGTTCTTTGTTTTTTTCCCCTCTGCATCCGTTGCACAGGAAACAAGACGAAAAAAAAAGAGTAGTTCGTAACACTACAAGAAAGATATTCGGAATCTTTGTACAACACATAGCTAGAGACCTGAAAAATTCGCGGATTCATTTCGTGTTATGCTAAAATTCACCATGCTTGTAATGCACGGAGTTAAATACTGGAAAGCTATTCAGGGAACTGTTTACAAATAACTAGGGGCCTGCAGATTTCGCGAAAAGATTTCGAGACTAGATGAAAAATAAAACACTATAGCATCGTCTGTATTTCGTGATTGGGTGAGTTTCTCCCAGGTACATATCGATTGTAAAAACACCAATCACAGTGATTCAGTGCGGTAGCAAACGCGTCCTTAGTGGCTCGGTCAAATAAGGCAACGATTTATCTCGTAGAAGGCCGCCAATCACAAGGAAGAAACCACAGGTGCGGGTTTACCTTGTTGCAGTCTAATAAGTGTTCACATCTTTTCGCGAAAAATGCCTGCCCTTACAAATAACTTTAACTATTGTAGGGTAGTGCGACAACGAAACGCATGCATTATCCGGGTAAGAATCCGAACCCGGTATTACTGCGAACACCATGTTGTAGTGATGCCGTTGTTTTCGTGTAAATATACAAATTTACAAATATGTGTAATTTTTCATGAATATTTTTTTTTCCATTTACGAAAGGAAAAAAGAAATGTACACCGCGCCGAAGTCTCGGTGCCTGTACACGTACAGTTGAGGTAAGTGCCGGGCTAGGTTCCCAAACGAGGAAGAGACATACAGGCTGAGTCTGAATTCGACCGCCAATCTTCAGATGCATGTTCATCAAGACAAGATAATTTGAAATACAGCTTATGGTATAAAGTGCGTCCCATGGCTGGTGAACGTCTTTGAAGTCTGTTTGTGGATAACTCGAAAACTAGAGACCAGGGGGAAATTAAGGCAGTTTCACCAGAAGATGCCAGTAAGCCCACCCAACCTAGAACCCTTCCATTGGCTAACCACCTCAGCCAATCAGGAGCCAGCAAGCCTGTCATTGGCCGACCAGCCCAGCCAACCAGACACCAGGGTATAAAAGGACCTGCATCCTCTGCACCAGTCAGTCAAACTTAGTCTACCTGATGATGGCAGCTGCAATGACTGCCGAAACGTCGCATGACAATTACCTGACACGGCCTACACCCAGAAGCCAAGAAAAATAGTATAAATAGTATAAATGTATTAAGTTTCCCTTCGGCTTTGTGAACATTGGTTTGCGCCATCCACCATGTGGCAGCACCGTATGTTACACATTTCCGTCCCTTCACTTTCGTCGCTTTCGCGAAATTACTCCAACCGAACTCCGGATACCGAGAGCCAAGATGTTACGCATCGAAAGAAAAAAAAAGCTGCTCCGTTCTCACTGGAAATGTGGTAAGTGATGCCCACAAGCCGGTAGTTGCAGATCTCGTCTTCTCTCTCCGCTCTCTGATCTGCCACATCCGTTCCCATGTTTGTCCGTCTGCGTCCGGTTGTGGAACTACTGTTGCTCGTGGCTGGCCTGGTTCGGTCAGTTGCGCAGCAGGTAAACCACGAGAAACACGGAAGGAAACTTTATCATAAAGGTGTGTTCAATCGCGAAGGAGAATATCACCGAAAAATCTAGTTTTGTGTCAACAAAACATATTTCTGTGAAAAGACCATAGTCCATAACAAGTAGTTTGTACCTAATGATAAAATGTTTTTGTCTTTTTTTTACTAAGTGACCTACAAGAGACCGCAAAATTGTCTAACCAATAAATTTGTTAGGGTCTTAACTGATAAAAATGTACCTTAGTAACCCAAAACTATGTTTTCAGTGTTTTTAATAGTGTTGCAGCAATGCATTCAGTAGTTTCGTCTCCTAGTTTTGTTAGGCTTTCCAGCTCATACAACGTCGGATCATACCTAAATGTAATGTGTTTTCCAAAAATTGCAGTTTTTTTAATAATACGAAAGTTGTTATAGGCTCCCGTTACATTTGTCCCAAGTTTGAACTTGCTGCAAACTGATTTTTTTATCCGCGATATTATATCTTATAATCTGTAATCTAAATGAAAAAGCAGAGCATACAACGCATGATATTATAATTAGTTGACTGTCTAACGTTCTAACATTATTACTGTAATGCAAAAAAATAAATTATGAAGTAATGGGAGTATCAGTTTCATAACCTAAGTAAATAACATGGGTATTTGTAAAAGAACTGTGGCAAATATTATTAAATTTACAATGACGTGTGAGTATTCATACAACTATTTTTCCTATATTTTACAATTGTATGTGTAATTTGACATATACATCCAAATTGGTTATTAAATACGATAGTTATTGAAATAAAATTAATTCGTCCGTGTGATTTTATCGAATAATAGCACAATTTGGTTTCCTAGAAACATTTGTATAAAATTACAGGAACTGTATTTTTTTTACACTACATGACAAAAAAAAATTTGAATTTACTTAATCTTAGTACCTACATGTTATTTATGTGAACATATTACATTTACACTACTGAATAAAAATAAAATATACAACTAATGCAGGCAATAACCAAAATGTTTTTCAGATGCACCTCTGATACGGAGTACTTTTTATTGATCTGATTCAAGGTTAGTCCCAAAACTCAAGTTAAAACATGTCACGAAATTTTCGAATTACTTAAATGTTACCCAAGCGCAAAAAAAAATCTTTTAAAAATATGTTAAGAAAGAGTATTGTAAGCTATCTTTTTATATAAACTATATAATGGTAAGAATTGAGTGGCCTACTTAGTAAAGCTGGCATTTGTCTAATTGAATAGCAGCCAACTGGTTTATTATAATGTACCCACTAAAATATATTACCTGTTTTAAATTTCTCCACGTGGTTAATGCTCTCTGTCTACTAAACTCCACTTGGGTATACACCCAATAATAGATAATCAGATAAAAGCGTGTGGCGTTGTATTGTAATGAGCGAAGAAAAATATCTTCGCACATAAAAGGGGGAAAGAATGTGATTTGATTTATGAAAATTGACCGTCATCGAAGGAAGCTTTTGAAGCTGGGTTTTCTTAATGCGGCATTTGTATGCGCTGCTTATGGAGAGCGGCGTAGTGACCATTTATAAATAAGCATGATTTCTCAGATGTGATTAGAACGCTAAGAGTGTTGCTAGACCACTTAAATAGACCAGCATTACGAGACCATATGCTGAATAAATAAAACGCGCGGGGTTATTATCTTTGTGAGTTTATGTGCGTTTTCTGTTTACTCAACTAAAAAATTTGAATTACAAATATAGTGTTCTATACAGGCTAAACATTATCAAATTAAAAACACTTATCGAGTCGTCGTCAGACTTTATATAAACGTGGTTCCACAGGGCCTTCAGTTCTTTCCCGAAGATATTTGGAACCGGTTTTCGCCGCGATATTTTAACCAGGTAGTTGACATAATCATTATTCATTTAACGTTTTAATATAATAATTTTATTTAAAGTGACTTTAAAAAATTCGTACCAGGCAATTAAAAAATTCACACGGAATGCCGATGTCATTGGACTGTTTTTTTTTAAATACATTGTCAGTTGTTTGAAACTAATAGTTTGTGATTGGCTGAACTAATATTATTTTAGTTGCAATATCTTTATATATATATTTCTTGTGTGCGTGTGTATGTCACTGAACTCCTCCTAGACGGCTGGACCTATTTTGATGAAATTTTGTGTGTGAGTTCACGGGGATTCGAGGATGGTTTAGATTCACAATTGGATATTTTATCTCGATTCTGAGTTAAGAAAAAAAAAACACTCTTTAAAAGCAAAAATTGCAACGCATTATTAGAAGCCATTAATTTTGATATTGTAAGGAACTAAGTAGAGAGTAAGAAAAAAATAAAAATCCTGACAGTTTATAGCGTCGCCATATTTGTTTCAATTTTCAATACCCTTTTTGTATATTACAATTTAAATTGCAGAAAAAAAATCATGTTTCATAGCCACACAAATAGTGAGGATGGTTTAGATTCACAATTGGATATTTTATCTCGATTCTGAGTTAATAAAAACTAAAAAAAACACGCTTTAAAAGCAAAAAATTGCAACGCATTATTAGAAGCCATTAAGTTTTGCTGTTGTAAGGAACTAAGTAGAGAGTAAGAAAAAAATAAAGATCCTGACAGTTTATAGCGTTGCCATATTTGTTTCAATTTTCAATACCCTTTTTGTATATTACAATTTAAATTTCAGAAAAAAAATCATGTTTCATAGCCACACAAATAGTGAGGATGGTTAAGATTCACAATTGGATATTTTATCTCGATTCTTAGTTAATAAAAACTAAAAAAACACGCTTTAAAAGCAAAAAATTGCAACGCATTATTAGAAGCCATTAAGTTTTGCTGTTGTAAGGAACTAAGTAGAGAGTAAGAAAAAAATAAAGATCCTGACAGTTTATAGTGTCGCCATATTTGTTTCAATTTTCAATACCATTTTTGTATATTACAATTTAAATTGCAGAAAAAAATCATGTTTCATAGCCACACAAATAGTGAGTGTGTGTCATTTCTCTATGTCCACGAGGTCTCGCCGCGTCAATTTTCTCCTTGGAGCGAACCCGTCCGCTTAATTAAATAAACAGCTTTTATCGTTGAATGATTTCATGATTTATTTAATGAATTATATTTTCTCATAAAAAAATTAGTTAGATAGACATTCAATAGGTGTCTTTCTCTCACTCTCTCTCTCTCTCTCTGAAATGTATGTAGCTTGCTCGCGGGTCAGTAATGCAGACAATCTTTACATTCTAGCTCGAGACGGAAAAAACAGTAAATGTGGTTTACAAAGACATTTTATGAAGTGTCTTCCCGTCATTACATTTGAAAGTAGAAACATATTTACTCAAAATTTAGGTAGTAACATATTTTTATTGCAAAGACTGAGATAGAGGTGAGAAAAATTATCATTTGTGAACATAAGAAAACTACTACAACTGTATCAACTGTTATGTTATAGTGTTTAAATTTCTAAATGGTGCAAGATAATACAAAATTCCATGCGGAAAAAGTCGTGGGCAGCAGATACGTATAGTTATAGGTGTGAGGCTATGCATGCTGATTTTTCATATACTGCATGGATGCGAACATGTAAGAATAATCTATCTATCTTACTATAATAAAACAGTATTTTTTCTGTCTGTCTGTTTGTACGCGATTTTGATCAAATTTTGTGTGTGAGTTCACGGGGATTCGAGGATGGTTTAGATTCACAATTGGATATTTTATCTCGATTCTGAGTTAAGAAAAACTAAAAATACACGCTTTAAAAGCAAAAAAAAACTAAGCATTGTTGATAATTAGCCTCCATGGCAACGGGCTTTTGCATTGTTGTTGCCTTCTGCGTAACCATGGGAAAGGTTTTTGGTAACGGCAGTGGCGTGCCCAAGAGGAGGGGTATGTATAATGAGAAGATACAAAATGTCCAGCGTAGAAATACTTACCGTCATATCCATATCTCACAAAAAGTACATTTGGGCAGGACAATGTCTGTCGGGTCCGCTAGAAAGATATATAGAGAGATAGAGATATAAATAGAAAGATAGAGAGAGTTATAGAGATATACATAGAGGGATAGAGAATTAGAGAGATAAAGAGAGATGCTTAGTATACGTTTAAAAAATTACAAAAAAAAAAATTGATTGAGGCATTGCAACGCATGCCGGGCATTATCTAGTTATCAATAGTTTTCATGTGATTTGTGTTTGCCTAGGCATACACTTAAGCTCTTAATTTTTTCGTAGCGTGTTTTTCAAGAAACCATTGTGAAAATATAATTTAAGAAAATGTTTTTATAACTAAACTTTAATAGCTCATCTTTATTAATAATAATTTTCAAAATATTTAGTGGTCTTATTTGATTCAGTAATAGGCACAATAAAACAAAAGTCATTCTTAGTCCAGTAAACAATATGGTCATATAAATAGTAAAAAAATGCATAATAAGAAAAAAATATTGGTATTGTGCATAGGTACTTCTAAGTTTTAAAAAAATGATGAGAGATATGGTTTAGAAAAATATATTGTTACGAACTTGAGCAAGGCCGCGACACGTGCAGGTGCAGAGCTGGCTGGCGGCTGCCGCAACATGATATGCGCCGCGCGCACAAGGATTGTCGCTTTCCTTCCTCCTTCCCACCACGCCCCGCGCGGTGCCCTGCCTTTGACACGTAACTGACACCCGACAGCTGCGGAGTTACGCAAGCCGCCGACACGTGTTTCGAGAGATTTCTGCCGTCGGGTCGGCGCGGAATGACGCGACTGGCCCCAGCCGCGCTCGCGAATTCGAGAAGGCGCCTGGGCTATATATGTGCCCGGGACGCCGGCCTTAGAGTTCAGTGAAGGAGTTCAGTTCCGGGCGCTAGTGCCGCGGGTGCGGCAGAGTGGCTAAGTCCTTGGACGAAGGTTCCAGGGCAGAGAGAGAGAGTTGAGCCGGGGAGTTCTCCCGCGGCGGAGTTTCCTGGGCGATAGTGAGGCGGGTGCGGCCGAAGGTTCCAGGGCGAAGAGTTCAGTTCCGTGCGATAGTGTCGCGGACGCGGCGGAGTTCCGAGCGAAGTCCCGAGCGAGGCGTCGAGCGGATCCTCGGCGAAGGCAAGTGCGTCGGCGGCGGCGGAGTGCGGCGACGGAGTCCCGCAGCGGAGATCCACGAGGAGCGCTGCGGCGAGAGTTGCGCCAGAGGTGCGGCCCAGCGAGGCGTGCGTTGTGTGGAAACTGATTGACTGGTGAAGCAACATTATTTTTAAGTGCAATTGATTATTTGCCATTTTAGAAGATTATTTGTGACATAAGTAGTGGCCATCAATAAAACTGTGTAGAGTGTAATAAAATCTTTAATTGGGCTATCCTTTACGAACCCGCGGTAAAATCGTAACAATATATATAATTCATGCTATTATAATTATAATATATTATAATATAATATAATATAATTAGCATAAACAAATTATTTCTCTGTTTCATAAAGAGTAACGGTGCATAACAATTTTGCAGCCACTTATTATATTAAGTGTTTTTCTTGTATACAAAAAAAAAAGAGATCATTTAATGCCGCAATCAGAATATGCTTGGTAATAAAGACCTTTTAAAATATTGAAAAAGCGCAAATTTAAGGAGGTGGCATCTTTCCCGCAGGATGTGCTTTATAAGAATCGCGATAAGCGCATCCCTTTCCCTGAATGGGGGGAAGAAAAAAAAAAGGAAGAGCAAAGCATCAGCAGAATGGACCTCTATTATCCTATCTCAATATAGGAAAATAGCCGCTCGCGAAGGATCCTAATCGCGATAAATATTTAACGGCAGTTGTTGCGTGTAATGGAGGATTTCCCTTCGCCGCGCCATGTGGCTGCTCCCGCACTTAAACGGCGATTAACCTCATTATCATACCGCTCTCGGCCTATCGATTTTTTTTTTTTTTTTTGTTTCATCGGAATTGCAGAATGTTGCAATCACGGGCCAGGTATAAACCACCAGCTAATTAACTCCATATACGTCTGTATTAAATAGATAATTTTTTTTTTCCTTAATCGGTTGTGGCATTGTGGCGTGCGCGTACGGGTCTACAACAGCACATGTGCTCTGTGGCCGACTGGATGTCGCGTGGAAGCAAAAATACAGTGTAGGTACGCAATACTGGTTACGGTGCCCTGGCGTCTCCACATCATTAAAAATATGTACTAACGTTGTTACACTGTAATTAAATTACTGTTTCACAGATGAATTAAATTACTTTACTATTTTTTAACGTAAATGGAACATAAATATTAATGTAAAATTACAGATGTTTGTACCTTTGCGCATTTACACGAAAACAACCGTATCACAACAAAATTTTGTTCGCTGTAATATTGGGTTCGTGTTCTTACCCGGGTATTTATGCTGTGTGTTGTCCCAGTACCGTAAATAGTTGTAAGTTATTTGTAAATCGTTCCTTGAATAGCTTTCCTGTATTACTTATATAATTTTGGTTTATAATGGTTGAATGAAACATAAATTAAAATATAAAATTGTGGGCCAATTTTTGTAAAAAAAAATACTCAGTATTAACTAGAAAAAAAACTTATTTTATTTATACAAAAATAATCATAGCCAAGTGTCAAAGAAATTTACAATATGTTTCTTGTAGTATTACAAACTGTTTCTTGTCAACTTGTTTTCATTGGAATCTTTTGTAAAAGTACAAAAAAAAAATTCTATGTTGGAAAATTAGTGGCCAAAATACAGGATGTTTCTGAAAGATTCATCCAGTTTCCGAGGCTATAACTTTTACGTTAATGACGACACGTCTAGTTTTTTTTTTTTTTTTTTTTTTTACCCGTGTTGCGCGCTTTACGTTGCTAGTTCCCTTGGCTGCCGTCAGATGTCGCCCTGGTTCCGCGGAAGAGCGTTCTGCTAGCGCGCCCATGTTCAGTTTCGCATCGAGATGGCGACAACACCAGCCACTAGGCTACGGCCAGACGAGCGTTATTTGCAGCGGCTCGTGCGCTGCAAAATGTAGCCAGAAAATGCGTCGCGTGGCAGCAAGCGTGGCTGACCGGACGCGCCGCAGCAAGCGAAGCGAGCTGCGACACGCGTGTCACGCAGAACGAATAGGACCGGACCCATTCCTGGGCGCGACAAATGCGGCAGTATACCGGCCAGACGTGCGACATTTGCAGCAGACGGAGGGACGAAGAGCCACGCACGGTGATCTACGTAGCACGCAATGGATTTTAGTTGTATTGACAGTGAATGAATTATACTGGAAATTGAAAGTCGACCATGTTTATACGATACGAAATGCGAAACATACAATAATCGTACCTTGAAAATGGTTTCGTGGTTGAGCGTCGCAAAAAATGTTGTCGGCGAGAAATGGAACGACATGACGAATGAAATGCTTCACCTTTGTTGGACGTTCACTAATTAAAGGATGTACCCACAATTTGCTTCGACGTTTTCGTCGTCGATGTACAAGTTCTGCTACTACTGCAGCTTCCTCCACGACATCCATAGTTGGAACACTACAATCAACTGGCTGCAGCGAGTGCTATTTGTTGCACGTGTGGCCGTGTATCGTTTAACTTGCGACATTTCACGCCGTTTTTCACGCGACATTTGACGCTCGTGTCTGGCCATTCGCTGCGACTTTTAACGCTAGCTTTATTTGTCGCGCTCAACATTGCTGCAAATAACGCTCGTCTGGCCGTAGCCTTAGAAAGGGTTTCTCTGCTCTCTCTTTATTACAACGAGTGTAAGTTACAACTTCACAACTGTCCAGCGTGACTTGTGTCGACGACGCAGTAGCGAACATCCCACCCGTTGAGGAAAGTTCACAACGAGACCCCGTGAGGAGCATCCTGAAGGAAGGATATGTACCTGCATAACTAAGACAGTCGCGTGTTAGAACAGACTTAACCTAGAATTCTTGAGAAAAAAAAATTCCCGCATTAATTTGAACTGTATTAAGTTACAACAATCATAACTTAGAGCGGCCCCAACTTAGAAACACGTGTAACTTTAAGAGCCGTATCCGAACGCACAGGAATGTGTCCGCAGCACACACATCCCTACATCCCTTAGCAAATGCAGCCACAATGTAAAGGTCGCATTTCTAATGGGTGGATAGTATCCGAATACTATTACTGCTAGCACCACCTGTTGATGAAAGGTCGTACTGTTGTGCACGTAGCCATTTAAAGTCGTGAAATCTACGAATATTCAGCAAAAAACCAACCTTTATCTATGGCAAAACGTAAATGACAACGATCAATTAAAAACATTTCATGTATCTTGGTGATTGTAAACATGTTAGCGATCAAAATAAAAAGTTTATTATGAATTTCAAAATTATTAAAAATATTTAAAATTAGCATTAAATACACGTATAACTTTAACGTTTCCCTTTGGGTAATTTTTATTAATGTTATCATTTGTCTCTATTTGAGTTATCACTGACGCTTACAACGTTTTAAACAAATCTCATGCCAAAAACTTAACTAATATTATATAGGCCAACAATCAATACTGTCAATTGGATTATGTAGTTCGATATTTGATCATAAAATTGAGATTAAATAATTTATAAATGCTTAACTTTAATACTTTAATGATCGCCAACATATACAAGATAAATTTCCACCACTATTTAAGCCTTCTAGTATGTTGGTAACATTGGAATGGAAAATGGTTCGAGTGGATCATTGCTGTTCTCTCTGTTTGTTGACGGACAGACATGTGACCGAAGGATCATTCTGTGTCCACCTTAGCTATGTCCGAACATCAGCCTAATGTATCTCTTAGCTAAAGGATCCACTAAAAGTGCATCGTAGTGGAAGCGGCCATCTTTTCTTTGCTTCCGAGTTCTCACAAGGGATACAGATGCTTCCCTAAATACGTTCACTAAATCGACGTTTCTAGGGATGTGACAATCGCGAGTGGACGTGAGTCATTAAATAAAGTTTAAAAAAAAAAACACTGTTTGTAAATAAACCTCCTGAGATTGTAAGTAGAGCACTTATGACGATTTCGCTATAGGCGACGGTAATGCAAAACGTAAACAAACTTAATCAGCACAGTTTCAGTATGTAGTACAATTATATTACAATGAATTCATATATATTTGTTAAAACACAATTTGTGCAATACAGTAATCTGTGATTAAAAAATTTCTGCTGCCTAGTTGTGAACCACATTATGTTATTTTATTAGCCGTGCACTCTAACAACTGCGCTACGAAGCATACAATGATAATGTGTTATAAATATTGTGATATCAGTATCTTTAAATTTTTTATAATTTAAAATTACTCTTTACTGTGACTTTTTTAGGTGACCAAATAGGCTAATTCCACGGTAGTTACACTATCATAAAGTTTCATTTGTCATACCAATACGTTTTGAATGTCCCATAATTTTTATGAAGGTGACTATAAGTATATGGGTTTACGTTCATTTACATATGTCCGCCAACTTCCTGTGAAAATTTCTTTGCATCGTAAAAATTCACTCTCGTCATTTTCCATAATGCACCTAAAGAAGTATATCTTCAATAATTTATTCAAACGTAAGTTAAAAACATCCAATGGAAGCAGCTAAACAAATAAACAAACTGAAAAAAAAACATTCTATGTTGTAATTGCCGGCAATAGGTATCGGGCAAACATTTTTAGGTTTGTTTAGTTCGTATGTCTTAAGTTAAAGTTTTGTAAGGTTTTGACGGAAAGACGGATGGAATATTCCGTGTCATCTGATTGGCTGCAGGTCACGTGAATGACGAATGGATGATACGAATAAATGTGAGTACAGATTTGGAAAAAAACACAACGCCTAACCACGCAACTTAAATACATTATAACTAAGAACTATCATAAATTATAAAATTCTATCTGTTGTGTGTTTCTAAGTCACGACAGCGCCCCGGATCGACAGCCTCAGGCGTAAGATCACGCGTTACAGCACTGTCCTCCAAGGTTGCCCAGATCTCAGCGCGTGTGATTTATGCTTTACGGGGGTTTGGCGAAGATTCCGTCTGCCTTCTTCCCCTTCCATCAGCTGTGTCCTCCAAGGTTGCCCTGATCTCAGCGAGTGTAATTTATGCCTTACGGGGGTTTGGCGAAGGTTCCGTCTTACTTCTTCCCCTTCCATCAGCTGTGTCCTCCAAGGTTGCCCAGATCTCAGCGAGTGTGATTTATGCTTTACGGGGGTTTGGCGAAGATTCCGTCTGCCTTCTTCCCCTTCCATCAGCTGTGTCCTCCAAGGTTGCCCTGATCTCAGCGAGTGTGATTTATGCTTTACGGGGGTTTGGCGAAGATTCCGTCTGCCTTCTTCCCCTTCCATCAGCTGTGTCCTCCAAGGTTGCCCTGATCTCAGCGAGTGTAATTTATGCCTTACGGGGGTTTGGCGAAGGTTCCGTCTTACTTCTTCCCCTTCCATCAGCTGTGTCCTCCAAGGTTGCCCAGATCTCAGCGAGTGTGATTTATATGCTTTACGGGGGTTTGGTGAAGATTCCGTCTGCCTTCTTCCCCTTCCATCAGCTGTGTCCTCCAAGGTTGCCCAGATCTCAGCGCGTGTGATTTATGCTTTACGGGGGTTTGGCGAAGATTCCGTCTGCCTTCTTCCCCTTCCATCAGCTGTGTCCTCCAAGGTTGCCCTGATCTCAGTGCGTGTGATTTATGCCTTACGGAGGTTTTGGCAAAGATTCCGTCTGCCCTTTTCCCTTCCAGCAGCTGTGTGTGAACTGCGACGCTGTGTTTCAACAGCAACACCTGGAATTGTTGCTAGTTTGATTATCGTGCGTGCGGTGTGAATGCAATTAGCAACTTGGTATACGTATCCACTTAATCAAACTCTAACACTGATTGACAGACTGACAACGCACAGCCTAAACCGATGAATCTAGATATTTGAAATTTGAAGGAAATATTTTTGTAGTACCTGCCCTAGGGGTGCACTAAAGAGGGACTTTTTGATATTCCTTTCCTAAAGTGTTTTAAAGGGGTGATAAAGTTTGTATGAAGAAACATTTTTTTTTAATTACTATGATGAAATTTTCTAAAAATATGTAGTCTTTAAAAGTAATAAAACAACATATGTTTTATTATTTTAGAAAAATGCATTTCCTAAGAGCGGGTTTCGGATGGGTGGGGAGGTTATAGATCAATAATTACGTTTTTGGTAGGTCAAAAATCTCCATGGCAACTAATGTTGCATTGTTGATGCTTCTTTTGTCTCTATGGCAACGACTTTTGAATTTTTGATGCATTCTTCGTCTCCGTTATAATTTAACTGGGGCGTTAAAGACGAAAATTTATCGATTTTTCAAGTACCTATACTTATGTCTTACAGATTTGAAACTTGTTTATGATGTTCCTTATATTACATTACCATCAAATGAGATCGAGGTTTCCCTAAAATAAGCTCCCAAAGGGGGTTTATCCCGGGCAAAGCTGGGGCTTCGGCTATTTTGTATATAAAAATCACCCGAAAGTTATATCTTCATCCATGTACATGTTATCTATAGCCATTTGTAATATGATGAATCATTTATAAACATATTGTTAATTGTACATTACATTCCTGTAGAGTAAATAAAACTAATCGCTTAGTTGAAGATGAAGAAAGGTATTGTCTTCTCCCAAATTATGATAAATATTCGTCTCTTTAATAATTCTTGCGATGGGAGAGATTGATCTATTTCTATAAACATGTTTTAAAGGCACAAATATTTGTTAGTCCCATGGAAGTGTTTCGTAAATTATACAACAGCTAATTGGAACAGTACAATAAAATATAATTTTCCTGTATAACGCATAAAAATATTTTACAAAGTTCTAAGCCATTGTTTTATAATCAACCTGGCTCTTTCCTTTTGAAGGTTGGTAAGGTTATTATGTATAAGACACGTGTCAAATGTTGATACATTATTAGTTCTTTGAAGATTCTTATTTTTATCATTTGAAACATGTAAATTGAGCTCAATGTTTAACATTTTACTATGAATGAAATGTTATCTTAAGAATATGTTTTTGAAAAACGTTAGTGTGAAACGGCATAATTAATTAATGGTTGCGAAATTTGGTCCAATATTCTGTTTAAATGTGTGTCATATTGTACTTATTTTCTAAGAAAAAAATAGCGTGTGCGCAGTGTAAAACATTTTTTTAAAATAAAAATAAACTCGCTTCTTTACTGGATATAGTACCGTTTTCTACTGAGGCACACCTCTTCCTCGGTCTATAGAAATCACGAGTTTAAAAAAATCTAACCTTATTTTATTTTTCATATCTTTGAACTAAATTGATCGTTTAATAATGCAAGAGGTTTTTGAGGGTAATTCAGCCCCATTACGGAGTCGATTATGAGTCCTAATTATAGCTTCCACCTCACCAGTTGTTTGCTCAACTTTTCTACAAGGCCTCACTTCTTTACCTGCCTCCTTTTCTTTTTACTTTCCTTCACGAAGAGTGTGTGGTTATTTATTTTTTGTCTCGCTTCACATCGTTATGTGTCTACTTCCATCTAGTAGTAAAATTTTATATAACAATAATGACGGTTCAAAAATGATGGAAAACTGGGAGTGATAATTATTTTAAATCTGATAGACAGGCCCGTGAAAGAAAAAAAAGTATGTCGTCGCACGATTTTCTCAGCTTACGGAACACTCGGCCAATTATTTAAAATATCTTTTATTTTTATTTTTTTGGAAACAGTACAAAGTTACTAAACCTCAGTTCGTGTCTTAACGCCTTGGATGAAGCGATAACTCTATCATTATTATGTACCGAAATTGCTTTATTTCATTTCGGTGACATCTCATTACAATAAATCGATATTGCGCAGAATATTTAAAAAGATTAAATTGTATCATTATCTGACCACTCAAACGATACTTGATGATTTTCTCATTAATACATATCGAAATCATATATAGGCTAATGTAGATACTATGATGTAATTTTTAAGATAATTCACTTAAATCTAAAAAAATTTAGATCTCTAGTTGGATCTATTTTGTGACAAGAGGTCTTAATTCCAAAATTAATTTTATTTTAGTTTAACTGATTGCATCATCTTAAACTTAATTGAAAGTAGTCTATATAATAATTATATGACTATAGGCCTACCTACAGGTTCCTTCCCTCTATACAACTTTTTTTTTTTGTGATGGAAGTTTGCTTACTCAAGAATACGTGAAGATATGACTTAAAATAAAATTTATGCTAAATCTAAATTTATATCTTTTGAAGAAGTACTTTTAGCATGTGGATGTCAGCTAATTATTTACCCCTACTCCCTGTGCCCCCATTCATGATTTAAATACTTTTACTGTTAGTTCAGAAAAACCAAACAAATTTAGTTTCGTGTGTGTGAAGGTTGAATGTTTCAAACAACTTTTGCATGGTTCCTGATAAATATTACAGCAATATTGATAAACTGTTATTGCTCTTTGAAGTCCCACCACGTTTACGTAAAATGTTTATAATAGGTGATTTTAAAAGAAGAAAAATTGTATTATTTTATAATTATATTTTGTGCATATGCCTAAAATTTTTTTCTCTTTAATTGTACCTATATTAAGTTTTATTTTATTTTCGATGTATTTTACTTTAGTTGTAGTAGTTTAGTTGTAGTTTATGTATTGGTTGTACTTTAGTTCTAGTAATTAAATTGTATTATTATGTATTATTTTATTTGTATATTTAATTGTAAAGTACTATAGTAACGAAAACGAAAAACAAATGTTTGTTAAACCGTAAATGCAGATACACTCACTGTAGCTAGACCGAATACAATATCACAAAACTTTATCTTAAATTAAAAAGTGGTTACTTGGTAATTTGTTTTGTTACTAATAAACATATTCTATTGCAAGAAAGTTTTTATTTTCAAGAGTTACTTTTTTTGTTTAATTTATTACGGACGATGAATGTTTATTTGTATTGTTTCAATTTAAAGATCAGAATGTATTATTTATAGTAGGCTACTGCAATGTCACTATTAAATGTTATTATCATTGTCTTCCGAAAACAAAATACTAAAAAAAAAATCCTTAAGAAGTTTATAGCAAATGCCATACATGTTTGGCTTTCTGTAAAAAAATTCGTACTCAACATAAATTCTTTCGTACATCAAACAAGTCCTGTATTTGTATTAAAAAAGAATCAGTATTTTTATATTTATTGCTATCTACTATTTTTGGAACTTCTCTCAGTATATAAATCTAAGATGAATTTTCTAAGCATACCTGCTTGTTGTGGTAATCAAACTCAGAAGCATTCAGTCGGTTTGCTTGAAAAAATTATTTTTAATGTGATAATTAATTTATTTCACGCTAAGAAAACTATAAATTAAGTAGAGAAGAGTTTGAAACATTACAAAGTACGATAAAAAATAATAAATGAACATAAAATGTCATAATAATCACTGAAGTGAATGCGTTTATAGGTTTCTTGTACTTATTTATTATAGAAGCTCGTCCGTTGTAAGTAAAGCTATATATATTTTTTTCAACTCATATTACTCTAGTGAAATGTCCTTTATCATGGGCGTAGATCCCAGGGGGGCGGGGGGGGGGGGCAGTAACTCCCCTGAAATTAAGAAGCCCCTCACTGAGGGGGCCAGCTTACGTTTTCAAAATCGTGACAAATGAAACAAGATTGATAAACGTAAACGTCAAAACTATGTTTCATGTAAGACGTCCTGTACATTTGATAGGTTTCTGCTTATTGCACGCATGCAGGCCAACATATAGGCGGTACACAACATACAAGCACCCCATACAGAGATGACTTATGCCGGTTGAATACCCGCGCGCAAAACTCTCGGCCCGTCCCCCCCCCCCCCCAAACACACTTCTTCCCCTCTTGAGAATACAAACAGATTTGTGCCCATGTCCATATTTAAAATGATGATTCGAGAATATGCAACCTCGTGTAATGCGATAATGCTAATTAACGGTCATACCGATGAATGATTAATAAAAGATTATTTCAACAGATTTAATAAGAAATTAATTGTTATGTTTCCTACGCTGTTAGAAATAACAGTAAATTTACGGAATATTTAGCGAAGAATTAACCTCCAATAAACCAAACGTTCTTCATAATCTCAAATTAACCGAATCTTCGAAACAACTACGCTGCATATCAACTTCCGAATTATGTGTTTCGATGTAAATAAGGCAAGCACATACGCGGAACAAAAAAAAAATAAGGTTTTTGCTGTAGACTTTAAAAGTATATGCATGCTTTGTCAATTCAATAAAATTGTTATTGTTAATTCGTACTTAAAAGTAAGTGATCTCAATCACCATAAACGAAGTTACGAAGATCTCTGGATAACTTGTAACCAGCTTTCTTCGTAAATTTAAGGTGTAAATTTTTAACACTGTACCAATTCCAGGATAGCATTTACAAAATTTATAAACTTCATTTGAAAGTCATTTACGACGAATTTATACATGTCCATGTGCATGCTAGGAATAAACCAAGTGGTGTGAGAACCTTAGTTGATGAAGTCATCACTGAAATTATAATTTTGTTATTACTTTGTGTACACTGCTACAGAGAAACATTGAGAATAATGATGTTGAGTTATTTTCACCGAAGTTTAAAATCTGCACCATTATTTATTATTGTCGATAACTGGTTTGGAAACAGGATTTCCACTCCACTAAAAAGAAGCTGAATAAATCATGGGCTATCAATACAAACCGACTAAGGTGTGGCTTTTGAAATATCAAATTAAACTTTTGTGGTAGTTTATTTTCCTTTTTTTTTATAAAATTTTCAACCATGCTTTTTATTATAACCACAAGTAAATTGTTTTAATGTTACGTTTAGAAAATATATGTTACTTAATTTGCATGCCAGTTTAAAATTATTATAGTAAATAAAGCTGTAGTATTCTTAAATAAACAAAAGACCCATGTAATTTCATATTATGTTTATTATTAGAAATTGGTATTTGATTTTAATTTCTGGCCAGAATCTATATGCTATGCAGAAGCTGACACAATAATGGGTAATGAATCAAGGAAGTGCATACATGTTACATACCACCTCAAATTTATTTTCTATTGAAGCTAGCTGAGACTGAACTCAGAGCCGCCATAGTGAGAGTCAACGGACGTTACCAACAGTATACGCTTACTTTCAATTTAAGATCAAATAATTAAACTTTATAACAATTTTTTAAAACGAATATCAGCAAATTAGAAATATAACAGTTAATCTTTGTGAAACTAGTGACCTCCTTGTAATATCAATAAAGTTATACAAAGTAAATTAAGTAGTATTCCGATATTAATATCCCATTTAAATAAATTAATTTGTATCGGTTATGAGTTTTCTATGAAATTTCAATAAACCGAATAATATAAATATAGCACGGCGAACAAATATATCCTACTACTGTTTTTAAAGAAAGAGAAACTTATATGTAATTATTTATGATCAATGTTTTAAATGCTATAAAATTATCAAACTTTTTATGATTATTCTGTGTGGATTAAAAGGGTCATCATAGCGAATCATAAGGAGGGTTTTTCGAACATATTATAGCTTTCCCCAATTTAATTAACCCAAAATATACAGAAACAAAATCTGTAAAGCGTGCAAATAAATACAACTTTATCAAAATCCGAGTGCCTGAATTGCCAATTTTCAAACAGAAATTTAAATTACTTAAAACCCTTTTCATGTAAAAAGGTAGCTAACCTTTTTTCTGTTATTTTTTTAGATACAACTGGAAGAATTATGATTCACCAGTAATTTCAACAAAACGTGTGAAACAGCCTAGCCATCCACAATCCAATTTTTCGTTCACCATTACCACACTGCTTATAAGAGAATAAAATTTTAATATGGTAAAAGCTAATGAGAGGTTGGGTATGAAATCATGCTTTATTTTATAGCTCGAAAACACTTCGACGCGATTACAACCGATAAAAATCGTACAATACATTAAATACTATATATATATTCGTTTTACCTGGGATATGTAATAAATTTAATTGGAAGAATAAGTTTACAATTCATTAATTGCTACAACAACTGTTCAGTGTCACTTAAAAAAATCTAATCGTTAATAAACGCAAGAAACTATGGAAAAAAATATGCTTCAGTTTACCTAAGATTCTGTAAATAAAAGAAAATATATACAAATGAACATTTTCGTTGGTAAAAAAAATTTTGTAAACATTTTTTTTAGAATGTAGTGAGCTCCTCTGTTGGTAAATGTTTTTTCTTGCGTGTGCCTTAAAGAATCTCCACAATATTGTTTTTTTCTTTAGATGTCAAAAAGGATAATGTTTATGTTATTTCTGGCATGCTAGTACAGTTATAAATGCCTCGAAAATTTCAATGCAACTTGAACGATTATGTAAAATGTTTCTCCTCTTTAATACCCTTAAGTAACTTAATTATTATGAAACATATAAAGATTAGTTTGGCTGTTTACGTAATTACCTGACAAAGTTCCATTTTTTCTTAATTTTGGAGACATTCCCATGAGAATAACTTAATGGCCCACATAATTGAAAATTTTCAGTTAAATCAGTGAGATGATCATATTTATTTTGGGCGAAATACATGTAACGACATATCAGTGTCAAAACTTCCAAATGTTTTATCATTTTTCTTTCAAACAAATGATATTCAGTTATATAATATAAATGATAACTATATCTTGAACTAGAAACAAGCATTTAATGTTAATTGCAAAGTCTTTATTATGTCATCTATAATTATGTCATCTGCGACGAATAGACTTGTTGAATTTTGAATTTTGTAACGCAACCCATATCGTGTGACCATTGATTCTAATGACAAAGTTAATTGATGAGCATTAAAAGGCAAGGTTTAAAATTAAAAACCAAAGATGTGACTTAAATATAAATTTAAATATGATACATATAAATTAAACAAAATTCCTAAATATTTCATCCCAGTGCTCTTTTTCTGCAGGGATGCATATGTGAATATTAAGAACTACAGACTTAGTAAATATGGAAATATTCGTTAACCAAATAAAACATAGATATCCCCGTTTTTTCAACCGCAGATGTAAAATCCAAAATATTTATGATAAACTGAAATTTATGTTGAGTGTATATTAATCTGGTTGATACTAATTTAGTGGATTCCATAACTTTTCCTATATTTAAAAATAATATTCACCATTTTTACAACTTAAGAGGTGATATTTCGGAGAACGTTGAATAAGAGAAGGTAGTTTAAGATATGTTACTAATCATTGTCAATATTTATAACTAAGTTTGATTTTATCAGAAGCTATATACATAATTTTAACACCATATTTACGATCTTTCACCCTTTGAAATGGAATTTCAGCAAGTATTAAAAAATATATATATTTTTTTTTATTATTTTGCACGTTTATAAATAATGTCGCATAGCTTACATCCCGCCTGATTAGCTTCAGAGATATTACTTTTTATAATAAAACATAACTTTCCATCTTTTCATCCCCTGTACAGTTGAATATAGACAAAATGGTAAAGCTAAAAACATGATATGAAATCATATAGTGGGCTTTCGTCCAGCTTAACTTGCTTGTATTTGTAATTACTTCTATGAAAACTAAAGTCCCCCTTTTTTTTTACTGCTTTTGGGGTCGAATTTATAAAAACGGTAAAGCCACCTTGCGTAATTAATTATTTAATTTTTTCATGCTCAGTTCCCTACACACAGCTTTATTTGCTATGGAGATAAAATACTGTTATGATGAAAACAAAACTTAATTAATTCACCCTCTTAAAATTCTAATCCCAGAAATCAACAAAAAAAATACAATTTGCATTTTTTCCCCTTACAATCAAACTTACCTCTTAAACCTCTTTAATATGGAATCTCGCAAAGTGGAAAAAATGATTATGTGTGCTTTATTTGTAAATATATTTACCAAATTATTTACGTCTTACTCAATTGGTTTCAGAGATATTATTTTCTAAATGAAATCAATAGTCAAACTTTTTTAGTCACTTGAATGACAAAATTCAATAAATAAAAAAATTACAATATTTAAATTTACATGCAAATTGTTCTTTCGTAGTTTCTTACCCTTAATTGTATTTTAATTAGGAGTTTTTTTTTAGTTTTAAAATTATACTTACCCCTTTCACTCAAGCACCCTCACCTCGCTCATTCACACATTTTAGGCGTAACTGAAGATCCTTATGTTTATTATTGAAATCGAATATATTTTCTTAAGCTGATTATATTCGCAGACATAATAAAGTATATTATCTTTGAAAGATTTGTGCAATGGGAGTGCATGACTTGATGTAGGCTTTTGGACATACGCCATTGCTTAGCACATGTATGTCTCCAGAAGAAAACTACAAAAAAACACAAATGACAAAAAACACAAATTAAGCAAAAATTGCTGTTGTCAGGATTTAATACCACACAATATTCCACAACAGGAATATGGTCAACAAACAAGGAAAAAACAAAGAAAAGTGGACTAACAGAAAGAAAAAAAAACCACAAATGATGACAGCACAAAAATTCCGAACCCAACGAGGAGTCAGCTTGTCTGCCATTGGCTGAGCAAGATGTAGTCCATTTTCTGATAAATACCCTCATTTTTCCAGCCCCTTCTCAGTCGCAGCTGTGTTTCCGTACCATGTGCGTCTCTGCCTGAGGACGGGAGCAGATAGCAGTTCCCGAAACGTCGCTTGTTTCTGTTTTAGAAAACTGTTGTGTTTGTTTAGTTTTTTCGTTTGATCGTGTTTTTTGTCTCGTTTTGACTGTTGTGCTGAATTTTTTGGGTTCAATATTTTTTGTGCTGTCATCATTTTTTTTTTTTGGAAACTATTGTGTTTGTTTCGTCTTTTCGTTTTGCTGTGTTTTTTGTCTCGTTTCAACTGTTGTGTTGAATATTTTTTTGGATTCGGAATTTTTGTGCTGTCATCATTTGTGGGTTTTTTTTCTTTCTGTTAGTCCACTTTTCTTTGTTTTTTCCTTGTTTGTTGACCATATTCCTGTTGTGGAATATTGTGTGGTATTAAATCCTGACAACAGCAATTTTTGCTTAATTTGTGTTTTTTGTCATTTGTGTTTTTTGTAGTTTTCTTCTGCAGACATACATGTGCTAAGCAATGGCGTATGTCCAAAAGCCTACATCAAGTCATAATAAAGTATCTAAAATCTATATTTATTACTTTTTCACCTTCTTGGATATTGAATTTTCCAATTGGTTGAATTTTTGTTTGCAGTTTTTGTATGTTTATTATTTTTATCAATATAATTACTTATGCTTGATTAGATTCAGAGATATAATTAATTATATTAAAAATATATACCCTTTTTAACTGTTTAGGTTTAATTTTGCAAAGTGGTAAAATTGTGGTTGACAGGTATCGTTAGTTTATAATTGGTTCAAAATATATTTTCTTTTGCTTGACTGGTACGAAATATATATTTTTATTATTGATAAGATTCGGAGATATAATTATTTATCTTAAAACCAAATAAACCTCTTTTATACCCCTTAGGAAATAAATTTTGCAATGTTGTAAAATTGTGATTAATGTTTTGGTGTGTTTGTTATTGATGCCCAATATCATTTCTTTTTAGTTATTAATTAACTAGGTTTAATTAATCATCTTAAAACCAAATTTACTCCTTTTTAACCTCCTTGCGAGATTTTACCCGTACCTAAGGGTGTAAAATGATTAACTTTGGGTTGTAAGAAAAAAAATTCATACTTCCGAATCTACTGGATCTAAGTGTAAGAAATTAACAATGAACAAGCATATATAGTTACGAATTATATATATTTTTTATTATTATGGAACGAACTTCATTCAGGTAAGTTATTTTTAACTTTAAAAAAATCATATCTTTATAGCAAATAAAGTTATATGTAAGGAACTTAGAATATATAACTTGAATAATTAATTTTGTAGGGTGAATTCACCTTTTTTTATAAATTCGACTCCAAAGGCAGTGAAACGGGAGTACATCAGTTTTAATAGTAATAAATCATATATTTATATATAAGCAAATTAAGCTGGAGGTAAGAAACTAAGCAAGAATAACGTAAATTATGTATATGATTATATAGAATGTTTTTTTTTTACCTTGAAGATTTTTTCTAGATTCGACCGCAAAAGGCGGTCAGTTGTGTTTTATTATAAATGTCACATCTCTGACGCTAATCAAGCAGAATGTAAGCTACGCGATATTATTTATAAACATGCAAAATATACTAACTCGTTTTTAATATCTGTTGAAATTTTATTGCTTAAGTGTTGAAGGATAGTAAATATGGTTTTAACATTAAAAAAACATTATCTTCTTATTAAATTTAACTTAACTTAAGATATTGGTAATGATTAAGAAACTTACCTTAAAATACATTCTCTTATTCAACGTTCTTTGAAATATCACCTCTTAAGTTATAACATGGGTGAATATTTATTAAAATTAACTTTATGATTCCACTAATTCAGAATTGTAAAGAAAAAATTATATTAAATATAAAATTATATATATAGAATTTTTCATCAGCGGACCAAATGACGGGATGAATTTGGTTTTATTTGTTGAAAGGATATTGCCATATTTATTTAATCTTTAGTTCTGACTTTTCACATAGCCTAAGCATCTGTCTGAGAAAATAGTATAGGTGTGAAAAGTTTGTAAATTTTAAGTAATACCAAGGATAAATAATAATAATAATAAAATAATACGTTCGAAAATAACTATAATACCTCTTATGAACATTTTTAAATAAAATTTCAATTGTTTCCAAAATCTTAAAATAAAATACGTTATTCTAATACAGTGAAATTATTTAATTATTTTGAGCTATAACATAAATAAATGAAAGTGTAAGTGTAAACGAGAGCATTATCTTAATTAAAATGTATTAGGTGAGTGTTTTTTTATTTTTTTTTATTTGGTTATCTCGTGAAATGAAAATGAAGTGTGATTTTGTCAAGGTAAAATATATCCTCGAACACCAAAACACGGGAAATAATATCAGATACCTACTTAATTTATTCTAAAAACTAAAAAGGCTTACGCATAATCCTTTTAGAAAAAAATATTTCTTGAACATTTTCTTTATCAATGAAATGTTTCATGCACCTGACAAATTATTGAGTCTCGCTCGAGATGGGACTTTATAACACACTTTATTAATCTATTTCATTTACCTGCAAGTGTTTTGCTTCGGTTTTTTTCTTCCCTGATTGCGCAAAATTTGGGCATTCGCCATTGTGTGCCCAAGGACGGGAACATTTCATTTCCTGAAAATTTGAAACCGTCTCATCGTTAAGAATCCTGCTGTGTTCGCCTGTACTGTCACATTTGTGTTGTTCTCGTATTGTTTGCAAAAGAAAAAAAAATCTTCTAAGCCGCACACGAAGAAGCCATTACAAAAAACATCAGAAGAATATCTGGGGTAGAAAGTCTAATAAGTCGATGATAATAATACATGCATATATATTTGTTAAGGTTTTTTTTACAAAAAAAACTAATGAACTCAACACAAAATCACCTGAATTAAAAATTTTAGTCTAGTATTTTTCGGAGTACATTTTACGAAAAGTATCTGTACGCTCCTATTAGACGCTGTACACCTTTAACTTCTGAACGCAACTTTGGATAGGTCATTATGCGGTTAGTACGTAGTCACGATCCTATTCAGGCCAGCAAAATATATCATAACTTTATTATTTCTGAGAAGGTACTGACGTAAATTATCTATCAGGGAATTCTTCCGTCATGTCAGTCTTTGGGGTTTTCCTCTAAAGGAAACTAACCTAATTTATGTGTACGTAAGTGCGTCAAAGTCGCCATGAATCGTCCCATTTATTTTTTCCCCCTGGAATTATAATGAAGCATAAGTTATCATAATGTTCATAACAACTAACGGAAGTGAGGAATGTCGCTATATTTTGACACATCGCTATGAGTATTTGTTAAATTCCGTGGTTTTTATACAGTTTTTAAAAGTCTGTAGGTTGTGAAATTTGAGCTATGGCATATTTCTTCAGTAGAGAAAAATTTTATATGTGTGTTTATTTACCTTTCTGATGTATTTAGCACCACTTCCCAAATTTCAGTACCAGAAATTTCTCAGCGTTTTTTTCCTTCGTTTGTTTGCCATTGACAAAGGGCTAACTGTTTACGGGAAATGTTCGTTAAATCTCCAAGAATCGTCTCTTCAATGTTATCTGGTTGAAAACTTCGCTTTTATGTTCTTCTTTACAAAAGATATTTTAATGTTACAAAGTAATTGATAGCAAAAGGGTTTGGCTTTTTTATTTAAATTATATTTATATGAATGGAATATTTTCTGCCTAGTGCCCAAGTTACTATCAAGCCTCTAACAATTTTGACTACGTCAACATAGACCTTTAAAGATAACCCGAACAAAAACCAGTGGTAACTTGTTGAAACGTTTGCCTTCTACAGCAGTTGAGAGAAAACTAACAAAATTACGACCTTACTTATCTTTAGATGTGCAGTATAAGAAAATACTGATTAAATTTGATCACACTATAAGTATTTTACAAGTTATATTTCATAGTTAAAATGTATGTCTATATTTTTACACATGAATGTACTTATTACTAAGTATTTCGATAATAAAAGTTTAGTATTTACCCATAACTTTGCAGGGGTTTTTAAAATATATATTTCCACATTGCACGGTTTTGAAAGCATTTAATACTAGGAATGAGATTAAATTTTACTTTCGAAGATTAACTATTCAAGGTATAAACTGAATAATATATGGTTCACATTTAATTTTAAAAAATTCATAAATATAAGTAACAAATATTTACCTTTTCATGCCTACAATGAAACTACAACATTCAACGGATTTTTGTGTAAACATATTTTGTGAAACATATAGGTAAATGTGAATAAATTATGCTAAACAAATAATTTTTATACTTATATTTGTTTATAAATTTATTCACTAAAATTATTGCGAAAAATTAATTTTATCAAGGCCTACACTAAAACTTAATCTTTTTAATGGTAGGATTAACGCTTTAGAAAACTTCTGAAAATATGTGTATTTGTTGTAGTCTGGCAAAGTAATCAACTTTACTGCTATTTATTCTTATCTGACAAATAATAAATGCTTAATTAGATTATCCTTTTAATTCCGATAAAAAGAAATAAGTTATATCAGGCCAAGAGAAACTACAATCAATGTTTATATTTTGTGTTTATATTACTAAAAAAACTGTTATATTTTTTAAAATTCTCTTTCATATTAATTTTCTATGATAAGAAACTTGTTTTTGAAATTTTTAATTTTAGTTAAGTTTTATGATTTCTACTTATATTTGATTTTTTTTAATTTTACCGTTTAATAAAGACGTGGATTAAGTTATTCATTGAATAAATACTACTTAAATTTGGCGAAGGACCAAAATTGCTTTAAATTTAATTTTATCTTGATTTATAATTTATATCGCATAGGATTTGAAAGATTAATTTATTTCGGAAATTATCTTTTTTAACAAAATAAATAATTTATCGGTTATCCGAAAAGCTTAAAAGGTATTTTTCATTTTTACGTTACAAAAGATACTTTTTATCATATATATTTATAACCTATTAAAATGTGCGTAATGTTTCTTTATATTTTTTGTAAACCAGTTGCTGAAAACATTTTTTCGGTTACAATTCAAATAAAATAATTAAATATGTTATTCAATGGTGTTTTGGAATAAATTGAAGCTAAACCTAATATTTCTGTATTCACTAAGTGAAACAATAATATTATAGTAAAGCCTAGAGCAGTTACATGTAATTTGTAAAGGAAATTTCTTAACATTATTTCCGTAGGTGAAATGGTTGATACATGGCCAATGTAGAGCAAAGGGAGGGTAAAAATGTTTTTTTTTTTTTTTTTACAATTTGACAGGAAAATAAAAACGAGGCCTACTCTGAAATAGTAGATATTTAGGCTTGTGTTTATTTTATGCATGTTGATCCAATATGATATGCTGCCGGAGAATATATCTCTGTGAGAAGACATCCATCTGTGTGTAAGCCAGTCTCGTTGCGTACATGCCTGCTTAATGTGTGGTCTCAGCACATCTACGTTCAATCAGCCTGACTCTGTGGTCTCAGCGCCTCTGCATCCAACATTGTTCATTCTAAAGGCCACGTTTGGATTTCCAGATCTCGAAGATTACCTAACTATTTAATCATTTCGTATCGTTCATCCAAAGAAACCACGACCTAAACGACGAATTTTACTGAATTGTAAATTAACGTTCCCTGCCGCTTTCATCCCATAAAACAGTAAATCGTGGAAGATAAATTTTTGGTAGTAATGATTTCAGTCAAAATGGGCAGCTGCGGGAGAAGTGAATGCTGACTGTGTACGAAATAAAAACCAACCAAATCAATAATAACCAAAATTACGAAATGTTCAGTTCGAAACGAACCTGAGTTCTTTCTGCCCGTTTCGTACAGTCGTGCCACAAGTGTCAATTAAAATTATAACTGCGTGATAACACGAGACTGTAAGATGCATGAGTGCCCTATTTGCGTGTTTAGAAGTAAAACATCTCCAAATATTGTGGTTAATGTGGTTGAATACTAAGGGTTTAAAACTTTTGCCTCTTTCGTGAATTTTTACATCAAAGAACAAACTAACTTGTGTGTAGGCTTTGTACACCCACCAGTGTTAAGTTACTTACTGAAGGTCTATATACGCGTTATAATGGAGAAGGAAAATTCTCGACGTTCGGATCAATAGATGGTTTATAGGACCTTTAATTGAAAGTCGATTTTATAATAAGTATAACGCCAGCCGTAATTTATATTTATATTAATATTTCTGCCAAGTAAAAACTTTTTTTAGACCATAAGATTACTAAAAAAAATAAGTTCACACACTACAAAATACTATTTTTGAGATGCAAACATGTAGCCTATAGTTGTAACTATTAAAATATTTGGTAGTCTAAATAGTTTTTATAAAACGTTTTGCATGATTAAATATGATTTTTTTCTCATATCCATTTAACTTTTTTAATGATCTAATTTTTTCCAGTTGACCACTTTTTTTTTTAAATAAAACACATTTGTTAGTTTTCTAATTCGGTTTAATATTTGGAGGACAACTTGTTTTTGACATAATGTTGCATCACGATACATAATAACCGAATCTCGGAAAACACTTAAATGTTTCATATACGTTACTCAGTTTTCACACTCAAAACACTTTATTTACACAACGACGCACAAATAAAACGTGGGTACTCTTCAAACGTATTTACATTTTTTACATAATAATTAATGGGGCTTTGTTCAAATCATTTTTATTAAAAACATATCAAGTTTTTCACAACATTCTAGGAAAATAGTAAAACAAAGAAAATGTTTACTATAACATTTCAGAAATAAAAATCATTAAAACACTTTTCGTACTAAATTAATGCCAATTTAACATTTAATGCATTCTGGTCGGCAATGAAATACAAGTAGGATTAGACCATTTTACTATCTTAAAATAATTTTAAACAGAGCTATGTGGGTGCAGTACATTTTGAAAGCAAACTCTTTTAAAACATTAAACCTTTTAAATTTCCGTTGTAAAATTTGTACTCCTACTAAAGTTCTAGCATGAAATCATAAGACTACATAATTTAATTAAAAGTAAGTTACGTCTCTTAAATCAGGTATCAAATGTCTGCAGCCTATATAACTAGTTTCAAGGTAGCAGTGCATTCATATAAGAAATGTGTCATAAAAACTAAATATTTAATAAATATAGCTAAATAATCCAATCAATTAGTAATATTTGTATTCGAACTACTCAGGTTAAAATAATTATTTGTCTACTTTTTCTGAAATGTAAATTCCGGCAATATGAAGGTTTTGTGTTAAAAAAAACATAACTCTTGCAATGACACCTACTTATATAAATACACAGTAATCAAACGGTCTATACATAATATCACTTTTAGTTACATTTATTAAATATAGCAAGAACGGCCATAGTACATTCAGCGATTCAGTGCCTCTGATTTGCGAACACACCTGAATAAGAGGACACTAAATGACAGTATCATACAACTCTCTATCATATATTATTACTTTACATATTTTTGTTGAGATATAAATAAAAACGGGTCTTCAACGAAGTATCTTCGATATATACAATATTTTGGCACTAAAGACGGTTTGTGTCTGTTTTCACACATTGTTTTTATAGTCACGAAACACAGCATGGTTAGAAATACTCACGGTACCAGCAGCGTTTACATGCGAAAAAATCCCTTTTTTTTAATTTTCATTTGTTCTCACACATACAATTAAGTTTGCAATCACTTTTTATCATTTTCTTCAAAACATATTTTGTACGAAGGTAGCACAGCACCAAAAGGTAAATTGTTGCTCTTAAATTTTAAGTTTTAATGCATAGAGTTACTCCACATATTAAATGGCAAAACCTGTAGCAGTAAAATTAATTTTCTGTAAATAATTCTGAAATATATGCATAAAACACATTGCATTGGATATATATTTAACTTTGACTTGTATTCACATTTAACAAGTTAACTCGGGAATTGTTTTCGACCTCACTTGAAACTATTTTCAAAACTAAAATGACTTTAATATGATTATAGTTGTAATTTGTGTCAACATTAATGAACATTAGTTCTTAAGAGACAATTCAAACCAGCAAAGAGAACATGATAATTTATAATTTGCTGTAGCAAATTATTGGATGCATTATTTGAAGTTATTGGCCAACCTTCATATTTAGTTCAGGGCAGTATTTTAAAAACGTAATGAAGACCACTGGCGTTTGAGTGTTTAAATACTAAATTAAGTATCAAATTAATTTTAAAATGTAAACGGTTTTTCTTTAAACGCTCCCGATGAATTTTTTCTATATGTAACCAGTGATAAACATCGCATTTATTTTACGTCATCACTGTGCTAACATAATTGTAAATGTTACGACATATTTAAAATAAATAGATTTTAAAAAGTTTTATTTTTACCCATACGCTGGTAATACGTGGTTGATAATGGAATATAAAATTTAATAAATGAACAAGATATTTAATGTAAATGCAGAAAAGCATGTCTTTAGGTTACTTTCATGCTGAAATCACAATTGCTTGACGGATTCGAGGCTGACGCAACGCGACAGAAAAACATCAAGTTATTGTGAACACGCAGTTTTTACACATACCAATAATTTTACAGATTTTTTTAATTTAACATGTTTTTGAAAGAAATATGTTCAACCTAATTTAACGTTCATTCGGAAAAATCGCTCTAAAGTAAACACGGTTCAGATATTTTAGAGATAAATTTAGTAAAAATATCCTTGAAAATTATACGAATGCTAGGCTAATAATATTACTGACGTACTAGTCTTAACACACAGAAAAAAAACTTTTCGGTACTTAAACGATTCTTTTGGGAACCAGTTGCCACGAAATAGTTTGCAATACTACAAAAAATATATCATAATTTGTACAACACATGGCGATGGTTATTTTTGCATTTATCTATAAATACTTTTATCTATAAATTACTAAATATTTATTACGAAAATTTAATTTATGTTTATTTTAAGCCTATTTTTTTAAACCATGGAAAAGATAATCTAATATTCAATATTTTGACGTTATTTTGTTGTATCATGCTTATTATGTGTGCAGTTAATACTGCAAAGCTATTCAGAAAATGGTTTACAAGTAACTTTAACTATTGGAGGTACTGGGACAACACAAAGCATAAATTCCCAGGCAAAAATTTAACTCAGTATTATTGCAAACAATTTTACAAATATCTGTAATTTTACATGATTATTTCAGTTTAATTTACAGAAATAAAATCACGCTGGGCAGAAATGAATCTCATTGTGGCATAGTTTGTTTCTCCGCGAGTGGCATGAACAGAAATCTCACAACTACGTTTCTTCACGTGCTTTAGGAACTTACAACTTTGTGAAATAGTTGGTTTTTTGTAGTGTCTCAAGTGGATTGTTAGGTTCACGAAAGAAAAGAAATAAACTGTTGTCATCAGCATGCATTCGGTTTAGTTGTCGGTCTCTTTTTTTCCTCTTGTAATAAAGATCGCTGAATCAACTATCCATTCAGAGATATCGCAAATATATTAGCTAGGTGGTTGAAAATTAAAGTAAAATTACGAACTTCATCAACGAAGAACTAACACAGTGGCGGATGAAAGAATTTTTTTTAGAGGGAGGGAGGGAAATACGAAAAAAATTTATCACGCGTACGGGTATTTAAAATAAAATACATTACTATTCTGAAATATGGGCATACAGTTGTAGTTGCAGACGACAGGCTTCTCACGGAGTTGAAATTACGGGGTATTGTAACAGCTCACCTTGCTTCGCCCACTGATATTTTGAATTTTTTCCCATCTAGTGGGGCGAGGGGGGAATACCTATAGGCCTATATAATTCTCCCCCCCCCCCCTATTTCCTTTTCACCCTGCGTCCGACATTGAATTCTCACCTCCGAATGAGTTCGTTATTCTATACAAAATGGTCTCCGTAGAAACGACGAGGGATTTTGACATGCCAGGGTTCTTTTTTTAATGTGGAATTAACTAGTTTTTTTTAAAGATGGACGATGATGAGTTTTATGATCCAAGTATAAATAAACGTAGGTATAGTACCCCTAAATTCTCGAAGATAAAACACGAATTCACGGATATCTCGAATTCTCGAATATCTTTGGACATTTTTTCAACCCGTACTCTTTGTAATAATATTTTTTTAACAACGTGCACCTAACGAATGGACTGCCGCGGCTGTGTGTTTAAGAGCACCTCCAACCAGAACCACGAGGTGGGGTCACGAAGCGTTATTGGTGCAGCCTCCTTGAAAGGTAGGTGCATTGTAACATTGCGATAACAAATTGGTAGAGACCTGCGAAATCCGCGGTTTTCGATGGCCTTCAGGATGGACTGCACATACCCCCTGTACACTCGGGCAAATAACGCAAGTTCATCGGCTGCCGACTTGTAAGTCGTCTCAGCTGGTTTGTCTGTGATTCGATCCTTCTTTGGTTGAGGGTTTATAACTGGTTGAGATTCGTCCAGATGAACGGTAAGCCAATAGCAAAATTATCTAAGAGGTATATGTGTTTGAATTCTAGCCGATCACCGAATGAATCCGCGAATTTTGCAGGTCTCTACAAATTGGGCGTGGCTTAGCCTATTCGTCATCGTTAAACTATTTCGTTCGTTATGCACGTGGTCGCTGATGAACTGCTGAGAATATAAACATTGCCAAGAAAGAGTACGTATAGATTGAAATAAGTTTATATTTAAAAAAATTTGCAGAAATTATTGTCTATTTACAACGTATTCAAAGAAGAAATTATTAAAATTTAGTGTAGGTGGGTTGAACCTATTTGAGTTCCAAACATCATATAGGCTATGTGTAGATTAATTTAGCCCAAGAAATGCAGATGCGCGTGTGTGTTTGTTTTTCACGTATGCCATTGAACTGTGAGAGCTATAGAATGATCTGTTACACTGTTAACATTTTTTATAGTACACACAGAAAAAAAATATTCTGTACTTTTAAAAAACGTTCCTTTGGAAAACAGTTGCCAAGAAATAGTTTGTAATGCTACAAGAAAGATATTGTCACCTTTGTACAACACATGGCTATGGTTATTTTTGCATATGAAATATATTATTAGAGATAATAGTGAGTACCTTTTTCTTATGAAAATTGGCGCGTAATTTTATTTTCTAATTCATCTTTCATTAAATTACAGTTTATTAATGCACTGAAAAGATAGTAGAATATTTAATAATTGGAATTTATTTTGTTTTATTATGCTTGTTAATGTGCACAGTTAATATTGGAAGGCTATTCAGGGAACGGTTTACAAATTGTAACTCTAACTATTAGAGATTCTGGGACAACACAGAGCATAAATTCCAGGGTATGAATCCAAACCCAGTATTACTGCGAACACTATTTGGTAGTGGGACAGTTATTTTCATGTGTTTAATTTTACCATTATCTGTAATTTTACTTTATTATTTATTTTCCATTTACAAAAAAAAATTACAGTGTACGGGTTGTACAATGTTCATAATAAATTTTTGAGTGCTGAACTGACCTACCCTTCCTGCAAAATCTTCAAAAATATCTTTAAGTCTACAGTAAGTATACTTTTCTGCCTTACTCGAGGCTGTTTACTCTGTAAACAAAGGAACAAAAGACTGGAATATGGCGTTGTTTCTATGAAGATCCAGAAAATAAAAATAATAAATCAACTTAATATAGCTCTAACTCTGACAGCAACGCAATCCTTAAACCATTGGATCTAGAAGCATGACATATTGTATAGAGTTCCTTACGTAGGTGAGCACTAAGAATTTTTTTTTAACTCATCCCCTAAGGAGGTTAAATAAGGAATGAAAATTTGTATAGAAGTTATAAATACGGAGTTTGGTGTTAATGCGCCTGATTATTAATAAAAGTCAGTTGTTTCAGCGTTTTGGTAGTTGATCAAAAATGATGATCAAATACTTTCCCATCGGGCACAGGAATAGTAAATAAATAAATATCCAGAAAATAAATAAATATACTTATTTGTGTATTTAAGTTTAAAGTCCGTTTACTTGATCTAATTCCTAACGGCGTAGTGAAATCAAAATTTTTTTTATAACTCGACATAAAAATTAAACCAAAAATAATTAAATCAAATAAATATCACGCTATAGCTTTATATACACTTCATCCGGATCGTGACTGTTCTCCAAGAACACGTAATAGCAAATACTGTACTTGTGAAATATCAGTCGTGTCCGTTAATGGGGAGGTTTTGAAAAATAATTAAAAATTATTATAATTTCTTTAATACATAAAACAATATATTGCATCTAAGAAGAGACCCGAAAGGTTTTGTTTTGAATGATTCCTGACAACACCACCGTTAGCTCAAAAGCTGGAAACCATAAGGGTCAAATAACAAAAAAAAAAAAAAAAAAATTATTACTTCTTCATTTCACAACTTCCAATAATTTATTTTTTATGCAGCTAACTTTTACTGCAAGGGATGATGACATTTGGTTTGCTCCAACGTAAAGTAATATGAACTGTGAAAACTGCTTGCAACTTTAAGCCTAGCCGAAAGGGAATTTTTAAAACTTTAATATCACTTATCAGCTCGCTTGAAGAAAATCTGCGCCTTCATGTTGACTGTACGCGCTCTCCTGGCGTGCCGGAAATAGGATGACGTAGGCTGCACACTGAAGCGCTTGGGAGTTTGTAACAGAACAGGTTTTTTTTTTCCCCCCAAGAGGACCTTGTGATGCTAAATGAACGACGTCTCAAAGTGAGTGTCACTTGCAGCACCGGAATTAACGGCCGAGTGTTAAGAAGGCGCACTTAGAAACGTGAACACCAGCGCGCTGACGAAGAGACGAGAAAAAAAAATATGGTCGCCACATCTGGGCGCTCGTTTCAGACGAGCGCCGCGCCGGTGCAGCTGAGCTGCTCGTTGCGATAGCTAGAGTCATTCACCGTGATGGGCAGGCTGGTGGCACGGTTCTTTGGTGGAAGGAAGTTTCTCGGGAGGTACCTCGATCCTCGTCTTCAAGCGTACCCGGGAATTGGAGATCTAGGACCCCCTGGCTCTTGAGGTACCCTGTCGGTGCGGTAGGCGAACAAGAGCGGGTTTTTTTCTTCGCAACGTCTTTGGGTTGAGAACGGTTCTCGGGAAGGGGGGATGGGGGGGTGGATTTGGAAGTCCTCAACGCGGGCCGCTTCCCAGTTCACACCACCACCAATGACTCCCAAGACGCTGGGCAGACACCTCGGTGGAACGGCGGTGGTCGGGAGACCAGCGAGGTCTAGGACCGCGCGGTGCCTGTCGTCGGCGACCCTCGCGGCGCCTCGCCTCAGGTCTCCGAGCCCGAGCTGCAGCTGTCGCCGTCCTGCGGGTACTGCTGCTGCTGCTGCTGCTGCTGCTGCTGCTCGGACGACTGCTGCTGCTGCTGCTGCTGCTGCTGCTGCGGCTGCGGCTGCGACGTCTCCTGCTTCCACTTGGTGACGTGGTGCGAGTTCTTGTTGCCCGCCGCCGCCTGCTGCTGCGCCTTGGCCTCTTCCTCCTGCTGCATGCGCTTGTGCTTCGTGCGCCGGTTCTGGAACCACACCTTCACCTGCGAACAACGTCGCGCCGGCCGTCAGAGCCTATCTTCCTCCCCTCCTCCCCTCCTCCCCCCTCCCACCACTCCTCCGCGACGCCGCAGTTCTGCGCTCTGGAAACCAGTCGCCGACAGATAACTGCAAGAAATACACTCTAGCTTCTTACAACCAGGGGCGCAACAACTAAATTTCCAAACGTGGGGAGGGGGGGGGGGCGGGGAATGGGGGGGGGGGGGCAATATACCTTTTCATAAAGAATCATTGATCCCCCTACCCTTCTATTGAACCGGAGGGTCCGGGGGTCCTCCCCCGGGAAAATTTGTATTTCAAGGGGGAAAATGGTGCTATTTAAGCAGTTTTATTATCAAAAAGTTGATTACACAGCACTTTCTTTGACCCCACTTCAAGGTTTCAGAAGGGAGGGGGGGTGGCAAAATACCCTTTCCCCCCCCCCTTGTTGTTGCGCCCCTGCGTTATAACACATGGCTAATGGTTATTATCGCATACATGAAATGCATATTCAGAGATAACACTTGAGTATTTCCTTACGAAAATTGTTGCATGATTATTTTTGAAACCACGGAAAAGAAAATCTAATATTCAATAATTATGGACTTTAGTTTCATTATGCTTATTATGTGCCCCGTTAACACTGGAAAGCACTTCAGAGAATGGTTTGCAATAATAACTCAGAACTATTGGAGACGCTGGGACCACACAGATAAATAAAAATCCATTGTGAATCTGAACCCAGTATTACTGCAAACACAATTTTGTAGTAATATGGTTTTTTTACGTGTAAATTTGGAAATTTACAAATGTCTGTAACTTTTAAATCAAAATTTCTGTTCCATTTACAAAAGAAAATACATTTACAGTGCACGTTTACATTTGCTTTACGTTGATTATTGGACTGAAATGCATTTGGCACGCCCTTTGAAGAAGAGGTAATGCAATCACCTGTAAGTTCAGTAAAAACAAAAGGCCTGATTATAATGTAGTCACTTTGAGTTTACCCGGAGTGAAATGAATCCGCGAAAAACTGTCGCTCTAGCATTAATATATGCTATAAAATGTTGACCTTGAGTTACATTTTATTTTGTGCCAAGTTCAGTTCTACACGCCCTACAAGACAGGATAACCAATCACAGAGTTACAAAATCAACTGACCCAACCACACGCAATCCTAATGGGAGGTAATCTGTAGCTGCAGCCAATGAATGAAAGACACGGACTTGTTTAACTTCAAGTGTTTGAAGTCTAGCCTGATGCCAGAAATCAACGCGAATTTCGCAAGTCCCTAAAAATTTCTTTCACAGCTCGTTGACACACAACTATGCAACGATTTAAATTCTTCGTTTTAGAAAGTTTGGTTAAAGGACGGCTTGGAGATAGCTTAGTATTGTTTGAAACAGTTTTATTTGTAATTTGTTATGGCGTATGATAAAATAATTTTGGCATCACAAACTTTTATATGGAATTATTATAGCCATCTACAATTACGGGACATGTTTAAATTTACAATTTTTTTCATTAACTTTAACACAAATTTATTAGTTGAAAAAGTGTTGTGTATGTTCCTATTTTAAACACCTGATTTATTTACCACGCGTGACTTTGATCAAACTATATATTTATTATTGATCAATTATTATTAAAATTTGAAAACTGGAATTGTTTACATTTTTTTCCAAACAAATAAGTATAATATTATAAGCTTCATTCTACAATATTTGCAAATTTTATTCTGTCATACATTTACACTACAAAAATTATTTTGTTATGTAGTTAAAAATTAATTTTAATAGTACAAAAAAGTACTGTGTGGATTAACTACATACATGCAAATGCCTAGTCTAGTCGGAAATAACCAAGGATCATAAAAACTTCCGTCATTACATATATTGCACATAAAAATGTGATACATTTTACAAAAACCCATAAATTTAAGCTAGATACAACAAAAAAAAGTCGTAGACAATTAAAACAAGTGATTTAAACATAAAATTGCTACTTAAATTGCTCAGCAAGACGCAGCAAACGAAATCAAAACTATTGATTTGGCAAACGATAATTAATATTTGTTCAAACTTACATGTCCAGAAATTGGCATTAAAAAATACATGTCAGCTCAGTTACCATTTATTCATTTACTGTAACAAATTTACCAGTTTTCTACTAAACTAAATATTGAAAGTGTAAACGTCATGACAAATTGAAAATGCATAATAGGTATGTAAGTTTATTATGTAGGAAGAAACATTATATTTTAATCAAAAGAGATGGACTATTTTTATGTCAATAAATGATAATGTATTGCAAATATGCAATCTTACCAACATTCAATTGCATTGTAGTTAATTTCTGTTCTTTTTAGTCTGGTACCTATTATTATCAGTGTGTCGTAACTACTAACTATTTCACAAAAATAACAAACGTTCAGAAGAAAACTTAGCCAAATTTTCACCCACTGTCCTTATTTACATACATGCTTTCTTAAATAATAGTGTGTTGCACACAAAAACATATTTTTATGTCTAGTTAGTTTATAAATGATAAAATAATTTGTGTATTTAGAGCAGTTTAACTCTCATTAAAATATCATTTAGCTACATGACACATTTTTGTTGTGGTAAACAGACTAATGACATAATGACGAAGAATTTTTTTTTTTTAATTTTGAAGGTGTTTGTAATTTTTTGAGAGTAAAATTACGGTAAGGTTTAGATTCAAGGAGGTTACATTTGTAAATAAGAAATGAGAAGTTAGGTGTGTAATCTATAAATAACTGAAACCATGAAAAAGGCATGGTTTTCATAACTAAAACTATATTAAAGTATATTAGAAAATAATATTGTCTTAATTTGAAATTATAATTTATTTTAGCTTTATTATATAAAACTGCATAGTTCTGCATAACAATACGGCTACTTGTTTTTAAGTATGATTAAAGGACTATGCACTTAAATTACATTTCAAACGTCCACGAACTTATTATAAATGTACTGAGATTGTTCACAGAGTGAGAGCAACGATTAACTTGACATTAAAATTAATCATTAAACATTATTTTGATTTAGTCTGCAAATAAAATATTATTTATTTATAGAAAATTGTTTACATTTCAAACCATAACTCAACCCACTTTATTCCTTCTTTTTCTGTTCAACCAATTAAAAAACAAGGAAAACATACATATTACTTTCAGATAGTGAATAATTTAAAAACACGAACAAAAATAACGTAAAAATACCTAAATTATTAAATATTTAATACCATAAATTTTATTTCTTACGCTGCTGCTAAAAAAAAAGTCACGCAAGGTTAGCAATAATCTCTTCAGCAGATTAAAAAAAAAAAGCAAACCAGCTTAATCTAACGGTAGTTGCATCACAAAAACGTAAAGATTTCCAGTCACCATTACATTTTTATTTTTCACAACTTTCAGCGCTTCTTACGGATATGTCAGTAATAAACGTTACGCGCTATGTTTATATGAAAGTGACAACTGCTGAAGGAAAAAGAAATCGTTAGTTTTTTTTTTACATAGTTTACATGCAAAGAAGGGAAAGGGGGAATCTTTGGAGTGTTAATGTCGTTATATAGTGCTTGCTGTTTCACTTCTTCTGTGCCTCAGACCTCCGGGAATATCTTGTTCCTTTTTTTTTTTTTCCTTCCCCGTGGCCGGAGAAAAGTCCGCAGCATCGGAGAGAGACGGGACTTTTCCACGATGGCATGAAGTGATTTCTTCCCCGACAATGCGCGAAGTGAGTGTTGACAGCGGCGATGCACACACACACACACACACACACACACACACACACACCAAAAAAAAACTATGTAGTGGTGAAGTGGATGGGAGAGGAGGGAAAAATGGCGCCGCGCTTACTGAATATAAATGCCCGTGTTATTTGATTTTTATGGGCCGGCCTGAAGGAGTTTCAAAACGTGGCGATGGAAGAAGGAAAAAAAAAGGGAGGGTTGTTGGAAGAAAGAGGAGCAAGAGAGAAAGAAAGAGAGATTGTCGCATGCTTTGTGCTGTCCCGTCTTCGAGCGGCGTCGTCGACTGGCAGTTTTACAAACCATTAAACAACTGAGAGATGAAGTGCGTTTCCGTCGCTCTATAGCCAACCCCCTCCCCTCCCCCACCCCCTTAAGGGTCCAAAAGCCCCATGGTCCGGAAGAGAAAGCATTTTCTCAACGTATCGCCTTTTTATTTTCTCTCACCCTCTACCAAGAATTTTTTTATACTATCTCTCTCCCGCGCGATACACTCATAATTTCGGTCGCAAAGGAGTCGTCTCTTCCACGATAAAGCGACAGGCTGCAGCAAAGAACTCGGCAAAGTTTAGCATAATATGCTGGACGTATCGCCAACCATTGCTGTCTTATGCCAGTTGTCATGGAGATAATACCCCTAGGTTTTGGACAGCAAAAATGAACACATAAACGCTTGGCAAAACAAGCCAATATTAGCCGAAGTCAAACGTTACACACAAATAATTCATTGGAATAAAAATACTGAACTTCATATCTGAAAATAATAAAAAAAAATCTTGTGATTCATAGGAGATAATTATTCAAAGCAAATTTCAACAACATGCACCGGGAGAAACGTTTGCTTATATCAACATAAATATATTTTTTTAAACTATAGAAAAGATGTTGACCCAACAAAACGTTTTTTTTAGCTAGACTTTATATTTTATTTAGTAAGGTGTTTTAAAATAAGTATAATACTTATATAAAATACTTTTTGTTGAAGCAAGTTAACATTCTTTTTTCCGTAAGAATGCATATTTGTTTTGGAAAAAAAAGTCTCAGTTATATTTAAGAGTCACAAGACTTTTGAATTTATACTTCTTTAGACGCGCAGAGGGTAAAATTTTAGTTTGCAACGGAAATGCAAACATTTGCGTGCGCGCCATGAACGGAAGTTTAACATGATGACGTCTATAAAACGCATGCGCCCACGAACCGAAGTCGTTCAGATAGCCGACCATGTAAGGCGGCATTAACCTGTATATATTCGCTTTCATGAACATCGTTGGGTGCTCCTAGCGTATCGGTGAGTCAAATAAACTATTCCTGAACACATCTTAAATGTTTAGAGTCACAAAAATAAATATCACAACTTTAAAAAAATACGTTATAATCCTGGAATTCAACCATTAATAATCCAAAACTCTTAGTCATCTCTCGCAGTGACTTATTGCTCAGTGGCTACGCAAAGGCAAACGCAATATATTTCAGTGTGGAGGTTCTGAGTTCAAACCCCAGGAAATACATGTATGTTAATCTCCTAAAAGTATCCTTTGTGCTAACCCATGCACCAATAACTACTACAACAACCACCATTGATTGTCAAACTTGCCAGTGTACCACTCACAATAAAAAAAAAGTGGCCAAGGGAAATGTTAAGAAATCCTAGTCTCCCGGTTCGAACTCCACCATAGGTGAACCTTTTTTTTTATGCTTAACATCTTGACCTTCGGTACGGCATTTGGTAGAGGAAATTTCGTGAGTTCGCATGGAACGGAAATGTGTTACCACGGTGCTGCCATCTGTGGCGGATGGCGGTAACCAAAAGTCACAAAACCATAGGGAAACTTCATAGTATTAACTGTTTAAAAAATGTTAACAAGATGAGCAGTGTCTTTTTTATAAAATTTCTTGTCGAACATTGGATCAAACGCCGGGATTTAGTAATTTTTTTTCTCAAGTCCTTTTAGTTTTTCTCGGAGCAGTTTCATTACGTAGTTTAAAATTTCGTTCTGCAAATAGAATTATTTGGTGGTCCACGTAGCTGCTCCGGCAGCGAATTCTAGCGTGCGGGTGCAGAAACTACGTGTGATTAACGTCAAGAAATGTGGATTGAAAACACAATTCCTGCTCGGCGTTATTTAAAAGAATTCTGTGTTTAAGTTTCGTGTCCGAGTAAGTTTTATTTTCGATACATGTGGACACGTGAAATTTGCTCGTTACCAACGTTAGATGTTTACACAACACTAGGGAAGCCTATGATGTACATTCTATATTGCACAGACCCGAATACTCACGTTGGCAAGCCTTCTTTTCACAGACGAGAGAGCCAAACGCCCATTCGTGCATCTTCGGTTTTTTTTTATTTGTTCATTGTAAATAAATATACAATTCATGATAACTAATGGTCAATTAGGTTAGGTTAGCTACATTATAAATACTTTAAAACATTGTGGACGGTTGATTTGGTTAGGATAACTACATTAAAGATACTGTGAAATCATTTAAACGGTTTCCTAGCCCTGGATAGCTAGATATTAAAAAAGTTATTTGCTAAGCAACCATAACATGATTTTCCAGTATATTTAATGTAGCTATACTTACCTAATATAACCAACCTTCCACAATGTTTTAAAGTATTTATAATGTAGCTAACCTATCCTAATCGACCGCAAAATTTAATGCCACGCCGGTTTATGCAATGAGATAGAGCGGGGAAAAAATAGCTACCATGAACTTCGGGTTTGTCTGTGAAAAGAAGGCTTGCCAACGTGAGTATTCGGGTCTGTGCAATATAGAATGTACTTCATAGGCTTCCCGTACTGAAATACTCGGGAATTTTTTTTTGTGTGTACCAAAATAAACAGCCGCTCTATTGGCGGCCGTGTGGGATCGGTCCTGTCCCGTCCTGCCGTCCTGGGCGGGACGACCTCAGCAGTAATTACGGGCCAATCGACGGCGCGCACAATGCTGGGCCGGGCATTATTCCACGGGCCGACACACACTCCGGGACCGCTGGAAGAGTCTTGAGGCCAGTTCGAACAACGGGCCGTCTTCGCGCGGGGCTTGTATCTTCCCGGAGATAATCACACGCCTGCATTAACTCGAAGAGTGTAATAAATCAGTAAAGAGCGCATGACCCGAGCATGAACATGGTTATTAACGACAGCTTTGGCTCATAATCCCTATTACGAGCAACCCGTTTTGTGGACGTTAAGGCCATTTTGTTGGTTACACGCGGCAAATCTGACCTTTGGGAAACCTTTACGTGATTACAAGTACCCATTTTGCGTTTAGTACCATATCTTATAGGCCTTAATAATAGTCCATTGAGCTGAGGAATTTATTAAAAAAAAATTTCCATAATGTTCGGATCAAAAAATGACAAAACCTAATGCAACAACAAAATTTTCATTGCAGTTTAAATTAAACGTGAGCATTTTTAATGAGGCAATGTCTGAATAATATACCTAATTGTAAATCTGAATTAGGCGCACAGAAATTAAAATCCAAGGAATCATAAATGAGATTTAAAATTTGAGTTAATTTTTTGTAGTATGGTATGAGCGCGTCACAGCTACTTTCAGCTGTACATGAAAGTTTGTATTTGGCAAATCTGGGTCAATCTTTTTACTGCTAGTTTGTTTTATGTTAACAATATGTGTGTATACTGATTGGTTTATGATTTATTGGGTAGATACTTTATTTCAAATTAAGTTTTTTTCAGTGTATCTCAATTCTTTGTACTATTTACACTTTTTTCCCCTGATAAACGTAAATTATAATTAGATGTTTCATAAAAGCATACTTAAGATATTATCTTTGAAAGATTTGTGCAATGGGAGTGCATGACTTGATGTAAGCTTTTGGACATACGCCATTGCTAAGCACATGTGTGTCTGTAGAAGAAAACTACAAAAACCCCAAAAGACAAAAACACAAATTAAGCAAAATAAATTCTGTTGTCAACAGGATATAAACACCACATAATATTCCATAACAGGAAATGGTCAACAAACAAAGAAAAAACAAAGAAAAATGGACAAACGGAACGACAAAACCCCAATGATGACAGCACAAAAATATTGAACCCAAAAAAATTCAGCACAACAGTTGAAACGAGACAAAAACACGACAAAACGAAAAGACGAAACAAACACAATAGTTTTCCAAAACAGAAGAGAACGAAAAAACCCCCACAAATGATGACAGCACAATGATATTTAACCAAAAAAATTCAGCACAACAGTTGAAACGAGACAAAAACACGACAAAACGAAAAGACGAAACAAAACACAGTTTCAACTGTTGTGCTGAATTTTTTTGGGTTCAATATTTTTGTGCTGTCATCATTTATGGGGTTTTGTCGTTCCGTTTGTCAATGTAGATGGGGTGAATGACCAATCGAATTCTGACGTCACGGCAGCCATCTTGGACTCAAAATTCCTCAAAATTTCTAAAACTTTCCCTGTTTCGAAAAATAATTCCCGTTTTTAGGGGAAATTTCCTATATTTTTTCCTCAAAAATGAAAAATTCGACATTCGGAATGCCTCAAAAGATGGTGGGCGTAACGAAGAGTGCAACGTTTTTAGAATCCAAGATGGCTGCTATAACCAAAAGTGGAACGATTACGTAATACACATCCAAGATGGCGTCCGTAACGAAATTTGCAGCGTTCTAGAATCCAAGATGGCGGGTGTAACGAAAAGTGTAACGTTCTAGAATCCAAGTTGGTGGGAGTAACGAAAAGTGCAACGTTTAGAGTAAACAATTATTTATATATATATTTTTTAATTTTTGGTCAACAATTTTAAGTTTAAGGTCAAGTTCAAGTTCATGGCATCGGCGGCTTAGGGAGGCTTTTCGATGGGAAATTAAACCGTTTTTTAGGAATTTGGGTTCTTTCAAAGGCAAAAGTATTTTGAGGCATTCCAAAGGTCGAATTTTTGACTTTTTGAGGGATAAATATAGGAAATTTTTCCTAAAAATGGGGATTGATTCGCGTCAAGTAATGTAGTTGAAAACACAATTTGCGTAATTATTTATAACGCTCGGCGTTATTTTAAGGAATTCTCCGTTACATTTCGTGTCCGGGTTTCCGTATTATAAGTGTAAGTATTTGCAATACGAGAACACGTGAATTTGCTCTTAAGCGAGGTTAGATGTTTGCACATCACTGGCGTGTATACTGAAAGACTCGTCTACGGTTATTTTTTTTTTCCTTCGAGTATACCGTGCCCTACCCGGATATAGCGTAATCACTCGTTGACGTCTGGCAAATTAGCGAGCGGGGAGATACAACACTTGACTAATTGCGGGACTGCGAGACGAGCCTCGATAGCGATATGTACGTCGCGTCGCCCCGCGAAGTCGCCGTGAACGTGGGGCATCTTCGCCGATCCACTTCCACATCCGGTTCGCGAGCTACCGGTATTTTTTTTTTTGACGTGACAACGTCTAATAAATCGATGAACGCCGGCTGCACGCACGAAAATGTGCCCCGTTACGCACATTATCCCGTTACACTGTGTCCCGTTAAGCTCATTACACGCTTGCGCCGCATCTATCTCTATTCCGCTCGATTGGAACAACCATCGATTTGACTTTTTTCAAGGCACATTAAACTTGAAACACTCCCATTCGTTTCCTGCTTTTCCTATCATCGTCCTATCCTTAACAGAATAACACAGATTGGAAGAAGTTAAATAGCAAACATGTATAAAAGTTATAGTTAAAATAATCTCTTCGTTAAAGTAATAAACATATGTGAATTAATGAGTGCAAATTAAAGTAAATTTATAAATTAAATTGTAGATTTCATTCCACTCCTTTATTTTGTATCCATACAAAATCGTGTTAATTCAATAAACATGATTCAATTTTATTCATAAATGTATGCAATCATTTCATCAATGTTTTGTTATGACGTTGTCACGTTAAACTATGGTCCGTAAACCGACTTTACAGACAATTTTTTTTTTTGCAGAGAAGCTATTTGGCCTCATGGTGACCTTATTACAGTCTGCGGTGTGTAACTTGTCTCAAATTCGATTGTTCTCTCAGGAGTAGTTCAAATGGTCTAAAATTCCCTCCTGGCACCGCTGTTCTCTCATAAAAAAAAAAGTTTGTAAACAAACTTCATGTGATGCTTTGCATTACCACAATTATTAAAGTTATTTGCAATCCGTTCCCTTGAATAGCTGTCGAATATTCGATTATCTTATCACGCGATTAAAAAAAAAAATCATGCTTCAATGAAACATGTATTAAAATATATAATTATGCGGGAAAAAATAACCACAGTCATGTGTTGTACAAAGTTACAATGTATTTCTTGTAGTATTATGAACTATTTATTTGGTTTCCGAAGGAAATTTTTTTAAGTACAGAGAAATTTTTTCTGTGCGCTTGGTCAGTCCCCGGCAGTGGCGTCTCGCGTCGCGTTGCGCAGGGTGGGTTTGGTGGGAGGTGGGGAAGGGGGGGGGGGTTCTCCGAGGTAATATCTGGCAGGGCATCAGGACCCCGCCTCCTGTTTGCTCACGGCTTCGTCCTGCGCGCGAAAAGGTTATCCCCGCGAAATTGCTCTCATCCACCTTCCCCCTCCCCTACCCCCCCCCTCCTTCACCAACCCTCGACCAACCAACATCCTCCCAAGCCTCGACTCTATCAATATTATTTTTCAATCCAGCGACGGCTCTTGTTGGAAGATGTGGTAAGCGCTTCCATGCTCTTCGAACTGCCCCCACACCCCTCCATCCATCCACCCGCCCTTGAAAAATAAAACACCTTTCGCCAGAGCACAGAATCAGCAGTCACCCCCCTCCGTGGATTTCCGAAAAGGGGGAAAAAAATTAAAGGGGAAGAGGGGGGGGGATTAACTACATAAAGGCACGAGAGGACCAATGTTTCCACTAGACTTGCAAATTGTTTATACCCTGAATCTGGTTTGTAGTCGAAAGCAGTGTGGGTTAAAAATATATAGGTATATATAACGAGACGAAAAAATTAATTGATACGTGACGAAGAACGCAGCTTAGTAAATCATCTTCCCCCCCCCCCCCCCACCTTTTCCATTTTCATATTTTTTTTAGGAATCCTGTAATTGATTTTTCAGTCTTTTTCATTCCCACTCATGCACGTTGTTATTTCAATTAAAAATATATATACTGCACTTCTCCAATTTACTGCTTCCTTGGTTTTTATATAATTTAAATGTTCTTTTTAAGACTCTATATAATTATACACGGTAAATAACGAAGGCCACCGCAGTAAGAGCTTCACATGAGTACTATCACAGCACTCGACTATTGACGACGTTCTGACAGTATATACCACACAACCTTTTTAGTATAAACACACATTTCGGATGGTGTTTATCTGCATATAAGTATTAAAATCATAAAAGTATTAAAAGTCTGAAAAGCCGAACTTATAAAAAACAATGAAGTTCAACGTAAACAATAAATGAGTTTAGGAACTGTCACTGTTGTAGTCTGATTTGCGTGTAAAGTATGCAATCATTTCATCAATGTTTTGTTATGAAGTTGTCACGTTAAACTATCGTCCGTAAACCAACTTTACAGACAACCAATTTTTTTCTTTTGCAGTGAAGGTGGGTGTCCAAACGAACCAGTTTCAGCGCCCAGCGACTGTACCGCGCCCGCTTCGCGTGGAAGCGTTGTCGCGGCAGGGAGATGTTGCAGGCATGTTAAGTGGCTAATGAGCGACGCCGGAGCCATTTGCCCAGCCGTTTGAACAGCCCGTCTGAACGGGCCGTAGTGGTTTCGTGAACAGCGCCTCGCTGGGTTCACACGCACGCAGTTTGCGCCGCACGCACGCGCGGGCAAATGGGCGACGCCAGGGAAATTACGGTCGAATTTAAGTTCGCGCGTCAAGTGGCGAGAGCTTTATGTAGTCACTGTGTGAGTGCATCACGCGGGCTGTTTTATTATAGTAATAGGAACTTTAAAAATTCTTGGCTTATTATCATTATCTATCTTTAAAAAAATTTAAAGAAGATGACAGTGTTGTACCTTTTTTGAAATCTTGCCTATATGAGCCAAATTTTTAAAACTAAAACTCAAAAACTGACTCACTGCCTGACAACGCACAGCTTAAACCGGTGTGTCTAGAAGCATGCAATTGTGCATATGAGTTTATTATATTCCGTAGGGTAGAACCAAAAAGGGATTTTTTAAATTTATTCCCCTAATAGGGATAAATAGAGGAATAAATTTTTCAAATGAATTGGTAAGTTAACATAGTAAATGTTTTTTTTAAAGTATGAATAGTCAAAGTTACCTGATCAAATATTTTCGTCACGAAAAGTCATGCAATTATTATATTATTCTTCCAAAATTGTAATAGTATGTTGGATTTTATTTTGCATTGGTATCAAAAGTATGGTTTTCATGAGTGCATATCAACATTTTTTAGTCGAAGTAGCTAATAATTTGGTGTACGGTGGGGACTTTTAAACTGTAACACTTTCTTATTATTACTTTTTACTCAGAACCGAGATTAATTGGCCTTTCAACCGTTCTTGGCCTGACGCTAAGTTCTGTAACATACTGCAGTTTGTTTGAATGACGAGAGACTAGGAAGAGGTCCTGGTTTTTCAATGGAGAGATGAATTCGCTCGGGGTACATACCCTGGATTTATTTTTTTGTAAATGAAACAGAAATATTAATGTCAAATTACAGATATTTAAAACAGTTGTATCACTACAAAATTGTGTTCGCAGTAATACTATTTTGGATTCTTACCGAGGCATTTATGCCTTGTGTTGTCCAATAGATAAAGTTATTGAAACCGTTCCCTGAACAGTTTTCCATTATTAACTGCACATTAATAAGCCTAATAAAACAAAATAGAGTCCAATTATTGAATATTCGATTGCCACCTCCATGGTTAAACATTTTTTTTAATGAAATATCAATTGAATTATAAAATTATGCGCCAATTTTCGTAAGAAATACTCAGTATTATAACTCGAAAAACGTATTAGGCAATGTGTTGTAAAAAGTGATGGCATCTTTCTTGAAGTAATAAAAACTACTTCTAGGCAACTGGTTTCCAAAGGAATCTTTTGTAAAGGTACATGAAATGTTTTTCTGTGTATGGAAGGACAGAAGGGCGAAGGAGTTGCGCATGGAATTTTCCCTGGCGGCGGCGGTATGCTGTTCGCCGGATGACTGTAAGTGGAAACTCATGCGTCACCGCGGTTTCTGCCCTCATTTTTTTTTTTTCTCTTTCCCTCGAGCCGGGTTTAAAAACTTCGCGAGAAAGGCAAGCGCGCCAGAAACTCAAGACGCAAAATCTTCAGAAATCACATTTTTGATCACCAGTTTATAATCTCCGCACGACGCAAGTATCGTTCGTTCAACTGCCTAACTTTCTTGCGTATTGGCTTGCGTTTTCGACGGCCCTATTTGAAGTGTAAGCGTTCCGGAAACTTTTTGAAAAAGGTGGACTTTACGTGCATAGAGGCCCACAGTTTTATTTTCATCACAGGATACATCATGCTTAAACATGTTTGAACTTTCACACAATGATAGAAAATAATTTTTGTATTGAATATATTTTTGTTTTTGTGATAAATACGCATCATCGAAAGAAGCCCGGAATAAAGATTGTTCTCTGATGTTTTATATTTTTCAGTTGTAGTGTTGGTGACATTTGCGACGTGCGTGTTTTATAAACGGCTGTGACTTTCTTGCGTTGATGCGTCGTTTTAATATTTTTAATTTAAAAGCGCGGGTAAAACTTGTATCGAGTGATAGATGGATACCCTCGTTGCAAGAATTTGCAAAATAAGATTTATACATTTTCAGTGTAAATGAAGAAACAATTTCCGAGTATTTGGATACACAAGAACACATGTTAATTATTCATTGTCCGGGTTTCGTATTATAAGTTTATTTGCTACATGAAAAACATGAGAACACATGAATTTGCACGTTACCGAGTTTATATATGTTTACTCATCACCGGCGAGTACTATAAGACTCGCACACATATTTTTTTGTTTATGTACGTATCAGACATGAATGTACCCGGCCACACACAGAAGAAACCACGCTATTTGAAAACCGCTCAAGATATCCGAGTGGCATCTGTCTACGAAAAGCATTTAAAGAATTCTGAGGGCGAATGAGTAGTTCTGCCTCCGTTTCAATTTTAAGTTGTATGTTTAAAAGAGCGAAACGGGGCAAAACGCTTGTTTTCAGAATTATCTTTGAAAGATTTGTGCAATGGGAGTGCATGACTTGATGTAATCTTTTGGACATACGCCATTGCTAAGCACATGTATGTCTGTAGAAGAAAACTACAAAAAACACAAAAGACAAAAACACAAATTAAGCAAACAATTGACGTTGTCAACAGGATATAAACACCACATAATATTCCATAACGGAATATGGTCAACAAACAAAGAGAAAAAAAGAAAAATGGACTAACAGAACGAAAAAACTCCCACAAATATTTTCAGAATACTAACTATTAGACATTCAAAGCCCGGTACAGATTCTTGAAACCACTCAAGGGCCTTGCATTACACCTACATATTCATTTCTCCGCCATGTAATGTAATTGTTACCGCTCAAATCTCATTCTTGCCCTTTGCACGACGAGAAGACTGCGCGCTTTGCGTTTAGAGGCGATACCGCACTAGAAGCACCAGGGGGCGTCGCACTTATCGTCCCGCCTCACTGAGGGCTGTATTCCCAGACTTTCGGGTAAGGTAGCGAATAAGCCCTACCTTTTTTGGGATAAAACAGTAACCTAACTCGCAGGCCGTTTTCCAGAACGTGTCCAAACCGAATCCATGTTAGGTAGCGAAAAAAGCAACTGTTTTTATAAACTTTGCCCTGCACGAGGCTATAAACTGAATTCAATGCATTCTAGCGGATGTTTGGCAACAATCGATGCATTTGCTACGCCAAATATCGTAAAGATAGCAGCACTACCATGCGAATTGAACAGCGTAATTTTAATTATCTCAAGTACTTTTAAAGTTCAGATTATTTCTTGTTACGGCCATTAAAGTGTACAAAATGTATTCCAGGATAGTTTCGCTGTCATAAATCTTCATTTGGCACATCAACAGCTTGTAACGTCCATCGATGATGATAAGTTAATGGCGCCAGACGCGGGTCCGCAAATCTGGACGAAATCAACGAAAAAGCGAGCTCAGCGCATGCGCGTAATTTTGTAAACAGAACGGCCAAAATCGGTTGTCTAAAAGTAAGGGACTGGCCGTGTCCTATCGCGCACTAGGAATAGACTACGGTTAGGATAAAGGCGTAGCATATTCAACACCAAAACCCTTTTGTGTCTTGGAATATCGGTCTAACACAAAACACACCATTGAGGTCATTACAGACTATATAATGAGTGAAGCACTGAGGCTGGAGCAGTGACGAAATAAATGGACGGGGAAACGGGAGGACTCTGAGATAACACGCCAGCTCACGGCAACGTCAGCCAAGTTTACCGCTTCCGAAAAATTTACTAACCAAGTAGAAATTAGAAAATAAATGTTTTAACGGAAATAGAGTTAAATCTAAGGTCTTCAATGGCAAATAAACCACGATTGTTAATTTGTTTTCTAATAATTGAAATCAAGTTAATTAAAAAAAATTCACAATTGGCCGTTGACGTCACTCTATAAACGGTTTCACGCTATTCAGAGAAATAGGGTAGGAATTCGGTCATGTCCTGTTGTAAAGAATCATCACAGTATTTTCCTGTTGGGTTTCCGAGGAAATCAAAGCAAGATGGTTGAACTGTGATCCAAACCTGTTTTCTCCTGAACGTAGGTTTATCGGGTGCTACCTTGCTCTAAAAATTAGTGAAATTTATCCCTCATAAACTTTCATCCTGGAGAAAATCTGACGGCTTTAGTTGAAGAGTGAGTTGTTTTAATACTTCTATACACTGACTATTACAATCATCGGTGAAAGATATTTTACTTTAAAAGAAATGTGTGTGACACACACAAAATATTTCCTGATATTTCAGTCTTTCAAATATTGGTAGCGATAACAGTATAATTTTATACCACCACGAAACTGTGACTGCAGATTTTTTTTTTTGCCTGTTACTAAAAGTTTTGCATTTCCTGTAAAATGATTCTGATGTCACTGCAAAGTGACTTTGCTGTCCACGCCAATAATGCCAGTTCTTTACACTGAATATATTACAAATTTAATATTATAGTATTGTTAATTTTTACTTATTTACATGAATTAATGAATTAAAATCCTCACCTAATAGCAGATTGAACCAGTTCTGTTATTTTATTATGTCCTATAATATTCCTTTATTTTTTATTCTGACATTCTAAAAATATTCAGATCTCCTCTTCATTCTATCAATGACAGAGAGCCATCTTGATTTAGTTCTAGTGGTCTGATCAGATCACAGTACCAATATATTCAAGACTTGTCGCAATTAGAGGACTCAGAAACATGTGAATAATTTTATAGCACATCATTTTAATCTAAAGTAATCTCCCAGTGACGTGAAGAATACATATTCTCAAAGCAGACGTAAACAGGAGTTAATAGAGCTATCTTATTCAAACTAGTTTCCAAAGAAGGCTGTATTCCAGTGAATCGTAGAAAAAATTTACTTCAAGCACTGACTGCACTAAAAAAAATCACAAAAGAAGAAACTCAACCTGTATAATGGTGTGTGAATTATGTTTACTAAGTTATTCATTTTAAATTCAATCCCTCAGAAATTGTATTCAAATCTAAGCACTGAAACCGCAGCTAACATTTTTAAAGTGAAAACAAAAAAAAATAGTTTTTTAAACTATTCGGGAGTCCAGTACAAACCGTGATTCGCACGTATTTACTAACAATGTTTAAGTATTTTAGTTTTAATTTTTCCCACAGTATTATATGATGATTTGCGATGTTTGTGTGTACAGATTAAAATAACTGTTTCGACCAACGTAATATTTTGAAATTGATGCAAATAAGTCTATAGTTACTGCTTAAAAACATAAGTGAACCAAATATGAAAGAATAAAAAGTCCCGTGTGTTTTACGGCCAGCAATATGTATTTTCGAATCAAGTAAAACAATTTGCTATTGTAAGTATGTTAAAATTTTGAGTTTAAAATGGAAATAATGTATGATTTTTAATCGCAAAAATCAAAACGGTGAACTTTTCACTTATGTTCTAAAATGGTACGAAAAATGCATTCGTAATCTTTGTAACTGCAAAGAATTGGCTGTATTTTATCTTCAAACATTCACTTTAGGCCGTTCTCCATCAAAACAAAACGTTCTTCTGGTGTTTTCTCAGTCGCTTGCGACCGTCTTCCGCCGAGAGCGCCCTATTTCCCCAGCTACTTACTTTATTTCTTCGGAAAACTCTCTTCTCTTTCTCCCTCCTCTGTCTTTTTCTCCTAGCCTCCGCACGACCTCGAGGAAAAACAAAAAAAAAGGAAAGAAAAAAACCTTCATCTCGTTTTGTTATTATTAGCTTCCCATTTTGCCCCCATCACAGCATCTTCTTGCACGTTGTTTTGAGCTCGCCTTCTACTCCCCCTTTCATCCCCTCCCTCCACACCCCTCCTCTTCCCGGAACATCAAGTCGCTGTTTTCCTGCGCAACCCTCCCGTCTCCCGGGAGTGTTGCGGGTTGTCATGGCAACTAATCGATTGCTCGATTAAACACGATCCCCAGCTCTTACTTAGTCGCTCTCCAGGGTGCTGGCGGGGAGAAGAGGGGGCTGGGGGAGGAAAGAGAGGGGGAAGAAGGGAGGAGATCACAGCTCTAACAAGCGGGAAAATGAGGAGGATTTATCACGGTGGCATGGCGTCCTCGCTTCGCCACTGAAGACCGAAGAGACTAGCCTCTTTTTTTTTCTACTTTTAAAAATCTCCTGTCTTTTTTTTTTTCGCTTCGTAAGGAATCAAGCGAAGTCGAAACAGAAGGGGTAGGCGAGGTGAGCAAGTATGTTCGTAATTGATTTAATAGCGGCACGATGGGACCCCGTAACAAACTGCGTGATGAAACGATTCGTTTAATTCTAACCTTACCCCTCCCCCCCTTTTTTTCGAGTCACGACCACGTTGAAGAAACGTTTTAGCAGTGATGCACGAAGAAGTGATTTCCAGGACACTCAGCACGCTTTTATGAACCGTAACGTGCGAAAACAAATTATTTTTCTCCTTAAATTTCTTTAAGCTCATGATCTTAAATAAATTCATGACATTACACTATCAAATTGTTTGTAAAGGGATATTTCTACTATAACAAGTCTTTTTTAGTGGTTTTTAAAAACCACTGAAAGGAAATTTTTGTGTCAATCGTAACATGGTATAATGTGGTACCTATAATTACAGTTTTGTTGAAACCATTAGCATATATCCTTTATTTTCGAACTCTTTATTTTTAGTATAACAATGATAAATCAATAAAAATTAGATTTTTCCGAAACCCTGAGGAAATCACGTTCTAATGATTCAAGGAAACCCTAGTTTTTATTTATTAATAAATTATACACTACACATAAATAGTTTTAATAAGAAGGTTGCATACGAACGGTGAATCCAAAAAAATGCTAAACGCCATGAAAGGAGCGCGTGTATTTTGGGTCCTTACCAAAAATCATTTAGTTGCATTTAGTGTGAAAAATCCTTTGGTCGAAGATATTTCTAGAATAAACGTTGCAAGACCTGTACAACTAAGTTGACTAAATATAACGAGGACGGGTCTAAAACACCGACGAAGTGGAATGAAGGCAAAATATTAGACGGCTATAAAATGCCGAAGAATGTACAAATGCTAATGCTGGAAATACTTATTCCTGATCTCGCTAATAATTTAAAATTGAAAAACTAACGAAGAAAGTAGCATCTTCGTGGTAAATCACAAGATAATTACACCAAATTTTAGTCGCCTCAATGAAATTTTGAACAATAGAGAACGACCCGAAGCCGACAAGATCGAAGACTGCGATGAAGCAACTAAAGCTGCCATGATCGAAGACTGTGATGAAGCCCTGAGACCAAAACGATGGAAACGTCGAGATAAAATAAATTATCCTGATAAAGCTTATGATGGTCATTGGGACCATCTTAAAAATATTTATTATAAACATGGAAAGAAGACGACAGTAGCAGAAGAGATGGATTACACATCATGGGAAGATCGATCGTCTGATACTACTGATGGCTTTGCTTAGGGCGGGGAACTATACGCTCATCAACGAAGTATAGCCACCATACCAAAAGAACTGCGGGAGCTGGATTCACCCAATAATGACTTGTTTTACTTAGAGCTGTTGGAGCACTTAGAGGACTTGGAGCATTGGTGCATTATGAGGGTTGGAGGCATTGCATCCTACCGCATCTTGCGACCGATCATATCACACTGATGATATCGCATCCGTCTGACGAGATTTCATCCTAATAAGTAGGGACTGGAAAAATCTGCGTATTCAAAGACCTCCAGGATAAGACTCCACGATCCTGTGCATACTCGGGCAAACGTCACCTGTTCATTGGCTGCTGACTTGTGAGGCGTCTCAATTGGGAGACTCGTGATTCGATACTGCTTTGACTGAGGGTCTATAATTGGCACACAGTCCTCCAGGTTAACAATGAACCAATAGCAGAAGTTGCATAAAAATAGAAATATTTGCAATTTAGCACGTCTTGAAATTAATCCGCGAATTTTTCCGGTCTCTGCCAATAAGTTCAATTTTCGTACAAAGGTGTGTTCTTTTCGTTAATTGTGCTTCCTTTTTGACGATGAATGAGCATCGATAAGTCTGTCTGTACTCAGGACATGATTGGCCTCGTTGTTCGGAGACGACTGGTATGTACGCCTGGCACTGAACATGACCTGAACATGGTGGTCGCACATCGGCGAATAATACCTCTTGGTTCGGTGACGCTTGGCCTATGCGCATGAGTTTGTACATGAACTGTTTAAAATATTCTCTGAGTATCAACGAAAAATAGATACCTCTTGGCTACTGACCGAACGTGTTTGACCTCCTACTGGATGCGTCTGGCTACCAACTGCATGTGGCATGCCACTTATTGGACGTGTCTGGTTAGTCGAATTTTGGAAATTCTCTGAAAACAAATGCCAAGTTAATGTTAAAGGACTCGCTTCGCCTTCTAAGAAGACTGTAGAAATCGAGAAACGCTTACAATCGGGGCTTTTTTTTGTACTTGTAGAAAATACGCAATAAATTGTTTTTTTATTTTATTGTTTTATTTATCTAATCTGTTACTCTAACGGTAAGTTTTGATTAAATAATATTATATTGCATCAAACAAAGATAGGCCTATAACTGAGCCAATCGAATCAATCATTATTTTAACGAGTGTTTTTTTAAATCAGTTTTTTTGGATTTTTTTTCCAAATTTCTAGCTTAAAAATTATAGAATTTCATAATGGCAGCCAAGACGGCTGACTAGACGGCGGACGCCACAGTAATAAATTATTCCGGCACTCTAGCGGTTAAAAATTAAACTAATATGGCGACAGCTCCCTCTAGCAGACGAAAATGAGATATCGATCTCCACCAGACAACAAAATGGCTGTATGACATCATACTGGCTGGCGTAATAACTGTCTTGGCATTAGTGGCCGGTGGCTTCCCGGGAGGAAAGATTCGTTGCCATTTTTAATCAAATGACCTCGTCTCGTCGGATTCAAACCGAGGACTCCATAATGCAAATATTTTTTTAATTAAAATTTAATCAAATTATGTTTTTACTAATTTAAAATTTTTTTCCAGAATTTCTAGAATAAAAATAAGGAATTTCAATACAGCGGACTATTTTCAAAATGGCGGAAAATCGTTTTATTAAAATTTTATGAATAAAATATTTTTATTGATTTTAAAAATGTTCCGTTTAAATCGGAAAATATTTACGGATTATCAATATGGCGGCCGTAACGAAAAGTGCAACGATGGTGGCCGAGGTCAAGTTCAAGGTCGAAGATCCCCTCCAGAGGCTTATTGGACGCTTTTTCATGGGGTATTTCTCAACAACAAAAAACGTTTTTAAATACCTATTTATAAATTACGGACGGCGCAAAAACGCAACTCAAGCATCCATCAACTTTCATATTTTTTTGCGCTTCGGCTTGCGGTTTTGACAACCATATTTTAAGTGATAATTTCCGAAAACGTTTTAAGACGCAGACTTTATGTGCATAGAAGGCCACAATGTTGTTTTCAAGTACGCTACATTGTATGCCAGGAATATTGTAGCCTATACCTATCCGCAAAACTGTTTTAAATCTATCTTCCCTTTTCAAAGAACTTATTGCGTATACTGTATATGTTCTTTTTTTGTAAATGGAACAATTTATATGAAAAATTACATATATTTTTTAATGTTTACATTTACATGAAAAACAACTGTATCACTACAAAATGGTCTTCTCAGTAATAGTGGGTTCGGATTCTTACCCGGGCATTCAGGCTTTGTGATGTCCCAGTGCCTCCAATAGTTAATGTTATTTGTAAACCGTTTCTGAATAGTTTTCCAGTACTAACAGCAAACTTGAATAGAAGCAGCAAGCAAATAAACAAAACTAAAAAAAAAATCTTAATAAACATTATTAATAAGCATAAAAAACTAAATAAAGTAAAATTGTTTAAAATTGGATTATCTTTTTCATGGTTTGGAAAAAAAAACGTATCCTTGAATGAAGCATCAATCAAAATATAAAATTATGTGCCAAGTTTTGTAAGAAATTTCAAGTATTATCTAGAAAAACGTATTTCATATAAGTATGCAAAAATAAACATAGCCACGTTCTTGTAGTAGGCTATTACAAACTATTTCACGGCAACTGGTTTTCAAATGAATCTTTTGTGAAAGTACAGAAAAATAATTTCTGTGCAGGTTTCAATAGAATACGTCATAATTTTTGCAATCCCTATACCTAAGAACGAGGTTAACAAGTGAAAAAATGACATATTCTTTTGTAAATCACGGCGTTTATAACTTACGTGGTGTCCCCTTAACACGACACAATCGTTAAGTAGCTATACTTATTGCACGTGGAATAACCTGTTTGGCAGCGACGCATTCGTGACAGCTACTCATTGCGTGTATTACCTATATCGAAAAATGTAGGTAGGGCTTATTTCATATATGTCTAGAGATCGCAATAAGTATGACGCCGCATAAAATCATAATAAATATATATTAATTTTTTTCTAGTGTCACATACAGTAGGTATATAATGTAATGGTAGTCCATTAAGTATCACCCTTATGTCCCTGACGTCACGTCAAGCTAAACAAGAAGTATCGAGAGAAAACTGTATAGAGGTAGTTTCCATAGGCTTAAACAGCCATACATCAGATACGGGTTTGGTTGCGTTGAAAGAAAATATTTTTTTTTCCCCCTTCAAAGTCATCTATTTCTACTTTGGCTTTCTGTTGAATAATAATGAAAAGGTTCGTCATTGTTATCGCATTTTCTTTTTTTTTTATGTATACACGTGCATCGTTTTTTTTAATAATTAAGAGAGTTCGTTCTCGCCAAGCAGCATCCATTGCTGAGAGCACTTGAACCGTGTCGTGGAAGCGAAAATCGCATTAACAACGCAGATGATTTCCCTCTCCCCTCCCCCTAACCACCTTTTGGCTCCCACCCTCATTGCCGCGTTTTCTATTGGCCCACGACCTCCCCGTTACAAGCCCCGATTGGCCATCGCTCCCAGCTCCGCGTTATCAAAAGCCATTCACGAGTTCCCCCCCACCCCCCTCCCTTCCTTTGTCGCAAGCCCTTTTATATATATACTGCTGCGCGCATTAAGGGAGAAAAGATTTTTTTTTTTTTTTTAACTGCGGTGAAGAAAGGCAGCTAACTTTTTTATATCCTCCCTCTTCCCCTATCCCGGACTTATTCATCTTCTTATGGGTAATTGGAACCCCTCGGGTTGGGTGGGGTTATCAAAAGGTTTTCAACCCCCCTTCCCCCCCCCCTCCTTACCCAATCTCGCCCCAAGGGGGAGTTTGTAAAAGCGTAGAGAGTGGCTGGGAAGAGCTCTCAGAAACGCGAACAGGGGTGGCTTAAACGGATTAAAATAATGGGGTGAGCAATGGCGGAGCGAAAAGAGCTGCCTGGAAGAGAAGGAGTGAATAAACCGAGGCGTGTATATAGGTATATGCAGGGCGTTCTCGGTAATCTGAACACTTTTGAAACCAACTCGACCTTCGTGGAGGGAGGAGGTAAATAACAGAGCCTCCCCCCCCCCCCCCCCCCCATAGGCCGTAACTACCTGTAATTTAACTCGGAAAAAGTTGTTTGGTGTTTGCCTAGTTAAGTTGGTAGCGAACGTAGTAAAACAGATTGTTAAGGGCACGTCTGGATTGGTTTGCTTGCTACTGAAGTTTAATTTTTTTTTTTCATCTTTGGACCCATAGTTTGTAAAGAATTAGGCATTCTAGAAACATTATTATGTTTGTAAAATTTTGCAATATCTCACATGATCAACGACTGAATACAAGTAATTATTAAATAACGAAATAAAGGTAATTTGGAACGGCCTAGACTTGATTACAAGCTGTAATCACTCCTACCTATGTTAGTTTAGCAGTAGACAAAGAGATTATCAAACTTCGAGGCCAAAACTGAATTTTAAGATACATTAAATAATCGTATGGGAAATTTACCATACAAGCACAGTCATCATCAACAACAACTGCTTCCAGAGGTAAAACACCTCCATCTTCCCTCTGTTCCTTCCACTATTCTTCCTCTGTCCCTCTGTTCTATTCTTCTTCTCTCTCCTTCGCTCCTATCTGCTCTTCCCACCTCCTCCTTGGTCTTCTTTGGAATCTTCTTCCTGTGTACTTCAACTCCATCATCTTCCTTGCCAGCCTCTCTTTTTCCCATTCTCCGGACATGACCACGGCCTCTCATTCTTGCTTTTCCCATGATCTCGTTCAAGTCCTGCTCGAACCGTCTCATTCCTGATCATGTCACGTCCCATAACTGCCAACATACTCCTCATAAACTACAACCCTATTGCTCTGATCTTCCCAGCATCTCTCTTGTCTACAGTCCAAGTCTCTGTTCCATAACAAACACGGCATTTCTCCTAAATGTTCACAAAAAATTCAAATGCGTTGATAATATGTAGGTGTAAAATTGTAATAAACAAAGTTTTTTTTCCTTCAAAACAACCAACTTCAAAATACATAAAGTTCGCTAAAAAGCAAACAAATATACATATATTAATTTTATACACCAAATTAATACTTCATTGTTTTTTTTCTGTTTATTGCAATTATTAACTTTTTGTTTATTATATAATAATTATTTTTTTATAATTTTTAAGTCGGTGCCAAGTAAAATAAAAGAGCGCGTCTTACTGTGTACACGTGATGGAAGTGAAACTTCCCTGGCATTTCAAAACCTCAACTAATTATGTATGTTAGTGTTATCTTCAAATCTCTTGGGACAAATACCTATTCTATGCCCTGTTCGCGTTGTAAAAATGTTTCACAAAAATTCTTCACGAAAATGTTACATTAAACGTTGGCATTGAAATTTTAATCTCATCGCGTCCAAAGAAGTTTCAATTCAAAAGTACGCTATAGTTGTTATTGATAGTCACTAAATTTCAACGACTGTTTATAATAAGCTTTAATGCTAGTCAGGAAACAACTGTCACTAGGAGCGCGGGCACAGTGGTTGCCTTGGTTTCCAGACAGTGTCCGGTTATTTCGCTCTGTAGTAGCTAACTGCTTTAAGTCTCCATTTATGTTGGTTGTGTGTGTTTGCGATAAATAATGCATGATATAGGCCATATATAAAATATTGTACAAAAAAGGTATATAATTTTGATGTTATATAGCGACCTAATTCAAAATTATAAAACAATTAAAAAAATTAATAAACAATAAGTTCCTAATTACAATAACAAACAAAATTTAAGTATTAAGTCATTTAGTTTATAAAACTTTTTTTTTGCATTTTAATGAACTTGTGTATTTTGAAGTCGGTTATTTAAAACAAGAAAAGATGTTTATATTTCAATTCTTATTGATGGATAGAATGAGGAGACGACGGCTAGTTGAAACTGAAGATGAAAGACGAAAATACTTATAAAAATAGAAACATAAATATTAAAAGCTATAAGAATGAAAGTAAACAGGAGTGTCGGATGTGAGAGTTTACGTGTTAAATAAATTAAGAAACGAAAGTCAAGAAGATCGAGACGATCGCTGTACCGTGATACGTGATGATTTAACAGATAATGCAGATGTTGAGCACCGTGCTCATCGACTTACTTTAATTCGCAGGCGACTGGCCAGCGAAACAGAGGAATACATGTGTTATTCGGTTTAGTAAAATTTGCGAATGATTTTATAATGAATCAGAGGAAAACCATGCTCATCGTTACATTTGATTCCTAAGAGGCTAGCCAATGAATCTGTTTAGTTATATAGTAAGATACTTACCTTTAGTATTGACATAATATTCATAATAACTTAATCTAGGTATTCGTGCTGTTTGTCGTTAACCTTCGTGGTCCAAGTGCAGTCCAGTCCAGCCCGTCCTTGACCATAGTTAGGTACCTATCTTGTTTTGGGATTGCCATAAACCTAACAATGCCTCTATCGCTACACATAACATATTTGAGTTTGAGGCGTTCCCTGGTGTATCTTCGAAGTACCAGGTCCAGTAACAATGAAATTAAAATGGGATCACCTTGGAGCCATATTGAACCCAACGCCAAAAGAATCATTATAATCAGATCATAAACAAAGAAGTTATGCCCGAACATACATTAAAAAAATATACCGACATACATACGAATTGAGAAACTCCTCCTTTTTTATAAGTAGGTTAAAAATAATCGTTAGTTTGTACAGTATCTGTGGGTTTTTTTTTTACACAAATGTTGAGTTTTTAGAATATCAACCTACATTTTGTGCAAATGCTCACGATGTGTCAGTATTTTTGCGCACGGAATGTTGCCTGATAGGCAATGGCGAAAATCTGTAGGATTTTTCGGGTTTGGATAGGGGGGATAACGTTTATCATTCCCATTTTACTGTTACGATTTTGCAAGCAGAAGCGGTCCCCCTCAGAAAGGAGTTTTTGATTCCAGGGGGCAGCCCCCCCCCCCCCCCCTCTTTCCCACCGGAGATCTACACCCATGCCAATATGCACACAAGGAAAAAAATTAAGTACCTAATATCCGTTTTGCTAATAGTGTTTAAAATGCATACTGTTTGTGTAAAAATACACATTCACTGTAGGTGTATTATCATCAAAATTAACGTGTTATTTTCTTTATTTTAATATTTTAAATTATTTAATTAGTTAATTTGAATAATTAATGAAATAAAATTTTACTAGGACATTGAGAGTGTAAAACTATCAGAAGAATCATTAATTTTCACGGCAACTGTGACATTTACACCAACGTTGATTTGTTAGAATATAAACTTACATTTGGTGTAAATTTATACGATGTAGTAGTAATTTTGCACAAGAAATGTGTAAAAATACACAAGTTTGATTTTTTTTAATGAATTACACGACAAAAATGTAAAAATTACACTGAACGTGTAATTTTACAAAAAAAAATAGTCCTATTACGAGTATTTGTACGTATACTTATTTGCCATACAATTGTACAGGTCAAGAAATTGCCTCCAAGTTTGTCCTACTTAGCGCGGCCAAAGTTGGTGGTGTATTTGGATCACTCACCTCCCAACAAGTCGATCCGGGTTCCACTTCCGGCAAAGCTCAAGCTGGAAAACGCGGCGGACGTTGCCGTGGGCCGATGGGTTTCCTCGGAGTACTCCCGTTTTTTCCCCCCTGCCCGTGCACTCCGACAATGCTCCATTCTCATCCCACCGCCTCTCGCCATCTCCATCGAACCCGATGTCGACGTCACATTAAGGCTCGGTCCTACATGCTGTTTGTTTCGATTTTACGTCATCACCTTTCTTAAAGAGCTATTTCTAAAAAACAATTAACTTCGTGCCTCTTTTTCATTTGTTGTTCTGCCAAAAATGTTTTAATCAAAATTTTCCTGTTGTTCTGCCATAAATGGTTTAATCAGAAGTTTCCTGTTGTTCTGCCACAAATAGTTTAATCAGAATGTTCCTGTTGTTCTGCCACGAATGGTTTAATCAGAATGTTCCTGTTGTTCTGCCACAAATGGTTTAGTCAGAATGTTCCTGATGTTCTGCCACAAATGGTTTAATCAATGTTCCTGTTGTTCTACCACAAATGGTTTAATCAGAATGTTCCAGATGTTCTACCACAAATGGTTTAATCAGAATGTTCCTGTTGTTCTGCCACAAATGGTTTAGTCAGAATGTTCCTGATGTTCTGCCACAAATGGTTTAATCAATGTTCCTGTTGTTCTACCACAAATGGTTTAATCAGAATGTTCCAGATGTTCTACCACAAATGGTTTAATCAGAATGTTCCTGATGTTCTGCCACAAATGGTTTAATCAGAATGTTCCTGTTGTTCTGCCACAAGTGGTTTAATCAGAATGTTCCTTTCGTTCTGCCAAAAATGGTTTAATCAGAATGTTCCTGTTCTGCCACAAGTGGTTTAATCAGAATGTTCCGGTTGTTCTGACACAAATGTTTTTATCAGAATATTCCTTTAACTGAATATCTGTTGAAAATATTTGTGGCAAACGACACTGAAACAATGGAGGTATAGAGTTAAAATTTTTATGTATAGTAATGATGAGATCACAAAAATAAAAACATTGAGTGTGAGCCCGGACCCTAACACTTATATACATTTTTTCCCCATAGTTGGCTTAGGGCCCACGTTAGAAATAATATTTTCTAAAGCCGTAGATATTAAAGGATTGACTTCACCCGATATGTTGAGCCATTTCTTTTTCATAAGTACTACTTACTTCTAATCTGAAAACATTTTATTCGGATATTCCACTGCGTGAGCTTTATAGGTGTATTTTAATCTGTGGCAAATATAATCGCTGGACGTGGGTATACTTGTTTTCTGATAATTTGAAGTAAAATAAAGTCGGCAAATATATGCAAGCTAATAATTTTTGCTTGAATAACTGTGCCATTTTTACTTATTAGATGTTCATTTTGTGAGCTTGCACAGCTGGGCGTTAAGCTGGACTCATAATGTTCCGTCCCGTCCATCCGTCGTCCGTCCGTCGGGGACGCACCACAACGCCGAAATACCACAACGCCGAACGTACAATAACACCGAAAACCATAACGCCGAATTCCAAATTGACTACAACGCCGACAGCTAGAAAACTGATGTGTACCACAATGCCGAATTACCACAACGCCGAAATACATTAACGCCGAAAAATGTCATTGCAGGACTGCCTAGGTTAGGCTAGCCTAGGTTAGGTTGTGGTATTTCGGCGTTAAGATACATTTAAGAAACACACACAAATTCATTCAGTTGATTTTCATTTGTCTCCTGTGGCCCCCCTTCCCCGCAGCAACATTTTTCGGCGTTACTGTATTTCGGCGTGTTGGTACACAGCAGTTTTCTAGCTGTCGGCGTTGCGCTCAATTTGGCATTCGGCGTTATGGTATTCGGCGTTATTGTACGTTCGGCGTTGTGGTAACGACCCCCGTCCGTCCACTATGTGTGTCCGTCATCCGTCTGTCCTTCAACAAGCAGAAACTTTCACAATGATCCACTCATCCGTCATAATATTTTTTTTCAAAACTTGGATGCTTCTAACTGACTAGGTTTTGAGAATACTTATCTTGCAACAGTTTATTAGCTCGACGATCATGTACGCTAAGCAATTAAAAATCATTAAACGTGTAAATTTAGTTTAGTTTTTATTCAAGCACGTTATTTAATACTCTTTTGTGTCTTGGCTGAATTTTGTTTTAAAAAGGGAACTTAAAAAAGTGTTCAAACGCAAGTTAAAATCATAATATAGAAGCAGCTAGCAAATAAAAAAACAAAAAGAAACCTTAAAAAGAACTATTTATAAACATTATAACAAAATAAAGTCCAATTATTGAATAGTAGAGTATATTTTCCGTGTTATAAAAAATTTATGCTTGAATGAAGCATCAGTATAAATAAATAAAAATGTAAAAGTTCGTTCGTGCATAATCTTAATCCTCCGAAAGTTATTTTTAGTGGTTGCTTTGAACTTTTGACACAACGTTGAATTTTAATATACGCTTTGTTTTATATATCACACCTATGACAGGTAAAAAAATACATAAAAACTAATGTTTCTGTTTTGAGTAGACAGAGATATAGATTAAGTTACAGATATAAACATAGATTAATAGAAATATAGAGAGATAGAGTGATCTGAAGATACCTATGTATATACCTATACATAGAGACAGAGAAATATAGAGGGACACATATAGAGAGATACTTCAAACAAATTACAAAAAATATAATTGAAAGAAACATTAGCTAGTTAAATTATATAAAATTATCCGCCTATTTCCGTAGGAAATACTCGGTATTATCTCGAAACACGTTTTTTAAGTTATGCAAAAAAAAATATAACCATAGCCATGCGTTGAACAAAGTAACAATATCTCTCTTGCAGTGTCACGAACCATAGGCGCATGTTCTCCAGAGCAGGGGCGAAGCCAGGGGGGGGGGGGGTTAGGGTTTCAAACCCCCCTACCCCTTAGCACCAAATCTTTAATTAATTACATATTCATAGAGATCGGAAAAATTAGCGAGTTCATTTCGCGATAGGATAAATACAAATATTAATACCGCAATGCAGTCTCTGTGATTGGCTCACAACTCACCTAGATGATTCTGAGCCAACGAGAAACACCCAACCAAAGCTGTATCGAATCACAGGCTGCTACGTTGGGACGTCTCTCGAGACAGCAGCCCAATAAGTGGGTCACATTCGACCGAGTGTACGCAAAAACTATGGAGTTCATCCTACAGGTCATTGAACCCGCGAATTTTTCCTGTCCCTACTTATTTATCACTCAAACAAATTTCATATTAAAATTAATAAAAAATTTTACCATTACAATATTTAAATTTAAGTACTGACAACTGCTAAAAATAGCACTATTTTACACCTTAAAATCCAAATTTTCCCGGGGGAGGACCCCCGGACCACGGCTTTAATACGGGGGGTGGGGGGGGCATGCTTCTTAACACCCCCCCATACAAAAATTCTGTCTACGCCACTGCTCCAGAGGAACTGTTTTCGCAAGAGCAGTGAGATAGAGAGAGATAGAGAGAGATATGGACGCACCTGCGTCTCGGTGAGGCTGAGCGACTGCGCCAGCTGCTTCCTCTCCGCGCCCACCACGTAGTGGTTCTTCTCGAAGGCGTGCTCCAGCTTCAGCAGCTGGCTGGGGCTGAAGGCCGTGCGGATCCGCTTGGGCTTGCGGAACGGCTGCAGCAGGAAGCCCGGGATGTCCGGCCCTGTGGACAGCCACACAGTCCCGCTCACACCTGCTATCACTGGCACGCCGTCACTGGCGCACCGTCACTACGTTTCCACCCCCAGTTCACCAAGAACCTGGGTCGGAAATTGATCCAGGGACTTTTTCCGCTCACCCTGAACATGAACCAACAATATCAATCCTTACTAGGTACTTAACAAAACATTCAAAAACTCAAAATCATTATTTTGTGCTTCCGCGCGTGTGTTTACAAGGTTTTTTGTACAACAAGGGTAGTTTTTTTTTTTTACGAAGATGCAGTCATATTTACTTTACGATGATTTCTCAGTTTGCAGTTGCGGCATCTAGCGGCGTGTAGTCGAGTTTCAGCTGGAAAGCAGTACAGTGAATTGCCAAAGCTAATCGGCCAGAGTTTACCCATGTTGTCCCATTACGATATTTGATGGTATTTATGATGAAAATTTGTTGCGCTGTGTTAATTTAGCTGTGCGTTTCAGAATTACTGACGGATTGAATGGGGCCTACACTCGCAGGTCACGGGGGGCCAGACCTGGAGAGTGCGAGAGGTGCGACGAGACGGGATGTGGAGCAGCGACGGAATGAATGGGTGGTGGGGAAACGGGAGCACCCCGGGGTAACCCACAAAGCAACGGCAACGGGAATCCCGGTTAAACCCCGCCATTAATCGAGCCCGGATCGCCTTGGTGGCAATGGCGGCTTCAGGATGATTTTCTGGGAGGAGCTATCGCACAAAGAAAGGTCGTAGTTGCAAAAATTAAAAGTGGTCAGATATTGGCCTTGGAATATTATTTATTATATATTATTAGTGTTATTAGTATTAGTATTATTATATATTATTAGTAGCTCCATGCAACTTTTGATGAGATAAAAGTATAACATATGAAAATAAATATTTAAGTAAACATAAATATACACTAATCAATAAAATTGGTCTCGGGAGGGGCTATCGCCCCCACCGCCCCCCTTCAGGAGCCGCGCTTGCTTGGTGGGATGCGTTTTTTTCTAACCACTCAACCACCACGCCTCTTTATAATTGTTTACATCACTTACACATCTTACGTTTTACAAGCAATCAAGCTTTTACTTTGCTCCAAATGATGGGGGGAAGTGAGGAAATTAAAATTACATAAATGATTAAAAGTAACAAAAAATTAATAAATAAAAATTGTTCTCCGATAAAATTCAACTGCACGTTAACCACTTAAAAAAGAACGTTGAATTATGTAGGCTACACGTTTTATGGTCTAAAGTGCTTCCCGCGGCAGATGTAAGCCTTTAGAAGACGGAGTTGAAACCAAACTTAATTATTTTATAACAGTCCTGCTGATCAAGACTAGAACGTAGTTCGTTGGATTCTTCTTGTCTGCACGTATACGACCCACGGTGCACCTATATCTAGTACCAACATTTAGGAAAATGATCTAAGCTGTCATTTTTTTTATAAATGTAACTAAAATAATCATGTGAAAATTATACACTTTTTAGATCTGTGCATTTACACGAAAGCACCTAAATCGCTACAAAATAAAATGTTTGCAGTAATACTGGGTTCGGATTCTTTCACGGACAAGTATGTATGCTTTGTTATTGTCCCAGTACCCACATGTGTACTCACTATGTGGCATTTGATAGGAGTAATTTCGTGATTGGAACGGAAGTCGATTGGAACGCAAATTTGCAAAAACACGATACTGCCATCTGTAAAAGATGGTGGACCCACGTGATTCGTCCGAACATACTAACTTTCGCGAACATCGGTGTGCCAAACTAAACTTCAAATTAGTACAACTATCCTTTAATACTTTATGGTATAATGTATAGACACAAACAGAAATAACAACTTAAATAATATGCGTTACAATTATGACAATCCTTGGTTACCACTGAAGTGTAGAGATAGGGCAGAGTTCGCCATACTGTATAGAAACAAGAAAATGTTAGCTTACATAATATATCCTATGCCATTTTAAATTAAAAAATTCTTGATGATATTTTTACCGTTAAATCTTAAATCTTGAATCAGCTCAGTAAGGTTAAGGTTTATTTGTAGGAAGTATTTATAGACTGATTTCTGACACTTGTGTATATATATGTGTATATCACCTTTTGTGGACACGGTTTCTGTCGTATTTTTGCACAAAATACATCCAGACTGCTACATAAAATACAGAGATGAATTATAGCGTTCTGTTTCGTTAAATCGGATCAAGTGGGTAGAAACTTAGAATGAGTTTTTTGTAAAGATGAATAAAACGATATACTTTCCTTTATGTGAAAAATACTGTCTAAAAATTTTCAGCGGGACTAAAATAATATATGCTACAACTCCATGTTTATCATTTCTTAGCAGATTGGGATACTTATTTCTGAACCATTAGTTTTAAATATTAGTAAATAATATGTAGTACAATTCACGCTGTCATATTTGTGGATCTACAAAATGTATCTTTGCAACTAGTTTCATCGAATGTATTTGGGATTAACAACTCGACGGAATTTTGTATTGAATATAGGTAATGGTGTTTCCCACGATCCTAGTTTATATAAGCAATCATTTCCATTGGAATATCAAGTTCATTAACACAGAAGAATTACTTCAAATGTACATAATTGTTATGTGTAACTGAGAGCAAAGTCTCATTTTTTTTTTCTTCTTCTCGTGAGCAAACATTACGTAAGTGTTCGCGCGGTTGATGTTGCCTGCCTGACACGGCCATATCGCTGTTCGCGCCGTCGGCTCATGACTAATCGTTCCTTCCCTCCGTTGAAAACACTCGGCGTTTAATCGGTCCTGAACTTCGATACCATCGCTTCCGTAACGATCCCACCAAAGGTCGATGACGGAAAAGGGCAAGTGGGATGGGGGTATAGGGGGGAGGAGAAATACACTTATTAAGCCGTGGGATCGCCGACCTGTCTATTCATCGTAATTTATGGACGGCGAAGCCGTTTATAATTGAGACACACACACACACACACCGACCAGACCTCTCTCTCCCTGCACAGATCGAAGGCAGGAAGAAAATCTGGCAATTCACTCCTGACAGCAACGTCCAGCCATCGTATCGTAACACACTATCCTAGGAGAAGGGTTGAGAAGGGGGGGGGGGGGGGGAAGTGGAAGGTAGATGTTTAATATATTAATTGGCGATGATTATGAAGTTTCCTGCTCACGTTGTTGTCGACAACAGCTGGCCGATATAACGTGCTGATAAGGCGCAGGGGTGGCCAAAATGCACGCCAGGTGGGTGGCTTAGAGAGCAGATGCGCTGTGAAGCCAATTAAAAGGCTCACAAAAGATCTATAGAAAAGGCCTTCTTGCGATTAAATTCTAAACGATGGATATTTTTTTTAGACAATAAAACACTTATGTTGGCCGCTTCTAGTGTTGCCTGCTTTAATATTTTATTTTGTTTGTCAAAAGAATCTATAGGGATGATTGGTTGGTTTAACATAGGATCTGTTTTCACTTTTGTACTAAGCATATTCTGGTTTTATGCTATAGTAAACATAAAATTAAAGTTCCTGCATTTGCAGTAATGAAGTACTCAAATCCATAGCGAAATTCATAGAAATCATCCCCCTCCCTTTTATTTACTTTACCACCTTCTGCCTTGGTTACTGTCAGCATAGACCTGCGCGGAATTCGTGTTATTTTGTGGCACCAGAAAAAGGCTTCGTAACCTTGTGCATAAAATAATAAATGTCTTCTTTTTTTTCTTTAGTTGGATGCTGCCTCATTCTAGCTTATGTCCGGATCGCACGTGGTTGGTTCATGTGGGTTTTCGGTACTTTCTTATTGGCTTCCTGTATATTTTACGGCTCGTCAAAGACCCGTGATCAGGGGCACGCATTTTTCAGGGAATAATCTGAACGTTAGAGACCTGCAAAATTCGCGGTTTCGATGGCCTTCAGGATAGACTGCACATACCCCTGTACACTCGGGCAAATAACGCAAGTTCATCGGCTGCCGACTTGTAAGTCGTCTCAGCTGGTTTGTCTGTGATTCGATCCTTCTTTGGTTGAGGGTTTATAACTGGTTGAGATTCGTCCAGATGAACAGTAAGCCAATAGCAAAATTATCTAAGAGGTATAGGTATGTGTTTGAATGCTAGCCTATGACCGAACGAATCCGCGAATTTTGCAGGTCTCTACTGAGCGTTCATCGGACCATCAATAGAGACATGAAAAATTCGCGGATTCATTTCGTGTTATGCTAAAATTCAAATAATTATACCTTAGTGCTGCTTCTACCATTGGTTCACTGTTAATCTGGAGGACTGAGGGCCAATTAGAGACCCTCACTCATAGAAGTGTCGAATCACAGGCCACCCAGTCGAGACGACTCACAAGTCAGCAGCCAATTTACAGGTGGCATTTTCCCGAGTGTGTAGAGGATATTGGAGTCCATCCTGAAGGTCATTGAACCCGCGAATTTTTCCGGTCTCTAACCATCAACAAGGTATGCCCGCGCTAGAGATAGTTTCCTTGCGATTGGCTGCCGTCTGCAAGAGAAGCTACCACCCTGGCCTATTGGCCGGGCCCATTCAAGACGTGTTTGCTTACGCACTGGACCTCATTCAGATGTATATTTGTGAATATTTAAGGCTGTATCCAAATAATATCACGAATTTCGCCGGTCTCCGACGATCAGTTTCAGGAATGCCAGAGTTATCACCATTGATCCGACTTAGGAATTAAATATCTGGAGACTTAAAATGGCTAAATATAATGTGTCCTGCGTTATGGCTCCAACCGTTGAAGGGCATTCGGATGCACGCCGACTTCCGGTGAGAAGGGGTTCTGGGTTGGAGTCCCGGGTGAGACATGGTTATAAATTTGTTTCGTCTTAAACGGTCACAAATATGTAAAAGTCAATGAAATTGTCATATATATATATAAATTTCTTTATTTAATTTTTTTGTGGTCAATACGTTAGGTTGGTAAACCCAAAGGTTGTGGGTCTGATACTATGCCAGTTCAACACATTTCAATCGTTCAAAACTCTTTGTTCATTAGAAGTGACAACATTTTATTGCCTTAACTTAACATTACGCATAGTGAATCGACAGGCTTAAATTTACGTATACATATAAATATACATAGATTAATTTACACTATTTTTTGTGTAAATTTACTAATAATTGTAAATAAAAATAACTGGGTCAATGGCACATCTGTATTTAAATTACATGGCGTTATAAATACACAAACTGATATGGCGCACTTAGCAAGCATAGAAATATGAATGTTTTTTTACTTAAACATAGTTTAAAAAACACGAACATTTTCAGTGTAAAAAATACGCTGACGTTGGTGGAACAATGCTGCCACACATATTGTGCGTTAATATTTCAGAAAATATTTTGTATACTGTATCAATTGGCACAAAAATGTTTTTCGTGATTAAGTATGTCTCTAGATATGATGTTTTTTTGTCTAAGAACATGATTTATCATGACTTTACAGAGGTGGGTTGAGAAAATACCTATTTTCCTAAACTAACACTTTTATTTCACTGAGTGAACTGGTAAAGTAGCGAACCCATTAACAATTGCCAGTTAGTGTAGCATATGGACCTCTCAACCATCGGTTTTCCACACTCTGGAAAGTCATAGTAAATTAGGGAAAAGTCAATAAGTTGGAATTGCTACGAGAAAGTCAGAGATTTTACATGAAATCCTGGAGAAAACATCTAGATTCACTAGTGGTAATGATTTAATGGGGTCGTGTCATGCTCTAGTCTACCACCATCCAGAATTTGAAGGCATTATTTTGAGATGGTCATTAATTGCATAGCCATACACAGTATAAAATGGAGTATGTGAGAACTGTCTGGAATAAAGAAAGTGGAGAGAGCTATGGGGAATATAGAGGATGGATTTTCTTGGATTCTATCAAAAATTTGATTATTATAGGTAAATAATTTTTGAAAAGTAGGTAAGGAAATTAGAAATTTTGGTGAAAGAAAGTAAGGGAAAAGTCAAGGAAGTTTTATCACAGATTTGAGTGGACATCCTGATACTTTTCCGTTACAAAGTAATCGTTAACACCCCTAGCTAAACGATGTGTTGAATCAGTGCGATAAAAACAAGATGCACAGGAAAATTTAATGAGCTCTTTCAATTATTCATATGTATTTATGTAGATACTACTTCGTCGTAGAAAATTTACCCTGAAAAATATTGTGCACTTTTACAATGACATGTGTTAAGAAAACTACAGTATATAGTGATTAAATGTACGACAATAAATAACGACACTTGTATTTCCACGTAAAGTTTGAGTCGTAATTCTGCCAGTTAACTTCGGCTGCAGTTTCATCACGAAAAAAACCGAAAAGGAATCTTTTTGCAAAATTGCAGAATTCTTTTGTGTCTGTAGCAAAACAGGTTCAATAGTATGAAATCCAGCCTGTCGCAAAATTAATCCGCGATTTTTTTGACGTGACAACGTCTAATAAATCGATGAACGCCGCCTGCACGCACGAAAAAGTGTCCCGTTACGCACATTGTTCCGTTACGCTGTGTCCCGTTACGCTCATTGTACGCTTGCGCCGCATCTATCTCTCTTCCACTCGACTGTTTATAAAGTGAAGTGAAAAGTTAATGTGATTTTAATTGCTTATTACAACAACAATTTCGGCAATAAAGGTTAATTATTCTTTCATTTTAAAAATCTGATAACTAGTATAATTTCAAGTATTTATTCTTTTATTATTAAAATAAAAATGATTCAATTTTATTCATAAAGTATGCAATCATTTCATCAATGTTTTGTTATGACGTAGTCACGTTAAACTATCGTCCGTAAACCGATTTTACAGACAAACAATTTTTTTTTTCGGGTTCTTTCGTCCATCGCCTGTAGCTAAAGGGTTGGAGGATCGCCCAGTGTAACTGTGGCTGGAACAAGATCGCTCGCGTGTCCCGGAACTCTGGACAGCCCTCCCCGACGACCGAGTGGATAGCACAGATCCCAACACTTTAATGACCCGACAAACATATATTTTTTTTTGTTTAATGAACACCGCCCCGCCCAGCAATTCCCCGGGCTTGGCGGGTTCACGAGGCCGGCCCGGGGTCCCGCGTCTCTTCCTTTAAGGCCCTTGCGCACGCTCCGACACGACCGTACTTCCGACCGCCAGACCGACGTGTGCTGCGTCACTGCGCAACTGCAAACTCAGCGTTATTATTTAGTAATGGCCATCTTCATCGTCGTCGTCATCATCATCATCATCATCATCATCATCATCATCATCATCATCATCATCATATTGAAATCCTAATTTTTTTTTTCTTGTCCAAAATGAACTCTAATGAAATAACTATAGTTGTGAAAGTCTTACAAGTCATGGGAAACAGTGTGGTTTGAAATATTGAAAGGAAAATTTTTAATATAGCTATTATTTAAAAAAAACTACTTAATGCCTTTTTAGTAGAGAAAAAAGTTTATAATTTTTTTTTTTTTTTTTTTAGGTAAATAAAGCTTCATAATCATAGTGTGATTATAAAATTGCGCCATTTTTCTCTCCGGAACAGCAAAGCGAGTGTGGCTGCAACTCCCACCTACCATATTGAAATTAATGACATTTATAGGGATTTTACTTTTTACAAACTATACCAGTTTTAAGAAATTCGTTGTCTTTATATATGTGTCATCATCATCAACAACTGCTTCGAGCCTGCAGCCAGATCCTCCTCCTTCACTCTGTTCCATTATTTTCCTCTCTCCTGCTCTCCTTTAACCATCTGCTCTTCTTACCTCATCCTTGGTCTTCCTTGGGGCCTACATCCTGTGTACTTCAGGTCAATTATTTTCTTAGGCATAACCTCCATTTCGCATTCTCTATAAATGGCCATACCATCTATTTCTTGCTTTTTCCCCAACATCTTATTCGTGATCTTGTCTCGCCTCGTAACTGCAAACATACTCCTCCTAAACTTCATACCTAACTGCCCTGATCTTCCCAGAATCCATTTTGCCTACAGTCCAAGTATCTGCTCCGTAAGTGACTATGCATCTTAAATAACAAATCTCTCACACGCGTGTAGAATTCATCTTTTTTTACACGCTTTATATTAGCTTCACCTGTATGTTTGTTTGCATGTTTGTAACCGACTCCTTTGGGTGCGATTTTGACCCACTTTAAACGGCCAGATTTCATTCAACTTTGTAGATTTATCGAGGACCAATGACAATACACTAATTTCATCAGATTATTCCATTAATCGATTTGCAAAATAAGATTTTTGTCAATTTATAATTATAATTGGTAAAATGAAGCAAAGACGTATTTGTAAAGAAAACAATTTCGCTCATGTGCGAACTCCTTTCTTTCAGTTTGTCTTTGGCGCGATATAAACAAAGCCTACTAAATAATATTGTGACATTTAATTAAATGAAAAGTGAGAGTGGGTTATGATTATTGTGAATAATATACTTTCTTGAAGAAAATATTATCTATAATATTTGTAAAAATATGAAAAAAAAAACCTGAAATAAGGGCTTTAAATGTTGTTTATTTCGTTAAATAGAGAAACACAATCGTCTTTGTTTAATTTTACCAATTAACCAAGAGTGAAACATTATTATAAAACAACATTTTCTGCAAATATTTCACTAAACATGAAAAAATTGAGGTTTGATTTTGCTGTGAAACCAACAGCAGATGGGAAATCAAACACCGTATGCATAACCTCAATAGCTACACCTGATGGGCAGATTTTTGAAATTCCACTCGAACACCAACCTGCAAATCTACACCAAGCAGTTACAAATTCTCCAAACTATGCCAAGGTCAGTAACTCATTAAATAAAAGACATCAAACACGGAAAACATGGATAAGTTTGACAGATGATATTTCAAAAGCATATAATTTTTAAAATAAGCTTAAAACAAAAATGAATGAAAAATACTAGTATTATTGTGAAAAAAGCGTGGGGCGCTTTGTATCATATGTATCGTACATCGAGCACCCGATGGTAGAGCAGCCGACATGTCATCGGAAGGCTCTGGGTTCGAATCCCAGTCCGGTCTATCCGAATTTCTCACATATTGTATACACTCTCATTGAGCAGGTCCTTTCCTCATCCTTTCTCAATCCTTATCCTTCCCAAAATTCCTGTTACGTAATTGTGGAACGCTTCATGTAATAATTAATCCGTAACTCCCATCGATTCCTGCTTCACAGCATTAATTTCGTACAGTATGTAATACTGGTCTATATCACTTGTTCGTCAATAACCTTATACCATTAAGTCTCACTGTATATATTGATAACGTCAAAATTTTTGAATGGCTTCTAAAATCGAGATTTGACTATCAATACAGCTGTACACATTAATAATTTGTAAAATAATTACAGTTACTTATAGTTATCACGGAATTAATAGTAGATTAAAACAAATAACAGTTTAAAACAATTTAAAAAACACGCTTTTATAAATAAACAAAACTAAAAAGTAAAAAATAAATAAGAGTTAAAAAAACTAAAAAACACGCTTTTATAGAAAACCAACTAAAAAAATAGAAAATAAATTTTAATAAATTTAATTTAAAAATAGTGTAAAATAAAAAATGTATTTTATTTATAAAAAAGCGTGGGGTGCTTTTTAAGATATTATCAAAATGATAATCCTTCTACTCAAATCTGTCATTAAAATAATTATAACTATTGACACCATGCACCCCGCGGTTTTTTTTTAATAAAATACATTTTTATTTTACACTATTTTTAAATTAAATTTATTAAAATTTATTTTCTATTTTTTTAGTTGGTTTTCTATAAAAGCGTGTTTTTTAGTTTTTTTTAACTCTTATTTATTTTTCCCTACCTTACTATTTCCTCCTTGTTTTTCCCCCTCCATCTGAAACACTTACTAAAATACTTAAAGGTTTCCACCTGTTTCAACTCAATCTAATTAAATGCATCTCCTTCCTCCAAATTCGCGACACTCCCGGACGCATTTTTTTTTTTTGTTTTACATTTGAACGTCTATGGTGTTTCATTGTAAAACTCGTTATTTGACACGCCTTTAAGGACTGGAAGCCAATGAAAAACGCGTAGAAAAAGTTGGAACAAAACATGTGAAAAGTTGCAGCAGGCAATTAATACATGATGGCTACTTGATAACGCCCAGTTTGTAAATTCTCACATGGCGACAGAAAATATCCCGAATTTCATAGTTCCCAAAGTGTTATATATATTTTTTAAATGACTCAATATCTATCTAAAGATCAAATACGTAGTTAGGCTCATATCTCCGGAGTGGAACTGTAAAGCTGGAGTCACGATGTCACGACGGGCACGACACGACAAGCCATGCACACCGTCGTGCATCGCTCCAGCACGACAGATTTAATAGCGCAGGGTCTCAATACCGCGACAACATTAACCCGACGATTTCTGATTTGGATGTCGGCACATCATTCCAAGCCAAATACTTCCATAAACGTCAGTACAGAATGCACTTAAATCAGAGTAGGCCCTTTTTATTTCTTATTGACAATTGAATTCCATAATTAAAAAAAACTTAATATTTAGTAGTCTCTGACACGAAGTGAGGTTAAGTATATTTTTAGATACAATACAAATAACAACAACTTCGACCATAAGCACAATGATATCAGTTTGCACAAACAGATGAAGGCAAGCTACAAATATATATATAAAAAAAGAAATTTATTTTTTCAGCATAAAGATTTACTAAGTATGCTTAAATTATTTTATTTTAAATTTAGTGCCGTAGAGATTTATTCCCGTTTAAGTTTTGTTTTTGGTTGGGCAGCCCGGCACGACGAAATCAAGAATCATTCCTTGCGGTCCGTCGTGGTGCGTGTTTTTGTCGGGATGACGTCACGGTGACCTTGTATTTCATTGGCTACTGAGAGTGTGTCGGGCCCGTCGTGGCACTGCTGCCTCTACTTGAAGCTTCATTTCTGCGGTTCCCGTCGTAGTAGATCCGGTATCCCAAAGACACCCGTATGTATTGTGTCCAACATTCAAGTAGCTCTACTAACACCATCTTCTCTTCTTCCGATACTTGAGACATTGCGACCAATGGAAAATTCCACAATGCGCTGAAGACAAATGACAGCAGACTAATGTCGTCGGTGTGCAAGTCGTGAAAACAAAATTTGCGACCCGGCAGAAAAATGTCTTCGAAGGTTTGGGGGTGACAACTGATCTACACACGAACAAACCCAAGGGTTTAACGGTACACAGTAATTTGTTTTAAATACAGAAAAATTTCATGTAAAATTTCAGATATTTGTAAATTTGTACATTTACATGAAAACAACTGTATGACTGAATTAGTTTGGCTTCTGGGTTGTAGCCGTGTCCTTGAGGAATAATTCACCGACGTTTCGGTCAACATTGCAGTCGCCATCATCAGGGAGCCGTTACCAGTTGTGTAGGTAACTGCTCCCTGATGATGGCTCCTGCAATGTCGACCGAAACGTCAGTGAATTATTCGCCAAGGAAACGGCTACAACCCATAAGCCAAGCTACTTCGGACAATTGACGTGAAAGCCTGCGAACATAATCAACTGAATGACTACGAAATAGTGTTCGCAGCAATAGGTACTGGGTTCGAATTCTTACCCGGACATTCATGCTTTGTGTTGTCCAAGTACATTCAACAGTTAAAAGTTATTTGTAAACTGTTCCCTGAATAGCTTTCCAGTATTAACACATAATAAGCATGATACACAAAAAACTAAAGATGAATAGTTGAATATTAGGTTAGCTTTTCCATGATTTAAAAAAAAATGTTTGAGTGAATCATCGATTAAAATATGCGCAAATTTTCGTAAGAAATACTCAGTATCATCTCGAAAATGTTTTTCTCGTAGCATTAGAAACTATTTCTTTGCAACTGGTTTCCAAAGGAAAATGTTTTGTTAAAGTAGGGAAAATTGTTTTCTGCATAGTTTTGTCCCATGGTTGAGTTGTCGTGTGAGGAGGAGCCTTAACATTGCCGACTATTCGTTCGGGCTGTGCGTGTTTGGATGGACGGGAAGGGAAGCATACGTTTTCATTGACCTGCGATCAGTACACAAGACTTTCGCCGCTTGCTCGCACGTGCAACTTTGATGTCGGAATAAAAAAAATATATTACCTAATTTTGTGAGATTTCGTACATTAAAGCTATTTAACAATAATTTTTATGACCCTGATCCTAACATACCCAACCTTCCATTGAAGTTACGATCATCTAAACGTGAAAAAACATATCTGAGAAAAATAAATAAAAAGGATTTATTGTATGCTAGAGTATCGATGATGAAACAAAAAAATTTACTTATTATTGATGTGTTACAACTTAGCTCGTTGTATACAGCATTTGGTAGGAGAAATTAAGTGAATGAAACGTAAGTCGCATGGAACGGAAATGTGTAACCACGGTGCTGTGATCTGGAAAGTATGGCACGAACCAAAGTTGACAAAGCCGAAGGAAAATTGGTTGATGAATTTTAACAAGATGGGCAGTATTTTAATAAAATTTCTTGTCGAAGATCAAGTCCAAAACAGGGGTTAAGTATTTTTTTAAAGTCTACAGCATTCGTTAGTCAAATTACCTACCAAGCACTGAACTGTTTGAAAAAAAGTTTCGTTTTTTTTTTTTTTTTTAAACAAATAAAATGGTATTATTTAGCTACACAGATTTTAATGGGAAACTTAAAAAAAAAAAAAAATCTTGTTAGATTATTCTCCAAAAGGTATTTTAGTTTCAGGTAAAGAAAAAAAATGTATTTTTACACAACTAAATATCCCCCCCCCCCCTCGTTCGGCACGATTTTCATAATAGTGGAACCTTCACCATGGCAAGGGAGGGAATTTTTGGAAAGGAGCAAGTTGGTACCTATAGCAACAAAAAAAAGGTAGTTTCGAAAAGTTAACGACGGGGTGGTTCCAGGTAGAGACCACAAACTGGCTTCCTTTCTCCCCCTCGCGAAGGCAGGCGGAGGTGACGAGATGAAGGACTAGGCTTCCAGGAGGAATGTGTGTCCCCGCGTCAAAGATTCGGACCTGTCATTGGCCACTTGACAAGCTTGTCACGCACGCGGACAACAATGGCCAACTATGTCACTTTCACGGAAGTGACGCAAAAGTCATGTTCGGTCCCTGCCCGTTTCCCCAGACTGCCTGTCGCTCAGAACATGTCCAGAGGTTGAACGCTGTCTCGAAATCATAAGCACGCAATACAACTCAAACCTGTATCATTATCCCCACATTTATAAAAGATGAAGCAGTAACCACTGAGAACCGCTGGTTAAAATTGTGATGATATTCGAAAGAATTAAAATTTCCGTTTGACGCGTTTGATCTCACAAGTTACAGTAAATTTATGGACTTTCGGGCGAAGAATAATTTACCTCGAATAAACTAAGGGCACTTCGTAACGTCAGATAACTGTATCTTCGAAGAAAATACGCCGTATCTCGACTTACGTCACGTAGAAGATATAAGTTGTTTAATGTTTTGCTGGTATGCCAATATAATTTTCTTGGAATCAAGTTTAAGGCCGAATAAATTATTACCTACCCGTAAATTTACGAATATCCCTGGGTCATTTGCAACCAGGGTTCTTCGTAAATTTAAGATGAAAATATTTAACAGTCTGTGTAAACTATAATTTGGTTTATATTTTATGAATTTAAATTTAGGGTATAAATGTTCTCTGGTTGATACAAAAAAAAAGCCACATAAAAAAATTATTCCCACTGGTTTCCTAAACAAAAGTCGCAGGTATGTTAGTTATCGGGTTTTTGCACCCGAGGTTTCCAATTTTTGGGAACGAGATTAATTTTTGGTTCGTTTCTCCTCCAGTGTGAACTAGATGAGATTCCTGAAATAAATTGCATGTTGCTTGTTTATTTTCAGACACATAAGATGAAAATATATTTTTAAAGCTGCAAAATCTTTAGTCAAAAATTCATGCCATGTTGTGCTGACAACTGCCACTTAGGTACTACAAAAACGCTTCTTTTGTGGTCTCAAACCAGTTTGGGATTACCATAAATTGTGATACAACTTCTAAACGGTTTTCAAAGTGAAAATTCAAACAGCATGATCTACGGCAACCACAATGCCAATTTTTTTTTACAGCTGGTATAAAAAAACCTGTTGTCAATGACTTACAAAATGGAGGGTAATGAGAAAGACATTCGAGTCATTGGAACGTGCATGTCTTTCAACTGTTCCGCTTTTCCAGCGAATGAATGAAAAAAATATGGTTTGACGTATCTTCCACGTCCATGCCATTGAAGTCAAGCGAAACATGTTTGACGAATGAGGGTTGATGGGGGAGGGGGGAGGGGCTCAGAAGCAACGAAATTTCATTCTTATGCCAGGTTTGTAAACTACGCGAGAAACCCAAGACGTAAAAAAGTTCAATAATGATGTTATGAAATTTCTGTTTATAAACAACGCAAGACGCAAAACAAAAATGTAACTCAAGCATCGGCCAACTTCATGCATCTTGCGTTTTGACTTGCGTTTACGACGGCCACATTTGAAGAGAAGGTGTCGTTCCGATAAATTTTTAAGACGTTATGTGCTTTGGAGGCCACGATATACTTTTTTACCTATATGCATCACGTTTTCGCTTTTTTAAACTTTCGCACATTACATGTATATTTCTGTTCCGTTTACAAATTAAAAAAAAAATTACAGCGTACACGTTTTTGACATGCAATCTATGTAGTCATTACTCTATGCGTGAGTCATCCGTGGATGAGCGCCTGAGCGCGTCGTCGAAATATGACGCCGGGACTTCCAACGCCACAGACACACTTCGCAAGTAGGCTGAAACCATGAGGAAACTTAAAATAAAACTTGGTAATATTTTCATCGGTGTTTCACGTCTCGCTGGACACTGATTTCGCAGAGACATCTCAGCATTCGCTTACAGTTATTTCGTAAATTCACAGGAAACTGAAATCGTGATAGCTGGACCGGAATACAGATCTCTGACTGTCTATGATTTTATTATAAATCAGTTAATTTTTTTTATTTAACTGAAAATCACACGCAAAGTTGCGTCACAGAAACGCTGTAATAAAAAAAACTCAACTTGTAGAGATAACAAGATAAAGGCCTCTGTGTTCTTGTTACTCAAAATAAGATTACACAAAACCATTCAATGTCGGCTACAGAATGTCCACTGTAGTCCGGAGAAGAAAAACATTATTTTTTTTTCACTATTTCACAGTTTTAAGTTGTAGAGTTGGCAACATATTGCGTTTGGCGTGCTTCGTAACCGACTATGAACTATGATTTTATTGTGTTTGTTGCTTGTCGCGTTGTTACTTTCCTTACGTAGTTTGTTAACCCGGCCTTAGGGCGGAGACGGGAGCACCCCGCGAAACTCCATTGTTCACACGGCAACGTCCGTTACGTTTCCCACTTGCTATTTAAAAAAAAAATTAATGCGGGCCCTGATCGCCCTGATGAGAGGTGAGTGATTACACACCACACAGGAAAAAAAAATTCCGTACTTTACAAAAGATTCCTTTGGAAGCCAGTTGCCAAGAAACATATTGTTAGGTACCTTGTACAAAATACGTGTATATATATTTTTTGCACATATAAGACTATACTGATTATTTCTTACGAAAATTGGCTTATAACTGTACATTTTAATTGATGTTTTATTCAAGCATGATTTTTTTAAACCACGGAAAAGATAATCTAATATTCTATAATTGGTCTTCATTTTGTTGTAACATGTGCGCGGTGAATACTCGAAATTTATTCAGGGAACGGTTTACAAATAACTTTTTTGACTATCGGTGGTACTGGGACCACGCAAAAGCTTAAATGCCCGAGTAAGAATTCGAACCCAGTAAGCTATTACTGCGAACACCATTTTGTAGTGATACAGTAGTTTTTTTTTTTGTGTAAATGTACAAATATATTTGTATTTTAACGTGAGTATATTTGTTCCGTTTACAAAGAAGAAAAAATAATAATTTACGGTGTTAGGAGGAGGAGGAATCAGAAATAGGGGGCGACTCTTAGGATCAAACCCGGGTGGGAATTTTTTTTTCTTTACAGGGTTGAGATTGACACACTGCTTGTCAGAGGGGTCTCTTCCGTAATACGCGTCACGCCCTTTTTATTTCATCCCGGGCGCTTGGTACACAGATATGTTAAAAAAAAGGACGTAACTGCCGCCGGGACAGGCTCGACAAAAGGGGCCAGTTGTCCACAATGGAGCCGCCGGGGGTCAGTTTACAGTAGCGAGAGACGGGATTGTTGTGAGGAGGAGGGAGTGTGACGCGGCATTGTGCGCGGATGAAGTCTCCCCACCTTCCCAACTATACCTCCAGGGGTTTTTGATTGACTCCGGCTGTCTGGCAGCAGAAGAAGCTTGGACGGCCGTAGTTGAAGACATACGGCAGCAGTTCTCAGCCCTGTCAGAAATTACGGTCGAATTTTTTTTTCCTCTCGGATAAAAACGATTTCAAACAACTGAATCTCGTATAGAAAATAAGCCGTTTCTCGAACTTCCCAATTGAAGTTTCGTTCTGAACAAAGATGGACAAAATAAAAGAGTGTTCTTACTGTAGAATAACCAGGTTGTTTTTTCAATGTTTTCTTAAAATACCAAGAATATTCTTTTTGGATTCGTTTTTTTTCTTCAAGAAAGTTAACTTATTTTTCGTCAATTTACGAAGACAGCCGTTAGTTTACGAAGATCCTTGGATGATTTGTTCGTTATTTGAAGGCGAAAATATTTAATAATATGAGTAGGAAACCTACTTTTGCGTGGACCATTACGTGTGTATGTCATGTTCCGGTTACTATTTTATTTTTACGTTTAACGCGGTTAAACTTGCCGACATTTTGAGTAGCCGAACTTCCAAAAAATTAAATACATATATAAATAGTTAATAATTTTTTGCAAAATTAACTGGTAAAGTAGAATTGTTAACATTTTTGTGCAATATGGATAAGGAGAACCAAATGGAATAGCTTAAAAAAATTGTGTTTAAATGCAATTCGGGTGGCTTCCACGTAGTATGATTTAGAATTATTTAAGAAAAATCTATTTGATTTTATTTATCCTTTTAAAATCGTACAAAATTGTGATTTTAAAAAGTCCAGGTAAAATTAAATATTTTTTCTGAAAGAAATTAAACCATATCACATAGCAGCCAGTAAAATTGACTTTAAACCTAAAAAGTTTCATTTTTATATTAAATTTCATTCTCCTTATCCGTACTACACAAAAACGTTAAAAATATAACATTGCCAGGCAATATGCATGAAGTATTATATATACATATACCTATATAAATTTTGTGAAATATCAGCCATTTAAAAAGTCTGCAAGTTTCACCGTGTGGAACGTAGGCCTAAGTATAAAATAATGACCTGCAACGGGTCATACACCCTTATTCCAAAAAAAAAAAGTAGGAGGTATAGATAGCACATGGATTCTTTGGAAATATCTTTACGCAGTGGGCATAAACGTAACAAATTTGTAATTTCAGAACAGAACAAAACTAGCCTTTGTCATAACTGGGCCGTAATACGAGAGTAAATAAAAACTGTTCTGTCCATATGGCGTGGCCAAGATGAAACCTGTTTTTGAATTTTCCCAAATTGGGGACATTTTCAACATGCACAGACACACAACATTGGAACAGGACTTAAGTTTGTCTGGCTAAAATAAGGCTTTAGCTAAAAATAATGCCGAGCGTGATTAATATTCGCAAATTGTGTTTTCAAGTACATTTCTTGACGCGAATCACACTATTTCCCGCACCCTCCGCTAGATTTCGCTGCTGGAGCAGCTACGTCGACTATCGAATCATTTTATTAGCAGACCGAAATTTTAAACTATATTTTAAATGAAACGGCTCCGATAAAAGAGACAATGATTTAAAAAAAAATAAATACAAAACTCCGCCATTGATCCTGATTTTTGACAAGGAATTTTGTTAAAATACTGCTGCTCATCTTGTCCAAATTCACTAAACAGTTAATTCTATAAGTTTCCCCTTTGTTTCTACAGATGGCAGCATGATTACACATTCCCGTTTTGTTACTTACGTTCCATTCACGAAATTACTCCTACTAAATTCCGTACACCGAGAGATAAGATGTTACACATCAAAACAACAGGCTAACAAACCGAGCACGAAAACCAGTCGAACAATAAATCTGACTTAAAATCAGCAAAAAATACAGATTATATTAGGAAAGCCAATTTCAAAGAAAAATATTTGATAAAACATCTGGGTTTCAAAAAAAATGCTTTAAAACAACTTCAATTTTTTTTTTTTCGTTTCTATTTACTGATTTACAATCAACAAAAGATTGTTATAGCCAATATTAACCATTTATCACAATAAATAATATGTACATACTCCAAGCAATGCTAGATGTTTTCATTTTTAAAAAAAGGTGAAATGCGTGCCTCGTTAACATCAACTACGAAGGTGCCATGCAAAAAAAATTACCAAGGAGACTATTAAAAGTGTTCAGAAATAAACAACGTTAGAGGTGAAATAACAATTTTTATGTTATAAATGCTACAGGCTCTAAAAGTCAAATGTGTTTTGTAATTAAATTTAAATTAGTTTTTAAAGACAGAGCATCTCATCTTTTTTGGCGGTAATGCTGCCACTGATTTGGTACTTTATAGCCAGCATTTAGGGCTCGAATGGTTTATAATTTTGTAATCATCTTAAAAGAAACGAATGCAGTATTCCGGAGGTTTTTTTTTTTTTGCCAGCTGATGAAGCTTCTGATGACCTAAGGAGCCTTCAATAATCGTGAAGATCAACAGGTCATCATGTGCTAATGTGCGTGTGTTGTAGTCTTTAAGCTCAACCACCCTTCGGCTCTTTGTAATGGTCTGCTGTTGAATAATGCAGATTGTATACACTACACGTATAATTACGAGGGAAGAAATTTCAGCTGTTCCACTGTCTCCAGTTGTAGGTACTCTTGAATTAAATTACATTTCCGTCTACACATCAAAGTTTTGTTTCTGAGTGCAGGGTGCTAGGTGGTCATAATCGCTGAGTCTTTTCAAGGGTAGGGATATGAAATAAAAGATGCTATCTTGATTTTAACGGTTTTCAGGCTACAAGAATTACCTATGGGATATTGTTTGTTTTCAAATTTATATTCGTTGAATCATACTTTATGTTGCTGTGGTTTCCTGAAGATAAAACTGACTGGCTGCTAAAAATAGCTTATCCTGTGCTGTCGTTGACATTAGTCCTGTTACTTTTTTGGGGGGGAATGACTACAAATAGAATGATACTGTCAAAAAAATTTATTAGAGTCTTTGTAAATTTCTTAATGTGTGACCCATGCTTAAACAAAGGTGAAAATTTCGAAAAATAAACGACCAAAAATTTGTTATAGGATAATTGTAGGCCTATGTATTAAGTGATTTTTTTTTCGGTTCTCAGCTATCTCGGGACACATGTTTACGAGCAACTTGTCGGTTCGCAAGAGTTTCGGTACATCTAGGAGATTTGTCGCATCAAGCTTAGTCTGAAGCTTGTAAAAAATTTTTTTTACCTCTTTATTTTTTCTTTTAACTGAGGGTAAACACTCTGGAAGTTTTAATTTTATTTTTGAAGGCTCAGCTTTACACGTCATATTTAATTTTGTTTATTTTTTTTTTCGTTTACAGATTTTTATGAAGAAATATGTTTGAAAAGCAACAATAGAAGTTAAACTGCATTCATTGACCATCTGTGAAAAAAAAAATATATTTTTTTTTGCCACAACTTGCATTAAGGACGTATTATTGATTTTTAATTTTTTTTTTAATTTTGAGCTCAACAACTACAGAAGCCTGCTTTTTACCTTTGCTGATGTCAACATTCGCGAACTGTTGCTACTAATACGTCAACTGAAGAAACATGAAACAGTAACAGAGATTTGTTTCTTGCAGTTACAAACTGAAGCCTGATCATTAATAGGAGAAAATACGGGTGTCAAATATAAGCTTGGAAGGATGTACTTTGTGCCTTGTGTAAAGAAAATATTAAATATAACTCATACTTAATAGAAATTATGGAAAACATATTCGCTAAATACAATGTGGTGTGACTGGACAACTCTTAATGTTTCATCACTAGTGAGATCATTAAAGGCAGATGAATGGTGAAGTTGTGAGATCAGCGTTGCTACACTGTTAAAAATGTCAGTTTTAAAATCACGAAAGAACAAATTAAACCACAGATCGTAAAATTGCGGATTTCATCGTAAATTTTTACGGGTTATGAGTTAATTTACTGCACCTTTCAAAACGAGTTAAATATTAATAAATAATTAAGTTACTTTTTACCTTGTTTACATCGAAACACATAACTTGAGATTACGGCGGGAAATTTTTACGAACATCCAGTTATCTGTAAATTACAAAGAATGGTTTGTTTATAAGAGGAGCGTTCTTGGTTGAAAAAGATTGTAAATTTGTTGTAATTTTAGACAGTGTGGGAACACCACTTTAGAAAGACTGCACCACTTCTCACCTCTTCTGTTATATCATCTCTAAAATTATAGCATGTTGGGAGGGGTTTGGTGGTAAGGAGGGGGGGGGGGGGGTTTCTCGCGTGATTACCGCGGTCTAAGTAGGTATTTAAGATAACTGCGCTTCATTTTCGTTTCACGTTTTAGCTAAAACGTCACTTAAAAAAAAAAACCAGGAAGTGCCTTTTAAGTAACTTCGCGTGAGGTTTCACACGACAGCTGCTTTAGTAGTTGCTGCGAGGAGTCACAGCTTGTCTCTATACGGAATAACAGCGAGGCGAACAAAACGAAGAGAGGGTTTTCTCGTTCGTGCGTGAGCAGAGGCCAGCCGGTAATTTTATTCTGAATTCGAATTTCAAATGATCGCGCCCGTAATGATGGCGCGACCCACGTGATAAACACCTTAATGGTTAAATAATTACAGGACGAGTAAACGGCGCTATAATGTACGACACGCCGGCCATTAAGGCTGGTGGCCTAAACGTGCAACGGCGCTGCAACACGTTAAGGGTATGTCAGCTAATGAATCCCAAAAGGCCGGTCATTATCACTTAAATACCGCACGGGCAGAAAATAAAAGTCGTTGTTAAATACACATTATGCACAGAAATATTTTTTTCTGTACTTTTACAAAAAAGATTCGTTTGGAAACCAGTTGCCAAGAAATAGTAATACTACAAGAAAGATATTGTAAATTCGTATAACATAAGGCTTTGGTAATTTTTGAATATACGAAATATGTTTTTCGAGATAATTCTAAATTTTCTTACGAAAATTGGCACTGATATTTCATTCAACTGATAATGACGTTTCATTCAAGCATAATATTTCAAACTATGCAAATAATAATGATATGTTAAATAATAGGGCTTTATTTTGTTTTATTATGCTTATCAATGAGCGCAATTATTACTGGAAAGCTATACAGAAAACGGTTTACGAACAACTTTAACTTTTGGAGTTACTGGGACAACACAAAGCATAAATACCCAGTATCACTGCGAATGCTATTTTGCAGTGATACAGTTGTTTTCATGTAAGTGTGTAATGTTACATGGACATTTTCTGTTCCATTTACGAAAACATAAATTACAGTTAAAGAAAACTTACCTGTGAAAACAGTAATTTATTTATACAGTGTAACGAGGTCACTAAACCCTTTAGTGATACGGAGACAGAAGATGCCAGAGAACGTTATCGGGCTTCCGCGCGCACGGATCGTTTAACGACGTCATCACGATTTGCGCCGATCGAATGCGCAGACACAAAAGGTTTAGTTTTTTTTTTTTTTAAGTCACGCCTTCATAGGGGACGGATGATAAAGTTATTGCTGTCCAAATTTTTTTTTTTTTCGTCACGTTGTCGCCTCTGCGTGTTCGGCTGCTGGCATGGGCGAGCGGCGCGAGCCAATCGCAAGCGCATTTAAAAAAAATAAACCGTCGCTTCGGAACGGATAATCGTTAATCGCGCGCGGCCTGTGACGCGATATACGCGGCCATCCAACCAGAAGTGCTTCATCGGCTCGCCCCGGTGACTCCGCTGAAAGCCCGTCGCACGTTTCCACGCCTTCTCGTCGGCGACTGGGGGTTCGGTCGCGATATCAGGGGACAAACCACACAAGTCCCCCATCACAAGTTTTTATGATCAAGAGCGCAGTCACGGAGGAGCCATGTTACCCCCTCCCCCCCCCCCCCCCCACACACACACAAAGAAACTCATCATCCAGTTTAAAATAACGAATACACACTACTAAATTGAAGGCCACTGGTTTTGAAAAAAAAATTACAGAGTAAGTAACATTCTCTTTGAACACGTATTAAGACACAATCATAAGCAGTACCTACGTACACAGAGAAAAAGGTTTTGTTTGAATCAAACAAATATTTGTTTACATGTGGCGAAACAAATATTTACTTGCTGTAACAAAATATTTTGTTAGCTTAACAAAATTGATTTGTTACACCTAAACAAATATACATTTGAATTGACAAAATCATTTTTTTTGGGTCAACAGTATTTTTTTACTACAAAATATTTGTTGGAATTAAAAAATATATATTTATTTTGCCATATATAAACAAATATTTTGTTGAGGCAAACAAATCTTTCTCTCAGTGTAGCTCATAGTGCAGGGGTTCCCAATCTGTTTCCAGTTCGCGGCACACTTGCAGTAGAAATATGTGTATAATGACAAAAAAGAAAAGAAATTTGTGACACTGGGCACAGCAATGAAAACAACTACAATATGAGGCTCACATACCACAATCTGAGGCTCACATATAGTATTTGAAACGACACACACGAATATAATATTATTACAGAAAAAAAAATACTAAAAGGTTCAGTGTCATCAAGTTAATCGGTTGATAGAAAGCAATTGCAGTAACGTAATTGGCCCGAGTTTCCCCATGTTGTATCGGGATATTTGGTCCCAGCGCATGAGAACATTGCAAATCTGGACTTAATGTTTTGTAGAATTGATGTCATTTGAGACGGTAATACAAAACAGACCAGGGATATTGGGAAAAGGACTCGGCCAATGCCTATAGTAACAAATCATTGTAGCATTTACCGGTCGTGGTTACGAGAAACCATGGAAAACGAAAATGAAGGTGAACCTAACCGGATTTCAAACGTGCATCCGAGTGCGTGTCAAGTATCTCACCACATCTCAGCTCTCTGTATAAGTCATTATGGTGGGAGTGATTTCGTGAATGAGACGTGAGTCATGGTGCGGGAATGTGTAATAAACACGGTGCTGCCATCTGTCACGGATGGCGTAAACCAAAGTTCACAAAGACAAAAGAGTAACTTTAAAGTATGAAATGTTTAATGATTTTTACAAGATGGGCACTGTTTTAATAAAATTCCTTGTCAAAACTCAGGTCTAAAGACGGGGTTAGGTATTATTTTTTCAAGTCTTTGTCTTTTTTTTTTTGGAACCGTTTAATTATATAGTTTAAATTTCGCTCTGCTAATCGAATGATTCAGTAGTCAATCGTAGCTGCTCCAGCAGCGAATTCTAGCGGCGGGTGCAGAAACTACGTGTGATTAGGGTCCCGAAATGTACTAGAAAACACATTTTGTGTATAACTATTTATCCCGCTGGGCATTTTTTTTAAACTATTCTAAGGTAAATTTCGCGTCTAGTTTCGTATTATAAGTTTATTTGCTCGTTAGCATGCTTAGATATTATACATTACTGGCGAGTACAAAAAGACTAGCTTCATTTTTCTTATACTTAAATTTTTTTGGTGTGATTTTTTGGTCCATTTTAGACGATCGGTATGAATTCACATCCGTGCGTTGCCCGGGATTTGAATACAAAGACCCTCGTAGCGAAAAAAGGGCGTACTTCCAAGTGACCTACAGAGTTTAGCACTGCACAGCTTTGCTCCATACTTATGGCATTGGTATGAATAAAAAAAAACCTTAACCATTTGACAAAACATATGAGCGAGTCTTCAAGTACTCGCCAGTGATGTGTTGTATCATCTACCTTCGGTAATGAGCAAATTAATGTGTTGCCATGTTACAAATACACTTATAATATACGAAACGTGGACTCGATATTTAACGGAGAATTCTTCAAAATAATGCCAATCGAGGTAAATATATGCAATTCGTGTTTTCAAATTAATTTCTAGACGTGAATCACACTTAGTTTCCACTCCTGCCACTAGAATTCGCTGCCGGAGCAGCTACGTCGACTACCTATCGAATCTTTCCATTTGCAGAGCGAAATTTTAAACTATAGAATGAAACGGCTCTGATAAAACCGAAAAAAAATACTTGATATGAAACTAAACCCCGGTTTCGTATATGATTTTTGACAAGGAATTTTATTAAAATACTACATATGTTGTTAAAATTCACTAAACAGTTAATTCTTACTGTAAGTTTAATTTGGCTTCATGAACTTTGGTTCTCACCATTCGCCATGAATAGCAGCACATTTCCGTTCATGTACCTACTTCCGTCACAATCACAAAATTACTCCTATCAAATTCCGTACACCGAGAGCTAAGATGTTACACATTAAATAATTTATGCTTGGGTTTGATTAAGTTTCGAAAATTCAATCACTCATTGCGGACACTTACGTACGGGAAACTAGTCAACGGACCGCTATTTCGATAACCTTTTGAAACTTTATAAGCTGACCACATAAAAAAAGAAAGACTTGGATGATAATCGAAAAGTAGTTATCAGATCGCGGAGAGTTGTGTTTTCGTCGTGAAGCAAGAGGTTCTTTTGGTGCTGTTTACAGTCAACTATGCCCTCTTTATCCATCCGCCTGTTTGTGGAGTCGGAGAGAGGTCGAGAAGAACGAATAGTACGAGCACATGTGTTGTATAGTTGGTTCCTACTTCACTGAGCAGCTTTTACAACAAAAAACTGCATGACAAACTCTAACACATAACACATTTAGGGATTTTTTTTTACTATGGAACGTAAGCTACACTCGACTCGGTTGTAATGAAACTTAGTTCAGTATGATTTACTGAAGATTTTCTTAAAAATTAAATTATTAAGTTGATACACTGAGTCTTTTAGAGCGCCTCCGTGTTTTAAACATGTACGGTTAGAAATTACAGTAAATTCCAGACTTTAAATGCAGAATTTATTTGAAATAAACGAAGAGCTTTCCTAATTTCAAATAACTTAATCTTCGTAGAAACTACGCTGTATTTCGACTTCCGAGTTGCGTGTTTTACGCTAAACAAATGCCAAACACACGCCTGTAAAAAAAAAGTATTTATTTTGGTGTAGACTTAACCAGTTTTTGAATTATTAGGTAATATACAAAGAATATTCTTTTGGATTCATGTTCAAAGCAAGTGAACTAAGTTATTTACGAAGTTAGCAGTAAATTTACCAACATCCCAGGATAATTTGTAACAGGTGTTCTTCTTAAATTTTAAGGTGAAATTTTAAGCAGTGTAGAGACACAAACTTACGATGAAGTTCTTTCATAGCGATGTTTTTTTTTAACTGTGCACAGTGCGCTTTTTGTCTGCAAGCATAACTGTTTGAAATGACAAAGTCTTGTCCAATAATCTTTGACATTTAAAACCCTACCAGCCACACGGTTGGTTATTCGAACAGTCAGGACCGTTAAAGCATAAGAGTATAAAACAAATCAAACAAGCTGCAGCTAAAGATTTAGTTGGTTCCCAGATAAGTGAGCATTTAGAAAAAAATTGTTTGGTGTTTCAAACAGGTCTAACGATGTTTCTGTTAGCCTGTTGTCAGCCTAAATTACTGTATTCAAGATTATGTTTAAGTTAAACTTACAGCTTATATCAGTGATAGAAAAAATAAATATTATGTTGTGAAACCATCAAATTGTTTCAAATATCTCACGTTGTAAATTCTGCACCAATCACGTCTTAATTTTTACAGCTTGTCGAGTTGAAATGTGTAAGCACTGGGCATGGCAGTAAAATGATAAAACGCACAAGCTAATCGAAGCATGGAACATTTGATGTTTTGAAGGGAAATGAGATACTGGAGAATGTTTTATCCTGTCAACCCCAGTTGCCACTTCATTAGGTAAGTATTTTGACTTGTATGCTGAAATGTGTTTTAAAAACAGCTTGGTTAAGGATAAGTCATGTTTCATGCCATTATAATTATATTGATCTTGGCTAGGCTGGCGAGTATTTAGCCGACCCAGTAAGCGACTGCTGCCCTGAAGATGGCAACTGCAATATCGACCGAAATGTATTATCCCGTTTGAGCTTCAGGCCACCAAAGATCCACAGCCTAGCAAATCCAGACTATGACAGCAAATATTAGGAAAAATTAGATTTTTTTTTTCCCACTTGTGAAACCGGAAATTGGAGAATCTTGAACTGGGGTTATTTTTTCACGGTAATAAATTTAATCTCTGTAAAAAATTTCAGTAATTTTTAAAATCTTTTTTTGAAAATTATTTGCCAAAATATTTACTTGTAAATCTATAACGGAACCTTCCAAATTGTACGATACATTCCTGTGGAATACATAAAACGAATGCCTTATCTGGGGAAGGAAATCATGTAGTGTTTACAAATCATGATAAACATGGAGTTACATAATACACGGAGGCAGGAAATGTTTTGCTAATATATATTATTATTATTAGACTGCATGCAATATGCTCACAACAGCGGTTTCTTCCTTGTAATTGGCGGCCGTCTGCAAGAGAAGCTATTTCCTGTTTTAGCCGGGCCATTCAGGATGCGTTTGCTTTCGAAAAAAAAAAATGCTGTATCCCAAAGTAGAGACCGGAAAAATTCGCGGATTCATTTCGCTGTTGGCTAGAATTCAAACAGTTTTTTTCCCCCGTGACCTGCATCTAAGATTGGCCCACAGGACTCTGAGGCAACTAGAAACCCTCATCAGAAGACGTATCGAATCGCAGGCAACCTGGGCTTAGAAATCTTTCAACCAAGCAACCAATGAGCAGGGGAGTTTTGCCCAAGTGTGCCTAGGACTGGGGAGTCTATCCCAGAGGTAAAACCAGTTCCTATCCCAAGGAATAAATTTTGCAAGCCCTTCGTGGCAGTGTTGGAAACCAAACAGTATTTTACTTGCGCTATAAAAAAATATTTTGGCCAATAAGTTACAAAAAAAATTCTTGTAAAATCTCGATAAAAAAAATGACAGCGAAGAGCTCAGATGAGCTGAGATGCATTGTACAGGCGACGGAAGCGAATCAATCTGAATGCGTTGGTCGTGGAGGAGGTGGTGTGTGGGCAGGGGGAAGGAAGGGGAGATAGCGTGGCAGAGGAACAACTCATTACTGATAACCAGGCACGCTTTCCTTTACGACGCGGGTCCGGACAACAACCACGTATGTCTCGCCGTCTTCACCGGGAAGAATACATTTTTTATAGCTCCACTATTTATCAGCTGATATTAGTGACAGCAAGAGATTTCCGTTTAAAAAGTCATTTGGAAACATACGAACACGGGGGATTTCTTTTTTCTTTTTTAATAACTTTTCTTTTCAAAGACCTATATAGATTTACAAGTTGGTGTAATAAGATAATACATAGGACCATGCATATTTCACGAAAAGAAACCGAGGCCAGCTGAAAGTTAAAACACTGTAGCCTCGTCTGTATTCCTTGATTGGGTGATTTTCTTTCAAGTACATGTGAATTGTTACAACACCAATCACAGTAAGTCAGTGCGGAAGCAAACGCGTCCCGAGTGGCTCAGTCAAACAAGGCAACGACCTCTCTCGCAGACGGCCGCCAATCACAAGGAAGAAACTATTGATGCCGGTACACCTTGTTGCAGTCTAATAGACATTCAGATTTTTTCGCGAAAAATGCCTGCCCCTAATAATACAGTATGGCCATAAAATAATATCCCAGTTAAAAAAATTTAATAGTATCAACTGTAAGCGTTTTAGAGTGTTGGTTAAAGTTCACAATTAAAGAGTAACTCAGTTTCAGAAAACTGTATGTGCGAATATTTCTTTGTGTTTTTCTCGCTTGCAGTTCGAAAGAAAGGCTCTTTCCCTAATTAGTAGAGGGTGAACTGTAAAATTAATTTGGCAACAGGATGGAGCCCCTCCCCATTGGAATCTATTTGTACGAGAGTGGTTGAACGTCGAAGTCCCTGACCGCTGGGTCGGTCGTAATGGTCGAGACGACAGAGCTCTTTATTCGCTTGCCTCCACGCTCACCTGACATAAAAACATGCGATTTATTTTCCTTTAGGGCTTTATAAAAGATCGTGTATAAGTTCCGCGGCTACTATGATTTGGCCAAATGATTTGGGAGAGTCAGATATTCCATAACTGAACATTATTTTGTTTTATCGTGCATAATAATGTGCGCTGTTAATACTGGAGAGTTATTCTTGGAACGGTTTACAAATAACGTGTACTATTGGAGATACTGGGACAACACAAAGCATAAATAAATTCCCTAGTAAAAATCTAACCCACTATAACTGCGAACACTGTTTATAAGTGATACATAGAGCCACGAAATTTTCGCGCATTCATTTAGTCGCAAGCTAGAATGCAAACCTCCACACTGTCGCACTGTGTTCATGATTGGAACGCAGTTACTTGGACACGCCCCTCTACGACCGTGAACCAACGATGTCCAGCTAGGAGAGAAGTAAGCGAATCAGGTAGTGCCAAATAACAAGGATAAAAATGTTCTCGCTAAGAAATCAACCAATGGGAAAGTAAACATGGGTCGAGCACACCTATAACTTTTAATTCTATCCTGAGGTCAGAGGAATCCACGAAATTTCCGGGACTCTAGTGATACATAGAGACCTGCAAAATTCGCGGTTTCGATGGCCTTCAGGATAGACTGCACATACCCCTGTACACTCGAGCAAATAACGCAAGTTCATTGGCTGCCGACTTGTAAGTCGTCTCAGCTGGTTTGTCTGTGATTTGATCTTTCTTTGGTTGAGGGTTTATAACTGGTTGAGATACGTCCAGATGAACAGTAAGCCAATAGCAAAATTATCTAAGAGGTATGTATATGTGTTTGAATTCTAGCCTATCACCGAATGAATCCGCGAATTTTGCAGGTCTCTAGTGATACAGTTGTTTCCATGTGAATTGAGAAAATTTATGAATATCTGTAACTTTGCATGAATATTTTTGCTCCATAAAATATTACAGTGCATGATTATTTCACTATAACGAAGTTTCATTTGGCACGTCAGTACGTTTGTTGCGTCCCATTATGTTCACGAAATAGATTCATGGGGGTTTCTGTTGCTTCGCGCTGGTCCGCCATCTTAGACGACTTCGGTCTACGAGTACAGCAGGAAAATAGAACACGTTCTATTGCGGTTTTGGCTAAGACTTTGGGTATGAAAACTATAATAACCAGAGCCAGACCTCTTTGGAAGGGTGCTGAAATTTTTATCCACACAGGAGCAGGTGCGCTAACAGAAAAACAAATGCATGAAAACTGCCATGTAAAACGCGGTATCGTGTGGGTCTGCATGATAAGCAAATGACATCAGCACGAGTATACAGAGGACTGTGAAGTCTATCCTAAAGGTAACTGAACCTAGCGAATGGTTTAGGTTGCTGTTATTTTGTGATTTATTTGAGAGAACACATATCAACCAAAAATTAAATGTTATTTGAATGATATGTATGTAGTAGTTGAGTTACCGAAGTATGAACTAGAGGGAATGGTAAAATAGAGCCTTATGTTGAAAATTGGTTTTACATTTTTTTTTGTTTATCTTTGATATTTTTCCCGTAATTTTTACTTGACTGTGTTCCCAAAAATGGCCAAATTGAAACTTGATATTAAAATAGTTCGTGAAAATGAGGTTGGTTGAAGCTAATCTGTTTGCTTTAATTTTTATATTTACATTCCAGGTAACATCAATTTCGGACGCGTTAATTTACATCCAGTCGTTAATTATTTTTCGCCCCTTCCCCCATTCACCTCTTTCCATTTTCCACCTATAACCATGCCTTGTTTCCCTGTGCGAAGCGAGACATGTGCGACTCTACACTGCGGCCCATTAAGACGTCACCCAGAGCGTGATTAAATTAATTGCCCTTGCAAATAGGTCCCCCATTATGCTCGTTGGTATCGCGTCCCCCCACCACCACCACCCTCCTTTTATCACGCAGTCATCCATGCGTGCGTGCGTGTCATGTCCGGCTGGTTTTTTTTTTTTATCCCTTCCTGGCCGCGACGCGCGGACCAACGGGCTGTTTATTTGGAAACTGGCAAATCTTCCCCCCCCCTCCCCTTTTTATTACCCCCATTTTATTACCCCTCCCCTCTCCCATCAATTCCTCCACCAAACCAGTACCAGGTTAACAATGGGACCTCCGCTCATGAAACATGGACCCGGGGAAAAAAAAACAATAATTACGTTGGTCTTCACAGGGCCCTGGAAGGGGGATATATGGTGTGCGACGCGGGGGTGGAGAACTCCAACGGGACTGGAATAAAAAAATATGTATTTTTTTTGGTGGAAAGGGTGAATTAGGGGGGAGGGAGAACTGTAAAGGGCTGTAACATCCCCTCGTGGCTTAATTTCGCGTGAAATAAATTCGTAATTGATGACGGAGCACTGTTCCATTGGGCGAGTTTATTAGCTCGCTGAATAATAAAGCGGAGCGGGATTAAAACAGAGATAGAAAAAAAAATTCGCCTACCCCTTCTTCTCTTTCTCTCCCCCCCCCCCCCCCCCCCTCCTTCACTTTCTCCGCCTTTTCGGGAAATTTACTGCTTTAAAATGGCGAGCGTGTGTAACGTGGAAACGAACCGGGGAAATAGCCGTATTAAAAATCACAGAACGTCCAGTTCTGCCAACAGGTTTTTTTTTTATCGAAAGAAATAGTAGCCACGTTACACGTAAAATGTCAATTAAGGCCCGCGTAGTCCAAACTTTTCGGTTTATTTATTGCCTCTAGTATTTGTATATTTCCCTCTCTTTATGAAATAAACTACGTATTTCAGTCATATAGCGTTTCCGGAAATGGTTAAAAAAAAAATGTTACCCCGGAGAGTTTGAATTAATTTCACCGGCCGGAGCCTGATGATAAAATCACGAGAATATGAGACGGAACACTTATTTAATTAGTTGGATAGGAAAGTTAGGGCCTGATCATGGCTTTCTTATTATTTTTTTTAACATCTTTATGATTTCTAGAAGCACGGATGTGTGAATTTGTAATCGACGAACTGTGTTCCCTGGTTACATACGGATGGGGAAAAAGTTTTAAAATAGCGCGTTTTCTTTTAGCAATCACTATAAAATCTGACATATAAATTTATTTTTAAGTCCTAACTAATTTTATCATATCTGGCCTTCGAATGGAAAATTTTAACGAATAATGCTTTCTCGTTATGATGTGAAATTTGATTACGGAGAAACTGGATTGAGATCATACAAAATATTATGTTTACTTGAGAGAGAATGTGTGTACCTATGTCTATATACTTATTTGAAACACACGTGCACCATGTGTCGGCACGACAGTTATTATGTAACGGTTTATTCAGCGTACGCCAAGAAAGCAGCCAATTTGGTCCTTTTCTCTAAGGTTTTAAGTTAAAATTATTTATATATCTTAAGCTAGACGCGCAATAATCTGTCCGTTATCCGTCTGTCCATAAACAAGCCTAGCTATTCACAATAATCCGCATTCGTCAAACACTTCTCAATTTTTATGCTGGCAACTGACAAAAAGGCCGAAATAGCTGTGAAAACTTATCTTGTGTTGGTATATTATACTGATAACCATGAAAGTTCAGAACATTATAAATCATCAAACTCGATATTTTTCCATCCTATAGCCTATTTATTAAAATATTTTCAGTGTTTAAAAAATGTGTTTGAAACGTAGGTTAAAAACATTTAACGGAAGCAGCTAAACAAATGGACTTAACTTAAAAATCATTCGATATAGTAAAGGTTGTCGGCAATAGGTATCTGGCTAATATTTTGGATTTGTTTCCATCCATCCGTCCGTCCGTACGTCAAAAGGTTAAAGCTTGTTAAATTAATGTTTTGACGGACGGAAGGATGGCATTTTCCTGGACACCTGATTGGCTGTAGGACATTGGCTGACGGACGGACAGGTGACGGACGTATGTGACGGATCATTGCCAGTCCAGCTTAACGGAGACATAATTCTTTTGCAGCATATGTCAAACTGAAATATGTGCACGTCACTGAGAGAGTAGCCATAAATGAAATAAATTAAATAACCTAGCCTATAGAAAGCCGCAGCTATACATGAACATCGGTAACCAATAATGTCCTTTGTGGGTCTGATTGCTGAAGCGTGTGCTAAATCATAGCAAGGGTATATGGATTCTATGCCAAGTCCTGGCACTGGCAAGACTTAAAGTTTCCAAGCAAATTGGCATCCAAGCAGTTTACAACGAAATTATTGTGGTTTTGGTGATCCCGCGAAATTATTTTCTGTCCAACACTACAGTAAGCTGAATTTTATTTTTTTTTATGTAAATAATACACCCTACATACATACATGTTTTTATGTATTTTCAGTTAAACACAAATATAACATAGCAGTTGAATTGTTCTTTGGGACACGGCCCCCCCCCCCCCCCCCCAAGTGGATTTTGGAAAACCGAGGAGTTTTGACAAAGAGTCACTGGATAAAGTTGCAGAGTTCATATTTTATTTTAGATATAAGTTTCTATCAGATTAGTGGTAGTCGTCCATCAGATGTTTTATGCTCTCAGTTCAACAAGAAGTTAATATTTTCATGTCATCACACGACGAACGCACAATAATAAAGTCCAAAACACAAAATATTATTAATAATAGGAATGACATAGAAATATAGTTTTTAAATTTAAATTTCATTGACTATATAAATGTCTTACATATTTTATACGTGCCTGTACATAAAAACATTGATTTAATTTTCATATTGCATGAAGGTACATTTTACACGGTCAAAGACAGTTAACGATAGGCTACAACATCAAACAAAATACAACACCAGAATCAAAATTTGGTTTCGGGGGTGGCTGAAGGTATGACTATTATTGAACACTGGTGTATCTAAGAGATAAAATATTACCTTTCTACGATGGTTAGTTGACACTGACCAGCAAAAATTAGTTTGAATTTTTTTTTAAACTTCAAAATAAAATTTTTCATGCAGTAGGCTTCATTTGTATGGTTGCAAAGCTGGAACTACACAAAAAATACTTCAGTAAGCAGAGCACTGTGAAGGCCAGGATTAACTAACATCTATGGATCTGCATCACGCATTTTTAGTAGGGATGAACCAATACCATCCAATTCTTAGTATTCGAAGGATTTGATTTTCGATGAAGAAAAAAAATTAAAAAAATATCAGAAGAACAAAAATAAATTTAAAAATTCAACACTGATAACCTCTGAAGTTTACTAGTTCAGTGTTTTTCTTCGTGCCTATCGTGTTACCATTCCCTTGAGAGTTTTGTTCAACACACGTGAAAGAAATTTGAGTGTTTTTGCGGGAGTATTTTTAAGTTTTTGTATGTTTTGATATTGCGCCAAGTTTATTGATGTAGATTCATGTTTAAAGTAAGTGAACTTAGTACCTGGAAATTTTACGAAGATAACGGTAAATTTACGAAGATCCGTGGCTAATTCGGAACCTAACGTTCTTCGTAAATTTAAGGTGAAAATTTTTAACAAATGTGGTGTAGTTTTTACGAAGATCCAGAAGAATCATTCGTGCATCTGAGGTGCATTCTTCTTTGAAAGGGCCGTAAATTTACCGTAATTTCTAACAGCGTGTCTTCGCCCATATTTCTGCATTTTCCGGTGCTCTATGTTGAGCGAAACATGACTGTAAATTTGACCGCGAGCGTTAGTACCGAACGACTATGCAAATACCGCGCGTATATTCACATTTTTAAAGGCTTCAAGAAATGTATAAATATATTTTTTTCTCTCTCTCGCCTGAGTCGTTGCGTAGGTGCTTTCGGTAAATCGTTACACGTTCACCTGCCTCGCACAGAAATATTTTTTCAAGCAAACGTCTTTTATCGCACATAATATGCATAAACCACTCACAATTCTCCAGCGTATACTCTCATATGAGAACAGTAAACACGTTGTTGGTTATGAAAAATTCTTCTCTGGGGAAAGGCTAATGGTCACGCGCTAATATGTTTGTGATTATTAAATTTCCTGTCGGCTTATTCTCCGCGCTAAACGAGGTATCTGAGCTTTCTCACTCATGAAGGAGAATAACTGTCAAATGAAATTTCCTTTTTTTTCATATTGAAAGGACACGAGTCTTCTAAAATATTTAATGCTCACTCTCAGACGCCATTATGGTTACTTAATTTTCTTGTGTTGGTATTACTTAAGGGTTATTCGTTCAAATTTACCACGACAGGATTTTTCGCATTTGTTGTTTCGTCGCGAATTATGTCATCAGATAGTTACCAAACCTTATTATCACGCCGTAGGAGTTCGCGCAAGCAATAATGACCACGAATACTTTCTTAACGTTTTACCGTTATTACATAACAAATTATTAAATACATAGAGACAAAATCAGAAACAAAGCAACACACGTGAAAGAGCTATAGGAGTTATCCTACACAACTAACAAAGCTTAGATTCAAACCCAACCAAAAAAATACAAACTCTTTCCTTAATTTCTTTGCGTAGTGAAATTTTAGTTTGACGATTCTAAGTCACGCGTGTGTAATTTAAACGCTATTAGCAAACAAAATTGCAACGTAATTAATTCGTCTTAAAGACTAATTAGTATTAAACCCCAATTTCCCAAACTATGAATTCCATTTATGTGAGATCTAAGTACTCTATAAATTCAACTTTATTAACTCTCAACGAAAATATTAATTTCTCTAATCATTTTAATATCATTATTCTTCATGTAACAGGAACCAACACGTAAAGATAAAACACTTTACATTGTTTTTGGTTTAAAACTCGGTGTGTCTTCCGAAAAAAAATACTAATTTCATTCAAGCGGTTTTGTACAGGTTCTAGAATCTATGTCAATTTTAAAATCAAATAGGAGGGTGCTAAAACTGCTTAGGCGAATTAAACTTCAAAAGATTTTCATTATTACCCTAAGTTCCAAGTTTATCGCCAACACAAGCTAGTTAAAATGCATATAAACGATTTATTGCTATGACACGTAAGGTAATCATCAGATAATTAAAGTATGAATGTGTGTGATCTCTTAAAAAACGTAGATATAAATGTTGTTATTGCAAAATATTTCTAGCTACCAAAACAAAATGTGGTTGGGCTTGTTTGTTGCTGAAAGTACTCTATGTAATTTGTTTAAAAATAAACATTTGATGACCAATGATTTGTTTTGTAGTTAGGTATTTATATATTTGATCTTACATTCATATTAACATTCTTGCGGTTCAACAGAAAAAAAAATTCGATACTTTAAAAAAAAACATTCTTTGGAAACCCCTTCCCAAGAAATAATTTGTAATACTACAGGAAGGCATTGTAACCTTGTAAACCACATGGCTATGGTTATTTTTGCTTATATTAAATGGGTTTTTTGAGCCAGTACTGAGTATTTCTTACGAAAATTGGCTCCTAGGTTTTTATTTTAATTGATGTTTCATTCTTTCATTCTAGCATAGTTTTTTTTCAACCACGGAAAAGATAAATTAAAATTCAATAATTGGACTTTATTATGTTTTATTGTGCTTATTATTGTGCGCAGTGAATATTGGAAAGTTATTCCAGGGAACGGTTTACAAATAATGTAGTTATCTACTGGGACAACACAAAGCATAAATGCCCGGGTAAGAATCCGAACTCAGTATTGCCGCGAACACTAATTTTTTTAGTGATGCAGTTGTTTTTTTAATTTAAAAATCACAAATTCACAAACATCTGTAAGTTTGCATGGACATTTACAAAATAAAAAAAAAATTACAGTGTGTGGCATTTGAGCGGTTGTTGTTCGGAAACGGGAGGCAGATCGCTGCCTCAACCATAAGAAGGTATTTGTATAACACAAATCAAGCGCGCACCCTGACACACGGGACAAGGTGTAGGAGGGGAGGGGAGGCTAATTTATTGAGGGTTGAAGTCACGGAGGGTTGGAAGGAGGGGAGGGGCGAAGAAGCGGTTAGTTAACGAGTCAGTTGAGTCGGAGGGGTGTGGTTTGGTTTGGTTTGTGGGGGGGGGGGGGGTTTGGGGGGGGGGGGGGTTGACGTCGTCTCGGCTCGCCCCGGCAACCTACAGCAAAGGGCGTCGGACGATCCGTGTGTTGGCTGTAATTACAGGCTGCGATATATTTCCCCGGCCCACCCCTCGGGGGCTCCTTTTGAATACGTCAGGGAAGAGAAGGAGCAGAATGCGTGTAAAAGTACTAATTGGCTCGGAGCGGAAAAAGTCAATTACGACTGGCGAGAAATTGTTTCGTCCGCCTTCGGTTACAAGTTCTTAAAATTGTGCACAGAGAAAAACATAGACAATCTGTACAGAAACGAAAATAAAATATGTAAAAAACATATAGCCTATAAAAAAGGTTAAGGCGAATACAGGTAACACGAGATTTTTTTTGTCAGTGAAACATACGGTGATCTTACGCAAAATATTTAACTGATTACAGTAATCGATTTGTGTTTACAGTAATCGATGTATGATTACAGTAATCGACAGTATGTCGATGTGCCGAAAAATGAATAAAGCATCTTAGGTGGAGATGGGTAATCAAATTCGCAAGTCCTCAAATACCATCAAATTCTTCGTAGTCGAAGAAACGTATTACTGGAAATAAAGTGAATTAAAAAATTCAACGCTGATAAACTCTGGATTTTTCTAGGTCAATTTTTTCTTAATACCTATCCTGTTACAATTCCACCGAGATATTTTACTTTTAACATTTAATTATATAAATAAAATTAAATGAACTTAGAACGTAGTCTGTGTAACAAACATATAAATGGTAGTGTGTTTCAACAAAATAGTTAATATTATTCATTTATCGTACATTATTCTACTTTTTACCCTTGATGCCTAGTATCGGATTCGAGCTGTATATTCGGGGTTCTCTTTGGGATTCTAATTTGAGATTCGGATTCTACTCACCACTAATCTTTGGTAAATGCTGATAGGACCTCATTTTTTTTAAGTTGCAATGAATTTAAAGCAGTCTAATGGAGAGAATAGTAATATGGGTTTACAAGATCAGTAAATATTGTATTTGTACGTCTCACGGTCAAGAGAAAAAAAATTAACACGGAGAAAATTATACACAGATAACATTATTCGAGGTCACCCAGGAAATTATATATATATATAATTTTTCCTCCTATTTTTTTACAATGGTATAGTAATTGTAAAGAACAATGTCTTTAATATATTTTTTTCCTTTTTTTAACTGAACACTTAATATGAATGTTCGCTTAACGTGACTGCTCTAAATGGGGAAGAAAGAAAAAAACCACTGGCAATATTTCCAGCGTTAATGTGGCGTTCATTGCGAGCCGCTGACTTTGACGCATGAGACCGGATCGGCGCTATTAATTATCGCCACAGCCTGGCTGCGATGTGTGGTCTCCAAGGCTGTGGCTCCAAGGCGCCAAGGCTCTGTACAGGCTGTTCCAGAAACAACACCTGGCTGAACACTGCAGGAGGTCACTTGCGAGGTAGTAGCACGGAAACGTAACCACACATTACCCCCTTCCCCACCCTCCAACTCTTTTCCCAACAAAAAATATTCAAAAGATTTTATTTATTTTTTTAACGCTATTTAAATGTTTCATTCAATAGGAAATTTTGATTTAATACAATTTTATTGTACATGCGCCATTGCAGTTTTGCACTGTTTGGCATGGAAAAAAAATTCAAGAATGCAAGTTAAGAAAATCAAATGAAAACATAAACCCGCAGAGAGCAAGCCTAATTCAGCTGATGTCAAAACAGATGAACACAAAGATTCACCTAAACAGGTATTGTGGACAATACGACCACAGCAAAGGCGATCGTCTGTGCTGTTTTTTTTTAAATTAATAAATTCCTTCCACGAAATTTTTTCCTGTCTGATAATAGGTTAAGTTAAGTTTGAATGTGTTTCGTCTGTGCTGTCGTCGATTTTTTTGTCCGTAATACCTGTTTAGGTTCATCGTTGGGTTTATCGGTTTGTTCATCAGCTGATTTAGGTTTTTTTCTGTGGGTTTGTGTTTTCATTTTTATTTCTAATTTTGCATTTATGAATTTTTTTCCCATGACGAACAGAGAAAAAAATATTGTGACGTATGACCAAGAAATATATTAAATCAAGATATGCTAATTTAAGCGCCGTTAAAAATGATAAAATCATTTTAAAAATTAAATCATCGATAACTTCTTGCAGCTTAGAAACATGTCAATATTTTTTCCACAACAGAGATAAAACACCAGTGAAAACATCGTTGATAGTATAATTTCCATCCATTAATAAAATGGGGATATCCAACACTGCAAATAGTTTTAATAAAAACAGCTGCGTTCTAAAATATGATTTATAAGAACTCTCTAAATAATCACTCTGGGAAGGAGTATGAGGGTTGTGAATATGTTTTTTTTTGTCCTATTTCTTCGCAATAAACCACTCCAGTAGCTGTAGACTCAATTAGGCTTAGTAATTTAAGGTCTTCTTATAATTATCATTGGTAGAGAATTCATTTCGTTGTGGGCTGTAAGTCAAAAACGTTAACCTTTTTCCCTGTTTCTGTGATTGAACCACAAATGATTAGAAGGTTTTTGAGCCAATTGAAAAACCCTCGCAATAGAAGCATCGAATCAGAAGCAAATTTAGATTACGAATCCCACAAGTTAATAGCCAATGAGTATAGCCTTTCCGCGAAAAGATCTGAACACTTATTAGACTGCAACAAGGTATTCCCGCACCTGTGGTTTCTTCCTTGTGATTGGCGGCCGTCTGCGAGAGAAGTCGTTGCCATATTTGACCGAGCAAAGCAGGACGCGTTTACTTCCGCACTGAATCACTGTGATTGGTGGTGTTACAATCGATATGTACCTGGGAGAAACTCTCCCAATCACGAAACACAGACGATGCTACAGTGTTTCAACTTTCATTTAGTCCCGAAATCTTTTTCGCGATATCTGCATGCCCCTACCAATGAGTAGGTGGTAGTTGTCCGAGTACGTGGAGGATTCACATACTTGTGGTTGAGTGGTGACTTTTCCCCCTTGTTTATTACCTGGATCAGGGTCATCAAGATCCCTGTAGTCCAGTCATCAACGCGAAGCAGATGTAGGCATATACGTGCTTCAAGTCTACATTGCCACCTGAATCGACGGAACAATCGTGTTTCCATCTACCGGGCGTTGTCGTGTTGATCGGGAACATTCCACACGCGGTCGGGAAAGTGAGACAGCGTGCACCCATATAGTAAACTAAAATTTCTGTTTTTTTACAAAAAGATTCCTTTGGAAACCAGTTTTCAATAAATAAGTTGTGATATTACAAGAAATATATTGTAACTTTTTTTTTCAACGCATGGCTAGGGACACCTGTATTTCTCGAATACATTTCGTGTCTAGGTACATCGCAAAACACCGTAGTTTTTTCCTTGTAGTTATTGGATGTGGTCGGCGAGAGGTGTTTTCCCGCACTTGACTGGGCCAATGGGAATGTGGATACCGTACTACTGCACGCACACGATTCGCCATTACTCTAAGAAAAAGCTACAGTGTTTTGTGACATACCTTGACACGAAATGTATTCGCGAAGTACAGGTGTCCCTACGCATGGCCATGGTTATTTCAGCATGTATGAAATACGTTTTTTTTTTCTCTCTCGAGATAATACGAAAATTGGCTCATAATTTTAACATTTTAATGGATGTTTCATTGAAGCAATTTTTTTTAAACCATGGAAAAGATAATAACATATTAAATAATTGGACTTAATTTTGTTATATCATGGTTATTAATGTGCGCATTTAATACTGGAAAGCTATTCAGGGAACGGTTTACAAATAACTTTAACTATTGGAGGTACTGGGACGACACAAAGCATAAAGGCCCAGGGTAAGAATCCGAACCCAGAGTTACTCCGAACACTTTTTTTTGTAGCAGTAGAGTTGTTTTTCATGTACATGTTGTGGTTCGCAAACATCTGTGCTTGCACAGTGAAGCAGCGCAAGTCTTGCGTCGCTTCTGTGGCTGGAAAGGACTGGGGTGAGAAGGTGACGGGTGGAGAAGGAGGGGAAATACTGGTCTCATAACGGCTTGCATTCCATCATAAACGTGATTTCTCCGCCTTCCCTCCCCTGTATTCACCCCCCCTTTTTTCCCCTTCCCCCTCTCATGTATCACGTACACGTTTTCTCCCTCCTTTATTGCGGGAATAAACGCCACATTTGCGAAAAACCGAGAAGCCCGATTGTCGTGAAAAATTACCACCTCCCCCCCCCCCCCCCCCATCACAACCCTTCAACACATTAAAAAAAAACCTACACCCGTCTGCGCGCCACATGATCAATTCTCATTTGCGCCCATGTCGAAACATAAATCTCATAAATCTGTCAACCTCTCTCCCACTCTCCACCCGCCAATAATTTGCCTTGAATTTTTTTATTTCTCCCTCTGACCATGTGCAGCCTGTTCACAATTGAGACGCCTAATCGATACAAAATGATCGCGAGTTACGTCATTTCGGTGTCGATTAGGGAAATGAATACTCTTTACGTACTTAATGTAACTCTAAGACTGACTGACTGATAGACAGCGCACAGCTTAAACCGTTGGGTCTAGAAGTATGGAATTTTGCACCTGAGTTCTTTATACAAAATAGGTAAGCACTACGAAAAGTTTTCCGTAATTCATCCCCTAAGGGGGTTAAATAGGGGATAAAAGTTTGTCATTTTGAAGTTAGAAATATGGAAATTAGTGTTTAGGCTTCTGTTTATAAATAGAAGTAAGTTTTATCAGAAATTTTGATAATTCATCTAAAATTTTAGTTAAATACTTTCCCACCGGTCATACGGCTAGTCAACTGATAATTTTTTTACGAAGGAAATAAAATCAGCAAGCAAATATTTTTTTTTCGCGTTTATACGTCTTATAAATCGAGAGGACAGTTTGAAAAGTGTAGTGAAAATAGGATAGATTTTGAAACGTTATAAAATATAAACCTGACAGTAAATTCAAGTTATGCGTATATTTATATAGGTATAAGCAGTCATCGTAACCGCTCCAGTCATCGTAACGACACAACTTAAAACCTAAACTGGTAGTACAACTACTCATTCGTCCTCAGCGATTTCTTAATATTTTTGACGTGACAACGTCTAATAAATCGATGAACGCCGGCTGCACGCACGAAAAAGTGCCCCGTTACGCACATTGTTCCGTTACGCTGTGTCCCGTTACGCTCATTGTACGTTGCGCCGCATCTATCTCTCTTCCACTCGATTGGCCTATGCGTCCAAGGAGAAGAAAGACAGCGGCAGCACACAACTTACATCTACACGTGAACTGTTTCGTCGACTGTTTATAAAGTGAATTGAAAAGTTAATGTGGTTTTCATTGCTTATTACAACAAAAATTTCGGCAATAAAGGTTAATTATTCTTGCATTTTTAAAATCTGTTTACTAGTAGGTATAATTTCAAGTATTTATTATTTTATTATTAAAATAAAAATGATTCAATTTTATTCATAAAAGTATGCAATCATTTCATCAATGTTTTGTTATGACGTTGTCACGTTAAACTATCGTCCGTAAACCGACTTTACAGACAACCAATTTTTTCTGAAACAGACACCTCCACTCGGATATCTTAATCAGTTTTCTAATTATTTGGTTTCATCTGAAGCTCTCCACACCTGTGCCCGGGTAGGCGAGACCCGTAAGTAGACACACGCATATAACTCGCACTCCCGTAGCGTAATATTTGTTTTTCTATGTTATACGCATCTTCATGATACACGTGTATCTGGGGTTGAGGTTTTGTTTACTGCTGCGTTTACGCATTTCAATATTAAAAAAAAATACTGAAAAGTTTTTTTTTTCTACAGTTAGACCTGTTGGTGAAGTAATTTCTCATCCTTAAAAAACCTAATGTGTAAATTTCATTGAAATGTTTACAGCCGTTTGCATGAAATCGAGTACGTAGGTTTATATATATAATATCATATAATATGTCTGTATCTCCGAGGCATAAAACACCATGTCACCAAACCATACTTTTTAAAAGAGCAGTTTGTAGAATTTTTAATAGTGCCTCCATTATACCTATACTCAATTACTTTCTACCCAAAATATAAGGATTTTGATATATCTTAAGACTAAGTGTCGTATGCCAATAGAAAGAACATCAAACGGTTGCCACGTTTATGGTTAAAAGTTAATTTTGTCCAAAAGTGGACACAGTGTGTATTATGTCCCCAAGGTAAACATACACGTACACACACAGAATGAGTTTGAATTCGTCCGACAAACTTTGGCTGTACGATAAGTCTAAAGTGCTTTGCAAGGCTGATATTTGCCTTTGAATTTGGAGCTGGAATATTTTTAGTGTAAAAGAAATATTCAAAGTATATAAAATAGAACACTAACCATCTGGACTATGTTCAACCGACTGAAGTTGTATAACCAACACGAATTTGGTCACTGTTGCAAAATAATTTCATTTAAATAATTGGGAGTAGTAACACGCCACAAAAATATCTGGAAAATAAAGGTGTTACCCCCAAATGTCTCAATGAAATAATTTTGCTTCAGTGACAAAATTTGCATTGGTTGTATAACGTTTGAGTCGTTGTAGAGCCGTTTCATTATATAGATTTACCTTTCGCTGTGCAAATCGAATGATTCGACAGTCGACGTAGCTGCCCCGGCAGCGGATTCTGGCGGCGGGTGCGGAAACTAAAAGCGTGATTTCGCGTCCCGAAATGTGGTTGAAAACACACGTTTTCCTGTGTTTATCACGCTCGGCATTGTTATGTCAGAGAATTCCGCGTTAAATTTAGTTCGTGTCCGGGTTCCGTATTACTAGAGACCCGGAAAATTCGCGGGTTCAATGACCTCCAGGATAGACTCCAATATCCTCTACACACTCGGGCAAATGCCAACTGTTCACTGGCTGCCGACTTGTGAGTCGTCTCGACTGGGTGGGCCTGTGATTCGACACTTCTACGAATGATGGGTCTCTAATTGGCCCTCAGTCCTCCAGATTAACAGTGAACCAATGACAGAAGCAGCACTAAGGTATGATTATTTGAATTTCAGCATAACGCGAAATGAACCCGCGAATTTTCCGGGTCTCTACGTATTACAAGTGCATTATTTGCAACGTGTGAACACGTGAATTTTGCTGGGTCTTGTGTTGCCAGGGGGGAAGAAAGAAATGACGCGGAAGTTACAGGTAAGGGTTGGGAGGGTTGGTAAGTGAGGAGACAGGTGTCCAGCAGACAAGACGAGGCCCTGGCTATTTGTAACCTTCCCCTCCACTGTTCGGCTTTATCTAATGGGGCGCCCTATTAGCGCGATAAGGGGGGTCGCGCAAAGGCTATCTTCGCAGTGGAGCGCTCTTATCACTGTCCGTAAAGCTCACCCTTAACTCTTTCCCAGCACTCCCTTCTCTTCCACAAAAACCCACCCTCGAGAAGCAGGCAACATATACATTAGGCTTCCGTTGAAGGGTGCATTCATTAACCGCGTTGAAAACCTAGCCTGGACGCCATGCCACCGAGACTTTAGTTCGGGTTAACACGCAATAGTTTTTTTTTTTTATGTGTGACGTCTTAGCTCTCGGTGGACGGCATTCGAGAATGCGACGGAAGTCAAGGAACGGAAATGTGTAGCAGAAATAGGGAGAAGCGCGCGCCATTCAAATTTATTTTTGAGAAATCAATAGTGCATCTTGTTAAACAGAATTAAAAGCTAGGTTTCAAAACGGGGAAAAAAAATTGTTTACAGTTTTTTTTTATCTTAAAATGAATACTTAAAAAGTTACAGCCATTTAAAAAAAAAAGTGTACCCAAAAGCAATAAAAGGGTATAAGTATATTTAAGAATATCAACGAACCAACGAATCAGTCCAGTGCAAAAGTGATACAAGTTCTTAATTTTTTTTACAACCAATAGTGCCATCCTCCATCTAGTGAAACGTAAATAAAGTTCCGTTTTAAGAAGGGAAATTATTTTCTTAGTTTTTCCACTTAAACACTAAAACCTTTTGAGTTATAAATAGTTACAGTAATATAAATATTGATGATTATATATAAAACAGTGTGTGATAGTAGGTATATATATTTATTAACTTAATGATTTTTTCCCATTCGTTCTATTGTCATTATTATCATTTAATTGCATTTTCTGAAAAATTATCACGATAACTCTCTTATGCATTTTATGTTTCCTCTCACATTTCCCCAACAGATATCTACTAAAATCTTATTTAACTAATAACCTGCGGCCTCGCTCTCACAGTCTCAGGGTCTTGCTGATATTTTAATATTGTAAGAAAAGTATTATTTTAATTCAAAACATTTTTATTAAATAAGTATACACAGTAAATTGTCAGGTTTATAATTGATTTAATTCATAACAAAAACGTTTAAGAATGATATTTTTAAGTTGATATGCGTAATCATTTTTATTATTTTTTGTATATATTAGGTATCTGATTTTATTTCCCGTTTTAGTATATTTTACCTTTATAAAATCACACCTTTTAATTTAATGAGATATACCAATTAAAAAAAAATTAGAAACACTCACCGTTATTTATTTTCATTTTAATTCATTTACATTTACACTTTAATTTATTTTGGCTATAGTTATGTTTAAATTAATTATATAATTTCACCGTATTCCAATTAGGTACCAACATTATAGTAAGATTTTTGAAACAAACTTATTTTTGTTTAAAATGTAGGTTACGCTTATTATATTTCTTATTAGTTGAGTATTAGTTATGCTTTGTATTTCTTAAATATCATTCTCAATCTTTTCACACCTCTCCTCTATGTGAAAATTCTGAACTAGGTATAGTATAGAGATTTAATTAATTATCTTAAAACCATATTCACCCCTTGTTCACCCCTTAGGAGTTGAATCTAGCAAAATATTACAGTTTTATTATTTTTTTGGAATAATTATTATTGGTATTCTATATATTTTCTTTTGCTTGATAAACTTTGGATATATAATATATAAAACCCATATTTAATACTTTTTCACCCTCTTAGGGGTGGAATTCATATTTAGCCTATATATATAGCCTAGTGTTTAAGTTGTCCAAACACATTACTTACAAAAAATGTTCATCAAAATTCATCAAGTTATATTCTAGTGATGCCGGAACAAACAGACAAACAAACAGATAAAAATTCAAAAAAACTATTTATTTTTTATTTTTAATTAATCTTAGTAGCCAATTTACAGATAATTTAACCTCGAACAGTTTTATTATTAGTATACATAGCAGAAAAAAGCCATAATTATGATCACTTGTGTAATTATTTACATATAGATAGTAAAGTACAGTAAATATCTGGTGATAAAATGTGTGACCGAATAACAAATGAAAGACAGCTATGGTGATATAATTACAGAAAATTACCTTCATTAATATGAATGGAAAGAATATGGAAATAACCACTAAGTGTGTAAGAGCAAGCTTTAAAATAGTATTATTAATTATTTATGCGTCTATAATTATATATGTTTCGCATAATTTAAATAGATTGATAATATAACCATCTTTTATTGTTTATAAAATGTTTATATCAATTTAATGTAACTAAGAGCATGTCATCACGTATAATATATATATTTTTTAATTAACTGTACATAAACTTTGTTGAAATTCTCTTTATTAGACTATATTTTACAAATCAATAGAAATTTGTTTTTTAAAGGTTTTATGGAAATAACAAATTTATAGATTTGTGCATAATAGAGTCTTTACTAAATTGAAGAGTTTTACGACAAAAATTACATAAAACCAATTATTTCTAAACTGAATACCACGCTCTCAATTAATGACAGGATTACAGTATCAATAGGCTTTTAAGTTTCTCAAAACTATTTTTAAAAAGTAAATTAAATTTACATAATATTTTATAAATAACTTTTACAGTTTTAAAGTTATTAGAACTAATGAGCAGGCTTATGGAATTATAGAAGCAAAATAATATAGGATATTACCTAATTTATTTTTTGTATTTCTTTCTTCCTGGAATTTATTTTCTCCTCCTATTCGTCAATTTAAGTTTTATAATGATCAAAAACATATATTCATTTCTAATGCCTAAATATCACCGTTTTCATTAAGTTTATTTTATCTTGTGGCTTGATTGCACATTTCAACATATTTTGTTGTAATTGGGTAGTAGTTGTAAGATAATAATTTGATATATTGACGTTTATGTGAAAATAATGTAAACAATTTCAAAGGAGAACCCACTGTATTAACTGAGTCTGCTCCAAGTGAGTATCCCGGAATAACATTTGAAGTCCCATCGCATTTAAGCATATGCACACATCCTTGTTACGCTGAACTCTAACTAGCAATACATAGCTAGTTTTCGCTTTAAACAGCCAATAACATGCGTTACATTTCTATTAAAACTTTTTCATTTGCATTCCTATGTATTCAAGAGACATTCTTCTGTACATACTTATAATAATTATTTTTTGCTAATTTTATACAAATATTTCTTTGTAAATTTTAACTAGAATATGATAAAAATAAATAATACATTTGAAATGCTTAAACATTTTTGGAAAATGATTTCTGTCTGAATAAAGGAAGGTCCATTTGAAGAAAATCTACATTATTTTATAACAGTTAATCTGTCAAAGGGACTGCAATGAACTATAGTCTTCTAGCAAATTAAGCTACTTGACTGGTCTCTAGGGCTGTCGAATTGTTTTGTGTCGAAATTTCGCTGATCCGAGCGTATTGTAATGGAGCTCAAGTACGAATACTATCTCAGCTCATGGGGGAAAAAAAACCTATTCGAGCAGCAATTTTTGGGAGCAGTGTGAGTGGAATTCACGCGAGCTATAGCCAAGTGGTGTTAGGGTGGAAGGGGGGGGGGAGTAAAAATTCTTTATTAGCGCCTCCGATAACAGACCGCTGACTAATTGCGCTCCTGAAGTGTGAGAACATGTGTCTGGCGGTCAGCCGCGAACTCTCCCCCTGGTCTAAAGTTACTGTTGGAGTGGGGGGAAGTGAGGGTTGCGAAGGAGAGGGGTGTGAAGGCAAAGGACACGCGAAGCCAGGACACGCTCACGAACTGGAAGGTATGCATCACGCACGCCACGAAGACCCAAGGGGCACTGCGTAAAGCCTGCGAGATAGGCATCACGTCCATTAAACTCTCCCGCATTACAACCGCACTGTCAAAAACAGCTTTTTTTTTTTTAAAGCAAATAAAAGAAATTTTTTGTTTAGATTGTTCTGTTCGAAATTCACAGGTACTAAGTTCACTTACGTTTTTACTTGAAACCACAAGAACAATCTCGGTGTACAGCAGCTATATGTCCGTAAAATAATGTCTCAGTTATAAAAATTTAATAGTATCATCTGTAAACGTTGTAGAGTGCTGGTTCAAAGTAACAAATTAAAGAGTGACTCAAACAAGTTTAGACAAGTGCATGCGCGAGTACTGATTTGTTGTTTTCTCGCTTGCAGCGCCACCCACGCAGAATGGTGACTCCTGTATTGTGTTCTGCAGTTTGCTAAGAGTGAGTCTTTGATTTCAGTTCAACGTGCGTTTCTTTTAAAGTTTAACTGTGATCCCCCATGATGCAAAAACATCCGTCGATAGTACAGGCGAATCGAGACGACAGAGCTCTTTTTCGCTGGCCTCCACGTTCACCTGAAATAATGATATGCGATTTTTTTTCCCCCCTTTCGGGGCTTTATAAAAGTTCGTGTCTACGTTCCGCCGCTACTTGATGATTTTCCAGAGTTGAGACACAGAATTGAAGAGACTATTGCTTCTATTACTCTGGACGTATTAACCAAAGTGTGGGAAGAATTTGACTTTAGGTTGGATGTGTGCCGTGTAACTAAAGGAGCGCATATTGGACATTTGTAAGAAAAACTAGGTTAGTTTACCTTCAATTTGATTTATTTTTTGTTGTAAAAAGTATAAACTAATTTGTTATAATATACAATTGAAACTGGCACATTATTTTAGGGACACCCTGAATTATCAAAAAATTCAAAAACTTGCAAAGACTGGAGCCAAAACACTCTTATTTATTCTACGTGTGTGTTTTTTTTCTAAACATAACTTGTAAGTCGAAATATGACGTAGATTTTTCTATGGTTACGTTAACTGAAATAATTAATTAATTTATTTGAGGTAAATTCTTCGTTGATAAGTTTGTAAATTTACTGTAATTTATATCTAACAGTGTATTGAAAAAAAGATGGCTTCTTTGGTTTATATTTCTCCCCGGTTATATGAGTTACAACGATTTTTTCATACTTTTTTTAAGGCTCAGCGGTGTCGTACTCACGAGGAGGTACATGTATAGGAAGTGGAAAAATTTCCTGTTTCGAAAGCCTTCAGGGTTGACTATACAGTACTCTGTATACTCGGGAAAATAACGCCATTTCATTGGCTGCTGACTTGTGAGTCGTCTTAACTGATTTGCCTGTGATTCGATACTTCTTTGGTTAAGGGTTTCTTATTGGCCCAGAGTCGTCTGGATGAACAGTGAGCCAATGGCAACAGCAGCTTATAGTTATATGTAGGCCTAGTTGAATTTTAGCCTATCACCGAATGAATCAGCGAATTTTGCCGGTATCTAGACATGCTTTAAATCAACGATGGTATTTAAGCAACATTTTAGCACTGGTAATTTATAGAAGCGGGTAAATTTAGCTAAAAAAAATTCTGCACGTTCATTTCAACTGCAATAAGTTATGCCCACGTCAACGGTTTCTTCCGTGTAATTGGCGGTTGTGCGCAAGATAAGCCTTTGCCTTATTCGGCAGGGCCAATCAGGACGCGTTTGCTTACGCACTCAATTGCTGTCATTCAAGTTTGCCGACAGTAGGCCTAGTATCCATAAAAGAAAGCCGACCAGTCCAAGTCTTCGCGGATACAATAGTTTGGGTTTTAACTCAAGCTATATTATAGCTATAATAATAAACTCCGCCACTATGATACCATTTTGATAACAATGCAAGCTTGCTTTAGGTATTACATTTCAAAAAAAATATTCGTATTACAGATATTTGATTTAGCAGTGGTTCATATAAAAAAAGTTTTCTTTCTCGTAATGAACCATTTTCTAACTGAAGTCCAGGAATTGGAGAATGACCCAAATTGGTTGGGTGTCTAAAAAGACTGGAAAATCTCACAATTTTAGTATCACATTCACGATTTGACTAAAACATTTTTATGCAGGTACTGGAGAATCTTTAGTTTGATGCTAGTGCCTCGCAAAATTCGTATTATTTTTCAAAGCCAGTATAGATTCCGCATTCTAGTGCAAATTCAGGACTTTGCGATTGGCTGGTTGGCTCCTAAACGACACGAAATAGTTTGTGGGTCGAAAACTGTTGAAACCAAAATGGCGTCTTTTTTGTTCGAGTCGCTCTCTCTCTTTCGTGTCTCCCTTTTAAGTGCATTGGTATCCCTGGCCTCACATTTCGCATGGACCCGGCATGCAAACTTGGTCGTGTAAATCCATGGTTTTTAGAAATTGCTCCCTTAACCTCGGGTGTTTAATGAACTCCCCCTGATTTACGAGCCAGTAACAACCTGTCGGCGCGAATATTCAGTTTCGAACGTTCAACAAAAACATAAATATATTCGCATTTAAAGTGTGTAGGTTTGTGGAGGCATGATGAGCGTGTTGGAATATAGGACTGTTGTTGCGTTGGCTTTGCCAATCGCGAAATGTAAATATTTAGCATTTCCCCTTCTCCTTCCCCACCAACAAACCCCCCCCCCACACACACACACACACAACTAAATCCATCCAGCGATGCGCGTGAGTTCTGGGCCGTAAATCTGTCTGCTGGGATGGGTTACACACCTATGACATTAACTGCCCGGGAGGAGAGGCAGTCTGTGGCATACCCTCTGGCGATCGGGGCGCTGCCGCGGCCGTGCGCAGAAGTAACTAGTGGCCGACTCCACGAGCCTGGCCTCTCCCGTCTCGTTAAGCTTTCGGTTCTCCGCTAAATGGAAAAAAAATTGGTTGTCTGTAAAGTCGGTTTACGGACGATAGTTTAACGTGACGTCATAAAAAAACATCAATGAAATGATTGCATATTTTTATGAATAAAATTTAACCATTTTTATTGAATTATCGCTATTTTGTATGGATACAAAGAAAGAGTGAAATGAAATTTTCAATTTAATTGATAAATTTACTTTTATTTGCACTCATTAATTCAAATATGTTTATTTCTTTAACGAAGAGATTATTTTAACTATAACTTTTATAGGTACATGTTTTCTATTTAACTTCTTCCGATCTGTGTTGATGATAGGCAAAGTAGGAAACGAATGGGAGTGTTTCAAGTTTAATGTGCCTCGAAAAAGTCAAATCGATGGTTGTTCCAATCGAGTGGAAGATATATAGATGCGGCGCAAGCGTACAATGTGCGTAACGGGACAATGTGCGTAACGGGACAATGTGCGTAACGGGACAATGTGTGTAACGGGACAATGTGAGTAACGGGACAATGTGTGTAACGGGACAGTGTGCGTAACGGGACAATGTGCGTAACGGGACACTTTTTTGTGCGTGCAGTCGGCGTTCATCGATTTATTAGACGTTGTCACGTCAAAAATGTTTACATTAAAAAAAAATATTCTAAATAAGTTCATGGTAGCGATCTGACGAGTTACCACCAGTTGCGGATACCCGTTGCAACGTTAAAATAAATGAATAAAGATCTTTTGCGGCCATTTGTCTGATGTAGCATGGCTTCTGGGTTGTAGCCGTATCCCAAGGCGAATATATCACCGACGTAGGTAACTCGATGGCGACTGCGATTATGACCGAAACGTCGGTGATATATTCGCCTTGGTGGCAGCTACAAATCAGAAGCCAAGCTACTTCGTTACAATAAATGTTTCGCAAACGTACAATAAATATGCTTATTTTAGGGGAGGGGGGAAAAACATATAAAATGCTGTTATCTTACTGTTAAGTCTTTCATCTTTTAATTAAAGAAAAAAATATGGTTACAATTTATCCAGGGATTTTCGTAAATTTACGGTTATCTTCGAACATGTTCCGTACTTGCGTAGCTTATTTTGAACATGGATCGAAAATTATATTGTTATTATGTTAACAAAACATTCAAAATCTTGTTGAATATTCAGCAAAAACTTTCTTTTTTTTTTCGCTTCCACGCTTGTGTTAAACACTGTTTACAACGAAACACTCAATTCGAATTTGGAATCAGATGTACCTAGTCTCTACGAATATCCATCCAGTTACGTGAGGGACAAAAAAAAAAGCATAAATGCCCGGGTAAGAATACGAACCGATTATCATTGGGAACATTATTTTATAGTGATAGTTACAGTTGTTTAAATGTAAATGTACAAATATCTGTAATTTTACGTGAATATTCCTGACGAATTAAACAAAAATGCAATTGTAGTGTTACAATGGATTTTTTTTTCAGTAACTAATTCCCAAATGTGACAGGTCTCACAATTTTTTTTATTCTGATTTGTTTTGCCACATTAATACTTTTGGTCTACGTTTTGTCCTTAAAAACTCAGTTCATTGAGAGTTTCCTTTAAGCATTTTTTTCATGAACTTCAAAGGGAAGGGTACGGATAATTTTCCGTATCGGCAAAGCGTGCTTCTTGAAGAAGTAGAGAAAATTTTATAAATTGTGCAAATTATCTAAATTACTTAACCATCGTATTTACGCGCTAAGCCAGTGATTTTCTATTTTTTTTTTTTTTCGTCGGCCGCATCGGTCAAGCGGATGCCTCGTAATTACTGTTATTATGTAGCTTTTGAAGCTGATTAAGTCTGGCAACCGGGAAAGAAGCTTGATATTTTCGTGTTGGTTAGGGAAACTTAACAGCATTAAGCAATCATAATCATCTTTTGGGCTCTCGACAACTTCACACCATATGATAAGTGTCTCCGGATATGCCATTCAAATAACACGCGACCTGCTTGTGATTGGGGGGGGGTTATATGTCCTACAATCGTATTTGTGTTTGTTGCTAGGCTCCACTCGCCTGGTTGCGTCATTACAGTTTCGTGACATTATTTTTATCCAGAACAATTTTACGTGCTTTCCGCCACACAAGAATTGCAGTTTAATCTTTGCAGCCAATTTTTGTGGGCTATATATTGTCTGTTATCTTTAAAAAGTCAGGAATTTCTCATAATTAAATACTTCCCCCTAAATAATCTACGTCATTTTATGAGATCTCACGAATGTAATATGCCTGCAATCGTACCTACACCCATAGTGCCTTTTTCGAAACTTTTATTCATAAAAATCTCAAGTTTGTAAAATAATAATAATACGTTAGACGAAGTCAAAACTTAACTAAAATCTAGGGATGAGCCGGTAAAATCCTAAAATCCTCAAATACCATCAAATCCTTTGTATTAGAAGGATTCTATATTCGAGGAAAAAGATTCTGAGAAAAATAGTAGAGAAATTTAAGTAAATTACAAAATTCAACACTGATAACCTCTAAGGTTAATGAGGTTTTTTCCCTTTAATATCTATCTTGGTAGCATTCCCCAAGATATTGAACTTTAAACATTTAATTATATAAATAAAATTTCAATATGTATTTATTTTGGAAACTTAGTTCATGAATAAATAATTTAAAAGTTAAATGTTTAACAGCATAGTTGATAATTTTTTTCTTGTAGGCTACATTATTTTATTTTGGACTCTAGAGACCTGGATTCGGATTCGAGGGGTATATTTGAAGTACTCTTTCGGATTCGAATTTAAGATGCGGATTCGAGGAAATTGTGATTTGGCCCATCACTGTTTTCGAAAGGAAATATTATTACTAACATAAACGTTTCTATCATTTTAGTAAATTTTTATTGGCTTCCTCTGGCTTATTCCGAAATAATATTTATTTTCTCAGGATGTTTAAACAGGAACATCAAAATATTAATTTTAGCCTTTTATACACATTTTAGTAACTACAGTAAATTTAAGAAGAATTACTTTCAAACACTTAAAAATGTATTTCCAGATTACTGAATCTTCACAGGAACTACTTACTCTCGAATACGACTTCCAAAATTTGTACCTATATTGGCATAATACATTTTTTAATGTTTTATTATTGCTCCAATAGGATTCTCGTGATTTAATTTTCAACGTAATTAAACTCACTGCCCGCAAATTTTACGAGGATCCCTGGATAATCTTTACCAGGCGACGTGACCACGACACACCGCGTGCAGGGCAATCTTAAACGGTATGCCATGCTTGATATGCCGTAGAAGACACACACCACAACTAAGCACAATTCACAATCCATAATCAGAGACCTGTAAAATTCGCGATTTCAAATCCCTAAAGGATAGATTCCATGATCCTCTATGCACTCGTGCAAATTAACATCTGCTGATTGGTTATCGACTCGTAACACCTGTTGACAGGAATGATCGTGATTCGCTAATTCTTCTCTCAAAGATTTTTCATTGGCCCAGAGTTCTTCAGATAAACTGTGGCCCAATCACTGAAGCAAAATAATGTCAAAAGTATTTGGACTCTATCCCATCGCGAAATGAATCCATACCGGCTGCGAAAATTATTCCAAGTCCAATTTTCACATCTTGGATGGTTACCCCTCCCGGTCTGATTTGAAAAAAGGGGGTGCGGGGTCTCTTCCACAGAGATTTAATAAAATCTAGCTAGCCAATGAACACTTTCAAATGAGGGAGGGGGAGAGACCTTCACCCCTCTTCACATTCCCCTGGCATAAGCTGGAATTACAAACGAAACTTTCGTTCTTGAATAATGCGTACGAACCAGCGTTCTTTGTAAATTGAAGGTGAAACGTTTTAACAGTGTGCAGTGCTAAGATCGACACCACTCCCGCAAGTCAGTCACTGACAGACTTTAGACTACGCTTCCTCCCAAATCTAAGATAAAAATAAAGGGATAAGAATTAAGTTAACGTACATTCATTACCATATCTCTTCTTCCGATTTAGAGTCTTAATCATTTACTGGCTCGGTAATCGTAATTCTACGCGCGCCGGAAACGCACGCAGTCTGTTCGTACTCAAATCAGCAGGTGCTCGAAAATATCCATAGTGTTGATGGACGTCAAAGAGATTAAGTTTCTTGTCAATAGCAACCCTGAGTTCCTGTCTAAACTAATATGTAGGTACGTATTATAAATAGTGTGAGTTTTTTTTTTTAATTGTTTGTTTGTAATTGGTAAACTCAAAAACCACCGCACCGATTTTGAAATTTGTCTCGCTGTTATAATTTGGCATTATTCTGTATGTACAAACACAGCGGTTCATTTATAAAAAGTTGTTTCGTAAGATATTTGTAACTAAAACCAGACAAAAACGACCACTCTGACTGCATTCGTGGCCTACACTGAATAAACCGTCACAGCTATTACAAAACAACCATATCGTGCCGGTGCTTTGAGCACACGCGTGTTCTAAATATAGCCTACATATAAAATATATACATACTTATATATCTTACATGTATTCAATATGTATTTCTAAATTTAACACCAATTTCTGTTCTTAAAATACAGTTTTTTTTTGTTATCATCTTTGCCATCATATCCAAACAATATTGATTAAATTAATTTTAACTTTAAGGCTAGATAATAAGAAAAAACTAGATGTAACGTAACATTAATTTTGATAGTAATTTTTATAGCGATTTTCAAACAAAAACTTTCTCTATTAAAAAATCTTTATCTATCCTGCGAAAAAAAAAATGTATCACCGCTTGTTTATGTATAAAATAGTATTTCCATTTATTTTATTGGACTTATTAATAGCCTAACTTTTATACTGTTACGCTCATTGTGCATGGTTGGGGTGAAGGTGGGGGGGAGGAGGAGGAATGAACAAATATTTCTGAACCCATAATTATCTCGGTGGTCTCGTCACCTTAACTTTTGTGCATAACTTTAGAACTTAACCAATGAAATAAAATACCAGATGAGCAAAACGGGAAACTGCTTTCAAAATAAAGTCATTGGGCAAATTTATTAACATTTCGCTGTCACTATTCAATCCGTAACAATGTAGCCTACGAGAGAGAGCGCGGGCGATTGACGATATGATGACTTACGATTATATAAGATGATTTCGTCAAAGAGTTGACTGCCGTGTGATAAGTCCTCTTTAAGAATCCGATTGGCTAATCAAAGAGCAACGCCACGTGTACAGAGCATCTAGTCATCTCGTGGGAAAAGTTCGTGAATGTGAAGAACGCGTTTAGCACTCACTGCAGGCTAAGAAAGTGCATTTTAAAGCTGTAAAATTGATTAAAATCTTGAATCATACACATAACATTAAATGTTTGTTTAGCTTTTAGCTGTTGGGATTGCCAAATAATTGCACCTGTGCTGTTTCGCGGCAAGAATCCACATCTTAACTCTCCACTTAAGTAATTAAAATTTGATTTATCTGCAACGCAACTATGAATTTAAAAAGGCGATGTAGATCTTTAGATACCGGTTAATAGCAACTTCAACTGGAATAAGCCCCATCTGCCCTTTTTTTTTTGTTTCGTCATATTTTTTTTATCGGCCCAGGTTCTTGAAGTCTAGGCGAAAAGATTACGTTATGTAAACTGTAATTTTAAAAGATTGAACAAGCTTTTAATAAGCGTCGGAAGTGCCGATAAGCATATTCACCAGCATATAGTTTTCTTGATGTGTAAACATCTTAGCTCTCGGTATACGGCAATTGGTGGGAGTAATTACGTGCAAATGGAACGGAAGTCGACGAACGGAAATGTGGGCGGAAGATGGCGGACCCGCGTGTAGCAACAAAAACCCGTACATAGTCACTTTCTTTTTTTTAAATTAGGATACATACCAAACGTGTTGGTGTGCTAAATGAAACTTTATGATTACCTATATTAATCAAACCAGGAATATGTTTGTTAAACAAAAATAGTCACTATAAAAAGCAATCCCAAGTTTTAAAATACGTTAGAAATATGTCATTTCACTGTTGATAATATATAGTCTCCTTTGTAAACTCAAATTGTCCAGAAATATTAGTGGTAAAACGCACGCTTGTTAACCTGTAAAGACGTGGTTCAAATCTTGCTACTGGAATTTTTTTACCTTTTTTTAATAAAATTATAATTTAATAATGTTGAATTAGCTCAGTAAGTTTAAGGATTATTTTGTAGGGAGTATTTACAGACTGATTTCAGTTGTTTAAGCCGTACTGAGTGTTATGTGATTTAACAGGGTGTCCAGCGACCTGGAAAACCTGGGAAACCTGAAAAAGTCAGGGAATTTTGGTGGTCAGGGAAAAGTCAGGGAAAAGTCAGGGAAAATTGTGAAAGTTCTGGAAATGACCAAAACCACTAACCACTTGCTTATCATGAAGGTTTTTCTCAAAGTTTTACAGATTACACTCTTTAGTTTTAGTATTTGACAAATTAAATCATATTTAAACTAATGTTTTCCTTTACGTATCTGGACTTACGACATACAAGCGTGCTGCTTTCATGAAGTCTATAAATACCTACCGTATGTATGACATGCATACCGTATTTTGATGATAATACCGCACCCAACATTAGGAAGGGGGCAGATAATACCATAGTTAGTAAACTTGTAAGCTACTGTTCATAGTTAGTCTGCCTAATATATTGCTACTGTAACTTATTTTGGGTTACAACATACCATAGTTTTGGCAGTTCTCGAGTGTACCCGAAGGTTACCGAAGCTGGCCGAACCGACCACCGGCGCCATTACTGCAGTTTCCTCCGTTTGTTTACACGTTTCGTCAGTTCTCTCAGATTGCCAAACATAATTTTCTTTGAAAGATACAAATATTATTTTGGAAATTTTTGTACTCTAATCATAGCCAAAATACTTACGAATTTTAGAGCTGTGATCTTAGGAAGTTATAAAATGTAGCATATTTCTTTACACTGTAGCGATGTGCATACAAACTTACGCTTTGTTTATTGCGAATCTTTCGCGGTCTTTCTGCTAGATTTTACTGGAGCTGTGACTAGGCCTCTATAATTTCGGTGAATAATGTCTAAATTCAAGAAAACATTGTTGAATACTACATGGTTACTTGACCCAGCATTTAGTTGGTGCGTGGAAGTGCCGGGCGATAAATTTAATTTTTTTTGTAAATTATGCAAGACTGTCGTTTCCCTCAGTAATATGGGCAAACAAGCTCTTTCAAGCCACATGAAAGGCCAAAAACACCAACGTGCAAATAATGCAGTGAATTCTTCCAAGTCAGTTGGTATTTTTCTCAAATCGGTTACTGCTGTGTCTTAAGTTACCACAAGCAAATTCGATGGACAAGCTTCTAATGAACAATTTCATTCGTCAGGTAACGTCAAATCATCTCAAAGCTCATAATAGTGATTTGCCTAGCAGATCCCAGTCTGTGAGTTCTCGAGGTGTTGAACAATATTTCAGGAAATACAGTGTTACAAAATCAAAAATTCTGTGGTGTTTGAATGCCATTATGCAGCATTTTTCTCTTAGGTCTGCTGCCAATAGTGTATCTTTATTCAAAATAATGTTTCCAGATAGTGAAATAGCTGCAGGAATGCAATTACAGAAAACCAAATTAGCATACACAATTGTGTCAGGCCTTGCTCCATACTTTCAAAAGGAAATGTTAAATAATGTTGTTGACTGTCATCATATTGTTGTTGCTTTTGATGAAAGTTTAAACAAAGTTGCTCAAATGCAACAAATTCATATTTACATCAGATTCTGGGACAAGGAAAAGGAAGCTGTTGGTACACGATATTACAACTCTGCATTTCTGGGTCACACAACTGCAAATGATTTGTTACTTTCATTTAAGAAATCTCTGAAAGATATTAATCTGAAAATCTGAATTTTTCTGGAAAAATTTTCATTTTTGTCTGGAAAACCTGGAAAAGTCAGGGAATTTTTCTATCCTGGTTTGCTGGACACCCTGTTTAAAATGTTTCAGGTTGATATTTTAGTAATGCCGTAGAATTATAACTTATAAAGTGTGCGGAAACAATAAAGTATTAACTGCATAATGAATTTTAACAAGATGGGAAGAATTTTAATAAAACTCCTTGTCGAAAATCAAGTCAAAAGCCGGGATCTATTCGACTACAACTTTTAGATTTGATAAATACCTGAAAGACAGCGCTACGTTCGTAATGCTTTAGAGAACAAACAAAAGGTTAAATACCTTTGACACCATGTTCGTGCCAAAACAATTTTCCTGACTAATAAATTATAGGCATTTTTAAAATTTACTTTTTTTTGCCGTTTTTCTCTAATATGAATACTTTTTGTATATTTATCACGCTCGGAGTTATTTTTAAAAATTCTAGGTTAAATTTTCTGACCGAGTTTTGTATTATAAGTTTATTTGCAACATGAGAATACATTAATTAGCTCGTTACCGAGATGTATACTGGATGGATCGCTCCCATTTGGTTTATTAAGAATGTGTTCATATCAAAATTGATTGCAATATAAGAAAAAATTCTATTTTTTTCTTTTTTCAAAGATATTAAACCTTTTTAGTAGTATTTAAATAGGCCTGTATTTTTTTAAGTTTACTCAATTATATAGTTTTCATGGATACACGCATGCTTCCCACGATGACATTTCTTTTCGTAAAACCTTAGAAGAGATAATCACTGGAAGGGTGTGTAAAAAAATTAACTTCTAATGATAACAAAACTAACAGGTTTTGTAATCTTCAAATTATTGCTTAGTGATCCACTTAGATGGACTGGGGAAATCTAAATAACTTGACAACGGGCTTTTACCACCTCCAGGGTGAGCATGTAGTGCCTTTGACGTGAAGTTATCTTCCTGACGTTGACACACAGCTGTCACGGAGCTGTCACAACAGATAAAGTGCAAAGTGCATATTACCGTGACAGAAACACGGAAAGATTAAAGAACGCTGTCAGTGAAAACGATAATGGGGAGTTCACTTTTTACTCTTTAATTTAGTCGTATTACGCTCGGTAAACGTTTAACTTCCTCAAAATGCACTTTATAGGTTCCGTTACTAAAAAAAAAATTAATTAAAATTACCAAAAACAGTTAGCTAATGCCATTCCATTAAATATTAAATCCAAACATACGCATATTATATTTTATTTAACAGCCCTTCTACATTTCAGAAATTTCTCGGAAACCTATGATATAATGTATGGATGTGTAATAAATTACAAATGGTGGAGTTATTTCCCACAAATCGATAGTACTAAGTTCAGAGGATAATTACCACATTTGTATGGCAGATTTCTCATAAAGTGTTTAGTGAACGTCACCATTTTTTTCCCCTTCACATCATAGCTAGGGGTAGTTATTTTATGGCAAAGTGACCAAGCTGCTCTTCTATACACGTTTGTACATTCAGGCTCATGACTCAAAGATGAGTACGTTCGGATAAAAACATGTATGTCCTTTTTTTTCCCCCTTTTGGTATTCATAGTGATTTATGGTAGTTTTTTTAAACTGAATTTCTATGTGGATGTGGAGTTTTCTGGCTTCTATATACTCTGGCTGAAATAAACTTTTGTTATGAATAGCTGAGGCTGACTGCAAACGAGTTTCTATTTTCCCATTGATTGGTTAGGTAATTTGAGCATTAAGGCTTGAACGCTGTTGGTTGGTTGGAACTCTTATCTAATCAATGTAAAGTTACTTCTGATTGGCTTGACTATGACCATTTATAGATGAACTTTTTTATTGTTTGTTGAGATGTCATCTTGATTTTATAAGTTTTTAGGCTTTAACATACTGATGATTTTGCCGTTTTATATTCGAAATTTAGCTTCGTTAAAGTTTAGCCCTGTGCATAATTGAGTGAAATGACTAAAATTAATACATATAAAATATTTTTTGTACCTTTACAAACGATTCCTTTGGAAACCAGTTATTATGTTAAGCTACAAAACAATTTTTGTAAATTTGTCCAACACTTAGCTATATGGTTAGCAATTTTTGCGTGTATGAAATAAGCCATACTGAATATTTATTTGCGCGCTTACAAAAATGAGCACATAATTTTAAATTTTAGGTAGATTTCAAAGAAATACTACCCATGGTAACATCTACCTGGTACGACTTTAGGGAAATTTTTATATAGATTTTCGTTTCATGGTCCATAGACCCCAAAACCATCTTCAACTCAGCTCAAAAGAACATATATATACATATATATGTATGTATATATATAGGGTAATTATAAAGTCCGTGAAACATTTCAAAAATCGGTACAGTGAAATGGCTAAGAATTATGTAATAAATTTTATACCACGTGAAAGAAAAACTCTCAAATTTTTTTTCCACTAGTTATAAATGTTCTATGTGTCCACCTTGCGTCACACGACAAACATCTAATCGATAGTCCAATTCTGCCCATACCCGACCCAGAATATCAGGAGTGATGGTAAGAGCAGCTGCTACGATGCGGTGTTTCAATTCGTCAAGGTTCTGTGGTAGAGGTGGAACATAAACACTATCATTGATGTATCCCCACAAGAAAAAATCGCAAGGTGTCAAGTCCAGTGATCTTGGTGGCCACGGGAGTAGCACTTGGTCAGCGGCCGCCCCACGGCCCATCCAGCGATGTGGCAACGTCTCATTCAGATAATCTCGTACCACATTGTGGTAATGAGGTGGAGCACCATCTTGTTGGAAGATGAAGTCCCTGCTATCAGCTTCGAGTTGTGGCATAAGCCACAATTGCAGCATGTCGAGGTAGGTGATACCAGTGACAGTTCTCTCAGCGAAGAAGAAAGGGCCATAAACTGTCTTGTTTGACATGGCACAGAACACGTTAACTTTTGGCGAATCTCGGACGTATTCGAGAGTTGCATGTGGATTCTCTGTCCCCCATATGCGTGTGTTGTGTCGGTTGACTCTTCCTGAGAGATGAAAAGTGGCTTCGTCACTGAAGATTAATTTGCTTGCAAAGTCATCATCTTCAAGACGGTTCAGCATGGCAATGCAGAACTGCAGTCGGAGCAATTTGTCATCGTGGCTGATGGTTTGCAGAAGCTGCAATTTGTACGGCTTCACTCTTAATCGCTTACGAAGAATTTTCCACATTGTTGGCTGAGGGATGTTCAATTCTGCACTAGCCCGATAAGTTTTCTTGGGACTCCGCACCATCACGTCCCGTACACAATCCACTGTCTGTTGTGACACGCCTGGCCGACCCGACCGTTTTGCGTCGCACAAACAGCTGTCTTCCTCGAATTTCTTGTACCACTTCATTATGCTATTGTAAACTGGTGGTGTTTTGTTAAACTTGCCACGGAAAGCTCTTTGGACACTCACTACCGATTCGCTACGGGCGTATTCAAGCACACAAAAGGCTTTCTCTTCCCGGTTCGCAGCCATTTTCAGCAACTACATGCACTAGCGCCCCTGTCAGTTGTTTTTTAAAATATCTTTTTGGCGCTACAGTCAAAAAAACTTTGAGAGCTGTTCTTTCACGCGGTATATAATATGTTACGTTATTCTTTTCCATTTCGCTGTACCGATTTTATGAAATGTTTCACGGAATTTATAATTACCCTGTATATTTGTGGGCATGATAGCTGTCCCAATTTTTCTCGAATCACTTCCAAACTGATGTATAAAATCTAGTAGTGAATAATCTGGCTCTAGTTCGTAATGGACAATATCCGTCCAAAGGGGTAGAAATGGGGAAGGTTTTTGAAAAACAGAAAAATCTCTGTAACTCCCAAAATATGAAAAATATCACATCATCTTAAAACGTATTATAAATCGTAGGAGTAATACCATAACGTTTTTCTGAATAAGTTTTTGATACGAAAAACCATAACTGCAACAGGTTGAAAAAATAATTATTGGAGGACAAAATAAAATCTTATCTTCCTTCATAGGAACAACATCGAATTCGTGCTTATTTTTTATTAATCATATAATTTATATCCAAAACTTTTGTTTGAAACAATTTTTGATGATCAAAACATTATTGCAAGGGACTAAAAAAACTTGCGGTTGGAATGAGAAAATAATAAAAATTTCCGTACCCAGTACTACACTATCGAATCCATTTATATTTTCGTTTAGCTGTCTAAATATTGAATAAAACTATTCTTAAAAGGATTTTTGTTTACCCTACCATTACTGGAAGGGGTGGAAATAACAAGTTTTGAAAGTAAAAAATAATCATAATTTTTTTAAAAATTGATATAATATCATAACCGTTATAATTTATTATATAAATCCTAAACTTCAACTACAACTTTGGCTAAAACAGTTTTTGATGTAACGAATTATTACTGTAAAAACGTGACTTGAACTTTAAAAAAAAAATTCAAAACTTTCTTAGCAACAATTTTGTTTGTATTTATTTTAAACCATTGTAATATTATCTTAAATCTTGGTGCAAAAAAAATTATATGACCACGTTATTAGTGCAAGGGAAAACCTAATGTTTGAAACTAAAAAAAATAAATAATTACCTTAGTTGGGATATAATATGAAATTCGTTCTAAGCTATTCAATGTAAACTATTGAATGCTAGATACATTGAGTTAAAATGTTCTTAATATTTTAGCTGCATGGGAAATGGGCAAGTATTTAATCGATCATTTAGTAATATTGGAGAACATAAATATGTTATGCACATCAAGTTCTTAAAATGATCCAGAAGTTTAAAGCCGTTTCAAAAATATTTTCAGAATAAATAGGTAGGTACTAAAAAATCTACCAACGCCTGTAGGCTGTGCCGAAAGGGATTTTTTGATTAATGTTTTATACAAGCATACATTTTTAAAACAATGGAACTTATAATCAAATATTCAATATGTTTTACTTTATTTTGTTTTATTATGCTTATTAACAGGTGCAATTAATAATGGAAAGCTATTCAGGGAACGGTTTACAAATAACTTAAGCTATTGGAGGTACTGGGACAACACAAAGCATAAATGCCTGGGTAAGAATCCGAACCCAGTAGCTATTTCTGCAAAAAAAATTTGTAGCGATACAAGTTGCCTTCGTGTTAATGTACAATGTTACAAATATTTGTAATTTTACATGATTATTTCTGTTATTTTACCAAAAAAAAAACAGTTTAGCGATTGTCTACTACAAATGGTTTCCTCTGGGAAGTCACTGGCATTTAGAATTATATTCATATTTGAGAATGACTGACTCTAACTGTAAAAATAATGTAAAGAAATTTTTTTTTCATGGTCTTTCAAAATCTTAAAATGTGTGATCTTTGCTCTAACAAAAGAATATTTCAATATTAAACTATACGAAATTGTTATGGTTTAAAAACTTTTAAAACCATTACGGCGACTTTCTGTTCCTCTGTGTCCTTATTAATTCTAAAAAAAATTTGTTTGGTACATTTACAAGGTTGGTCCTTGGAAACCCTGTTGCCAAAAATACCACTTGTAAAATTTCAAGGCAAGGCTTTGTACTATACCTATGCAATTTTACAAAACTCTGCCTTGTAATTTTACAAGTGATATCGTTTGCAACAGGGTTTCCAGAGATTTTCCATGTAAAAAGTACAAACAATTTTAACAGTGTTGAATAGAGGTGTTAATATTCTGCTGAATTTACATTCACCTCTCCTTGTCATGTTTTTTTGATGGATAGCTACTCTGAAACATTTCTTTGTATAACGTGGTTTCAAGTTTTGTATTAGATTTTCATAATGCAATGCTGTAATTGGTTTCAATGGAACATTTAGTTTTATCAGTGAACGTAGATTTTTATGGATGCTTCTAAACCCTGGTAATGATTTGCAGACACAGACAGGCTATTTAATCTTTTCATTGTGAACGTCGTTAATGAAGATTGCGCTAATTCCTCAGCGTTTTGTCAGCAGGAACGATGTAAACATATGTGTAATTTAAATTAACCCTGATGAATTGTTTGTGGGTTTGAATATTTCACTTCACTGAACATGTTTATAAAATTATAGGCAATTCAACTTCTTATTAGTCTCTGATGCTCCGATTAGTTACCAAAAGTTATACAAATGATTCAATATCACTAGAAAAGGGAAAAAAATCGCTCTTTCCTTTCGCGATTGGCTAAAATTCAAATACCTACAAATTTAAGCTGCTTCTGCTATTGTTCATCTGGACGAATCTGGGCCATTGAGAAATCAAATGACAGGCGAACCAGTTGAGACGACTCACGAGTCAGCAGCCAATGAACTGGCGATATTTTCCCGATTTTACATACACACAACTGTGTAGTCTGTCCTGAAGAAAATCGAAATTGCGAATTTTTTCCAGTCCCTATATATAATTTCACAATTTCCTACACGTCTACTCTTACATGCGTAAACCAACTTTTAAGGGACCCGCCCTCCTGAGCACATATATAATGTGTGCAGATATTCAGGGGAAAACCCAATGCTAGTGAAAAGGGCTAAACCATGCGCTTTCATAGTAATTTTTAGACATGAAACTCCCGGTTATGATTCTTTAAAGCACTAAAGGGCATTAGCCTTAACATATTTTTCTTAATTTCTCCGTCTTATATTGTTATGGTCACCGCTCAAATTTCATTGTTGTCCCTTACACAATGAGAAAACTGCGCGCCAGTTCAGAGCCTTGTGCTTAGAGGCGATGTTGCGCTAGAAACACCAGCGAGTGTCGCACTTATCAACCCACCTCACTAACAAAGATACATCCCAGACTATGTGAACTCCTAAGGGCTCAGAATTAACCGCCATTTTGAATTATTGGATTTATGCTTTTTTCGTGGTTTTGTGACTAAAAATATTTTTTTCAAGCGTCATTTAATTGTGAAAACATAGGAAATGGACGTTTAGTGAGTAAACATGACGCAACCAGTCAAACGAAAATAGTTTACTGTGAATACTTTCAAAACATTTTACTGTTAGCAAATTATAGCCTGTGGCACGAATCTTGCACTGTACAAATAACGTACTTAATTTCAGAACAAATAATGGAAGTTTTCAATCCATCGGTACAGATAAGCAAAATTCACATAACTTTCTGGCACCAGATTAGACCCTAAACACTTATACAGTAATTAATAAGTAAGTTTCTTTCGTTCATTGGATGTAGCCTCAGATTATTCCCTATTTTTCGGTTCACACATGATTGGGCCACATGATTTTCGAGAGTTTTATGATTTTTTCTTGTCTTTTAAAGCGTTTAAAACTCTCCCTGATCCCGTTTAAATGTTATACAAAGTTATAATTGTGTACATACGTGTATGTAATAAAGATCAAAGGTTTTCACGGCCTTTGGCACTAGCGGATGGACACTGCTACCCTGAAGATGGCGACTGCAATACCGACCGAAACGTCTATGATAAACTTTGACTTTGGCGCGTCTAGAACCCAAGAACCAAACAATTTTATCCTAGCATGTTTCCAAGTATAATTTGCAGGCCCCCACGTGTATGATCGTTTAAGAACTTTACCATTCGAATATGGTAGGCTATATTTGCTATCTATTTAGCTCCCTTTCCAGGTCATTATTTTATTTTTACGTTAAGCATTGTTACACTTGTATACTTTTTTAGTATATGAATTTAAACAAAATTTAAAAAAAAAATAGTTAGTCCATACTTTTCGCATAATTAGCTGGCAAAGTTGTATTTTCAACAGTTTTGTGCAAGATGGATAAGAAGAACCAAATGGAATAAAAAAAACTGAGATTTTTTGGGTTTAAAGGCAATGCTGTTGACTACTGTGTGGTTTGTTCAAGATTTCATTCAGAAAAATTTATTTAATTTCATTTAACCTTATAAATTCATTAAAAATTCCGAATTTTAAAAGGTTCCATAATAGTAAATATTTTTTTGAATGAAAATTAAACCACATCACACAGTAACCAGTAAAATTGACTTTCAACCTAAATATTTCCAATTTTATATCCCATTTCATTCTCCTTATCCATATTGCAAAAAAAAATAATTAAAGATTAAAATCCCAACTTATTATGCAAAAAGTATACTATATAGGTATTATATATATTAATTTTGTGAAAGTTAAGCCACTCAAAAAGTCGGCAAGTTTCACCGTGTGGAACGTTAAGTATAAAATAACGACCTGCAATGGGTACATATCTAGTACCTACTTATTTTTTAAAAAATGTAGGAGAGATGGATAACATATGGATTCATTAGAAATATATTTACGCAGTGTGTATAATAGTAACAAATTTGTAACTTCAAAACAGAACTAAACGAGTCTTTGACACAATTGGGCCGTATAATAGCAGAGTAAAAAAAAAAAAAGACTGGCCTGTCAATGATACCGTGTTTTCCATAAACATGAACGTCAAAAAGAAACTTGTGATAGAATTGTCCGATATTGGGGACATTTTAGACTTACACAGACACACAACATTGGAAATGGCCTGAGGTTTGTCTGACCTAACTAAAGATTTGGCTAAAACTCTCGCTAAATTCAGTATTTCCATAAAAGATTGTCCCAGTTACAAATTATGACAGTTATCAACTTGTAAGCGTTGTGTGGAGTGTTGGTTCAAGGTCACAATTAAAGAGCAACTCAAAACATTTTTAGATAAGGGCATGCACGAGTACTGCTTTATTTTTCTCGATTGCAGCGCCACCCACGCAAAATGGCGACACCTGAGTGTAAAGCGTTTTGTGTTCTGCAATTTTCTAATATCGAATCTTTAATTTCAGTCGAACGTGCGTTTCTTTTAAAGTTTAACTGTGATACCCCATTTTGCAAAAAAAAAAAATATATATATATATATATCCGCCGATGGTATAGGCGAATTGAGACGACAGAGCTCTTATTCGCTGGCCTCCACGTTCACCTGACATAACGCTATGCGAGATTTTTTACTTTGGTGCTTGATAAAAGAACGTGTCTACGTTCCGCCGCTAAATGATGATTTGCCAGAGTTGAGACACAGACCTGAAGAGGCTATTGCTTCTATTACTCCGGGCTTGCTAACCAAAGTGTGGGAAGAATTCGACTTGAGGTTGTATGTGTGAAGTATAGCTAAAGTTGCACATATTTAAAATTTGGGCATGTGTCGTTTTGCCTAAAGGCGTTTTGCCTAATTTTAGGCAAAACGCCGTTTAGGCCAAACGCCGTTAGGCAAAACGCCGTTAGGCAAATCGCCGTTAGGTTAGGTAAGGTTAGGTTAGATTAGCTTAGGTTATCTTAGGTTAGGTTATCTTAGGTTAGGTTAGCTTAGGTTAGGTTAGGTTAGTCTAGGTTAGGTTAGGCAAAACGCTGCTAGGCAAATCGCCATTAGCAAAATGCCGTTAGGTAATTCACCGTTAGGCAAACGAGGTTTTGTCATCATAGTAACATTTTAGGCAAATCACCGTTAGGCAAATCGCCGTTAGGCAAAACGCCGTTAGGCAAATCGCCGTCAGGCAGAACTCCGATAGGGAAAACGCCGTTAGGCAAATCGCCGTTAGGCAAATCGCCGTTAGGCAAAACGCCTTCAGGCGAAATGACTTTAGGCAAATCGCCGTAACGAATTCATGTTTAGGCAAACCGCCGTTAGGCAAATCGCCTGTTACTCGAAAATTTGTAAGAAAACTAGGTTAGTTTACCTTCAATTGATTGTACGATTTGTTGTAAATAGTCTTAATTAAACTGTTATAATATAACATTGAAACTGGAACATTCTTTTATGGGCACTTTTAGAAAAACATTATGTGAGAGTTAGATGTTATGGTAGGTAGCGTATACGATAAAAAAACTAACTCCAAGACATAATATGGAGTTAAAAATAACCGCTCTATCATACTTGGGTTCGTCATTTGACTCTCAGATTCAGCAATAACGTTAGAGAATTCTCTTCTTGTAAACAAAAAAAAATCAAGGAATTTTCCTGAAACGAAAACAATAACACTCGCAGCAACTCGACATTGCGTGTTGCGTGATGGTCGTAGCGACTTTTCCGTTAGAATGCCGTGCTGTCAGCGAAGAAAGCAATGTTTTTTTTTTGTTTGTTAATGGAACAGAAATATTCACGTAAAATTACTTATATTGGTAAATTTGTACATTTACATGAAAACAACTGTATCACTACAAAAATATTGTTCGTAGGGGAAAAAAAGGGTTCGAATTCTTACCCTAGCATTTATGCTTTATGATGTCCCAGTACCTCCAATAGTGAAAGCTATTTGAAACCATTCCCTGAATAGATTTCCAGTATTAACTTCGCACTAATAAGCATGAAACAACAAAATAATTTCTTAGCTGCTGAATATTTGATTTTCTTTTCTGTATTTAAAAAAATATATTATTTGAATGAAACATCAATTAGAATAATAAGTCCAGGAGAGATGGACCACCTTTTTTTGAAACTCTTATAATTTTGTTATTTGTCAAGATATTGTTGAAGTTAATTTCGCTATGATATTCTGGTGAACTATGTATATGAAAAGCAAAGGTATATGTAGAAAATTTACGTTAACAAAGTGAAGAAAAATGTTGAAAAATTTTACAGTACTGGTCCATCTATACCATATACCTAGGGTTAGATGGACCAGCCTATATGGGAGAGATGGACCAGCATTGAGAAAGCTATTTAATCATTTATGTCTAACTTTCAATTCAGATTTAAGCACTCAATAAAACAAAAATCGTTTCTGACGTACAACAAGTGCCTATACATTAACATGTTTTACAAGGTCTTTCTTCTTTCAGATGTATATTTTTTCAAAACCCTTAAAGATTTTAGTTCTTTTTCCACATACATCGCACTTATTTTCGTACTTTGTGCAGTTCTCATGCAACCAACGGGAACACACTGTGCATTTAATCCAGTCTTCTGTACTTTTTGTAGTATTGTTGTCCTCATTACACCCAACACATTAATCTTCGTCCCAGTCACCATCATCACTGTCATCATACAAAATTGGCTGAGAAAATGCTTTGGTGTTTGGTTTTTTATGTTTGGTAGGCCTAACAGTCCTAGTTAGGATAGCTTCTTCTCTCCGTACTTTTATTTCTTTTTGTTCTTTTATTTTCTTCAGTTTGTCATGTTTTCCTTGGGTAATACGTTGTACATTATCCTTAAAATTTAGAGCTTTCGAAACACTTGCACTCTTACCACGGGCTGTAGTTTTTTTTTTTGTTAAGATTGGAATAGGTGAGATGTTGTTCAAAATTTTTGTTGCCGTGGGGTTGTCGACCTCTTTGACTCCGGAGACACTGGTGGGCGCTGACGAAGTTCCAGGAGTCGCCAGGCATTCATCTCTGATAGGATGTTCGAAATGTCTTATAGGCAGAGCAGATTTGAGTGGAGGGGTAGACCTATCGGTGACTATGGTTGCTTCTTGGTTTGATGTGAAACCAATGTCTGGAGATTGTAGTTGAACTAAGTTCGTTTCAGTAGCTTCAGAAAGTGACGTTTCACTAGAACCTCTTGTGTCAGGGGTGATGATTGTTGAATCTTCGCTAGGTGTCAGGTAAACGTAGTCTGGTATTGCAGAAATGTTTAGCGGAATAATTCCACATGCCTTGAAGCCAGAAACTGCATTTTCTACAGTCGCTGATTTGGACCAAGCACATCCTAGCAACTTGCCAAATTGCAGTCTCGTAATCTGCCGCAATGGGTTGTTCCTCATGAACACATTACATTCTTTGTTGTAGTTAGACTTCAAAGATTTAAAAAAGCTTCTGTCAAGTGGCTGGAAGAAATGGGTCGTGTGACTAGGAAGGCTAAGCAAAATTATATCATTTTCATCAGCGAATTCAAGCATTTCCACACTGCTGCAATGGGAGGAGTGTCCGTCAAGAATCAACAGTACTTTTCCAGCAGGCATTCTTTGCAAAAAGTGATGTTTCAACCAGTCGAAAAAAATTCAGAGGTTATGTAAGCAGATTTCACGTTCATTGCAATCATGGAACCCGGAGACATGCCATCACTGAACTCCTGTTTCTTATTCTTCCCTTAAAAAATGCAATAGGGAGGAATGTAATTGCCCTCGCCATTGAAACAACATACAAGCCATGCGGACGTGCTACCCACTAGAGTACTAGACCAATAAGTCAATTATTGCATAGTACTTTTAAACAAATTTATATCTGTACTAAACAAAGGTCAACATAATAGGCGTATTGATCTTCAAAATCAAATTTACATTCGAATATAAAATTAATTTTTATACACAAATTGACTGAATTATATTTCAAATGACTACAAAAAATTGTAAAAAAATTATTAAAGGCTGTACGAGGTAAAGTGAGCACTTCGCAACTTTTAAATACGAACAAGAACACGCGATTAATGAGAAAACTTCATGCAATAGGCTCATAAGCGATTATTTATATCCTATTTAAAAGTGGCCGAAAGATAATAATTTGATCGAATGATAAAAGTAACTATGGCCTCAAAAGGTCTCACTTTACCGCATACAGCCTAAATTGTATTTTTGTTTTTTAAGTAGGCCTAACTGAGAGAAGAATTTACGTTAAAAGTTTGGAAATTAACCTACAAATTACTTAACAATATGTTTTGTGACTATTTTTTTTTTGTAGAAACGACATTACAAATCTACAGCCTACTCATTAATAATACGTAGGCCCATTTAAAACGATGGTCCATCTCTCCCTCTTTATTTTGGTCCATCTATCCCGATCGTTAGGGAGAGATGGACCAGGCCGCCATTACGTCCCTGTTGTGCCCAGCGTAGCTACAGAACGCTACAAAGATACGTTTAGCTTGTTTACATGTTGTAAAGAATGATGGTTCAAAAATATTGCAAAATGCTGTCTGTACGACACAACTGCGTTCACATTAACAAAATTTTTGACCTACCTGTTTTCTATTTTCTTTAATATCTTCTCAATTTACTCATACAAAGGAACTAAAACAACACAGCAAGCGCAATACAGTTGCCACGACACATTCCTACCAACCATGGCGCTTTCTATTAGCAGGTTCGTGAACTATGCCACCGGTCCATCTCACCCTGTGGTCCATCTCTCCTGGATTTACCCTATATAATTATGCGGTAATTATCGTAAGAAATACCCGGTATTGTCTCGAAAACACGTATTTTTGTATACCTATGCAAAAATAAGCATAGCCATGTGTTGTACAAAGTTAAAATATTTCTCGTTGTGTTACAAACTATTTCTTGTCAACTGGTTTCTAAAGTAATCTTTGGTAATATAACAGAACTTTTTTTTTCCCTGTGTTTCTGCGTTTCGCACGCACGCACGCACGCAGAGTAGAACGAAGTTTGCCAATGGGTGGAAGGGGGGGGGGGGGGGGAGATGATCGCTGGACACGTGACCTCGATAGTTTGCGAGTGCCTTTGCACCTGGACTTTCGGCTCCCCAGTTTATGGTCGACACGAATACTCTAATCATAACAATTTTTGACCCACCTCTGGCAATCATCCTTCACGCTCCACGCTCCACGCGCGACTCAATGACTAAAGAGCTGCAAAATTCGCGGTTTCGATGGCCTTCAGGATAGACTGCACATACCCCTGTACACTCGGGCAAATATCGCAAGTTCATCGGCTGCCGACTTGTAAGTCGTCTCAGCTGGTTTGTCTGTGATTCGATACTTCTTTGGTTGAGGGTTTATAACTGGTTGAGATTCGTCCAGATGAACAGTAAGCCAATAGCAAAATTATCTAAGAGGTATATTTGTTTGAATTCTAGCCTATCACCGAACGAATCCGCGAATTTTGCAGGTCTCTATCAATGACTCATTCATTGGCCCTATGTGACTCCTGACGTCATTCTAGATTAGCTAGAAACTTCTTGATATTGACAACTTATAACTCTTAGCCCTAAACTTACGGAAATACAAAATGTGAGTGAATCCTTCACTACTCGCCAGTGATGTGTAACATCTAACCTCGGTAACGAGCACATTCATGTGTTCTCGTGTTGCAAAATACACTTGCAATTAGAGACCTGTAAAATTCGCGGATTCATTTCGCGATAGGATAGAGTCCAAATACTTTGGACATTATTTTGCTTCAGTGATTGGGCCACAGTTTATCTGAAGAACTCAGGGTCAATGAATAATCTTTAACAGAAGAATTAACGAATCACGATGATTCCAGTCAACAGGTGTTACGAGTCGGTAACCAATCAGCAGATGTAATTTGCACGAGTGCATAGAGGATCATGGAGTCTATCCTTTAGGGATTCGAAATCGCGAATTTTACAGGTCTCTACTTATAATACGAAACTAGAACATGTAATATACCGCAGAATTCTTTAAAAGAATGCCGAGCGTGTGATAAACATTCACAAAACCGTATTTCAACAACATTTCTGAACACAAATCACACGCAGTTTAAGCACCCGTTACTAGAATTCGCTGTCGAATCAGCTTACGTCGACTATGGAATCATTCCATTTGTACAGCGAAATTTTAAACTATACAATGATACGGCTCCGATAAAAGCTATAAAAACATTAAAAAATAGTAAAAACCCAGGCTTTGTACCTGATTTTCCACGAGGAATTTTATTAAAATACTGCCTCTCTTGTTAAAATTCCCTAAACAGTTAAAACTACTTATAACTTATCCTTTTGGTTTTATGGACTTTGTTTCCACAGATACATGCGAGTTTCGTTCCGTTCACAAATTGCTCCTATAAAATTCCTTATACCGATAGCTAAGTTGTTACACATCAAAAATGTTAATGTTTTTAAATCGTTCACCCCACAATATATTTAAAAAATGGCATCTTACTTTTGAAGTCGGTGCAAACCCTTGTTTCGGAGCGCCATTCTGGATAAATGGTTATTTCAAAAACTGGTTGCACCAAGTTCTGTGTGATTTTAAGAAGTATACAATTTTGTTTCTATGACTATTTGTGTTATCTCTATCGGTTATTCCTACCTAGATTGAGCAATTAATGTATATTCAGTGTAAATTTCTTCAAATATTCTTCTTTAGTCCAGCTCGTTTATAGCAGTTGGATCTGCTGATTTTGGATGTCCTAGATAGACAAACCAATGTGAAAATATGTTATAAATTTAAAAAATAGATCTACGATTAAGCTAGTAGTACAGTTTAGGAGGTCTAATTAAAGAAGTACTAATTATCTGTGTCAATATTACTGAAATATAAGGGTAAATGGAAAGTAATTAATATTTAATTTTGCATAACTTTTCTTCTGTTTCAAGTAGAATATGGGTAAGTTCACTTGCTCCACTTAACGTGATAACTATTACCCATATCTCATTTACAAGTAGTACATTCTGTACAACATTTTTATTTAATTTCTAGTGACGAAGTAATTAATATTGGAATAAATTGGAATAAACCACACAGAGAAAATGGTTTGTTTGAATAAAACAAATATTTGTTTATATATGGCGAAACAAATATTTACTTGGTGGAACAAAATATTTTGTTAGCTTAGCCCAACTCGGTAAGAAACAAAAATGATTTGTTACACCTAACCAAATATACATTTGAGTGACAAAGTAATTGTTTTGGGTCAACAGAATCTTTCCTACTACAAAATATTTGCTTGAATTAACAAAATATATTTATTTCGCCTTATACAAACAAATATTTTGTTGAGGCAAACAAACATTTCTCTCAGTGCAGCAAAAGTTGCACTTAAATTTTAAAGGGAAGGGCGAGAAATTGAAAAACAATTTGCCGGATTTAGTAGTTTTTAGGTACAATTTTGTATCGTTCATTTTTAAAACTTCTACCTTGTTAAGACGTTAAGAGCATGGTTTAACGAATGCATGTAGTTGACAACGATTGGCTGCGAAAAATAGTTTACTTTGTGACATAATTAGTGGTTCAGAGTTTAATTCATTTTGAATAATGGCTTCAATTGTATAAATATTTATCAGCAGTCACTCTTATTCTTACATCATAGGAAAAATCTAGTAAAATGTGATATTTGCGTCAAGGAAAACGAATTTTTAATTATGAACAGTAAAATTGTTGATTTATAAATTTCGCCATTCAGATACATTTCTTCTTCTTCTTAAAACGTTCTATCTAATTAATACAAAATCTCAAATTTTCTATCGTCAGAGAGTTAGTAATATTTAACTATGCATTAAAGAAGTTAGATTACCAATAAATTTACACAATAAAATAATTTGTGGCCACAAAAGTTCTTCACAATCACACGTGAGGTGCGGTGAAAAATTGCCAGACAGTGAACAGCAAAATGGTAGCTACGGTCTTTTATATTTGAAACCACCACTAATAAACCTTTTATTGATTAAATAAAAATTTAAAACTTTTTTTGGAACGACGCAAGTGAAACTAACTTGGAATACAAAGCTTTTGTTTTTACTTTTATGAACATCAAAACTTCATCCTTTTTGTTATTCTGTCTTGAAGGCCTACTTATTTTGATCACATTTGAAAATTACGATGATTGATTGCACTGAAAACTTCAGAAACTCCGAGTAAGTGGACTGGAAGTTTAGCAAGGTAATGAAGGGAAGTTTGCTGTCGCGTAACTGATTTATGATCAGTGAAAATAAACATAATTAATACCAGTTTAAAACAAATACTTTTAAAACAAAAATGTGATCATTGTTTTAATGATTGAATATTTACATACTATTGAACTGCAGGACCTAAATAAATATTTCTCAAGTGCGCATTATGTGTGCAGCAGTAGGTATTGCTTTAATTCAATATTTTACATAGAAAAATTACCTGCAGTAAAATAATTCCCTGTATTTTTACAAAATATTCCTGTGGAAATAATTTGCCAAGAAATAGTTTGTAATACTACAAGAAAGATACTTTAACCTCGAGCAATATATGGCTACGGTTGTTTTTGTAAATATGAAATACGTTTTTAAAGATAAAAAAAATGAGCATTTCTCACATAAATTGGCACATAATATTATATTTGAATTGAAGTTTTATTCAAGCATACATTATTTATCCATGGAAAATATAATCAAATGTTTGATTATTGGAATAAATTATGTTTTATTATGGTTATTAATGTGTGCAGTCAATATCACGGAACGATTTACAAATAACTTTAACTATTGGCGGTACTGGTACAAAACAAAGCAAAAATGTCCGGGTAAGAATCCGAACCCAGTATTTCTGCGAACACTATTATGAAAGTGATACATTTTTTTTTATATAAACGAACAAATGTACAAATATCTTTAATTTTACATGAATGTTTCTGTTTCATTTACAAAAAAATTTACATAGTAGGTTAGGAGTGTCACAACATGAATAAAATTCTCGCAAAAAAAATTTTCTTTAGGGTATATTTTGCACGTTTATATGATTATAATTAAAAGTTGGTTGGGTTAGAAACATTTTAAAATCTTAAAAATGCATTAATTATTTTTTTATTATTTTTACAACAATGCGGTTACCCCAACGTGTGACGAACTTATGATTTATTCAGAACTGACCGGGGGTTCGCTTAGTAGGCTCTATACATTGTTTATTTACACTTTCCATTGTTTTGTGTTGAGGGAAAAATAATTCTGCTAGAGATTACATAACAAATTTTTTTTTGTCACCAGCAAATCATATGATCACCATAAAATCATTTCGTAGACCTGACAAATACGACAATAATTTTGAAAAAATTGCAAGTAATTTAATTGAATACCTAAATCTGAGAGTGATAAGATAAAACTAATATCTCCTCCTTACGGAATAATTGGAGTTTGGTAGTAAGTACCTAAATTATTATTTCAAGAATTACTAGGTACGTCCGTAACAATATTATAAATATGTAGCCATTTCACAGCCTTGTAAAATGTAGGGCTACTCGTTTGTGCTCATGGTCTCAGCGAAGTTGAAATTTCAATAATAACTGTTGGTTCAAAAACGGCTTCTTTAATTTTTGCATTTGGGAGAAGATGTTTGGCCAAAGAGATTTGTTACAGGAAAATAGCAGTTTTTTTAGGCTGCAATTAAATAATTTGTCCCTATACACCCTACCAAATATTTGTAGTAACGGAATAGTTATTCTGCTGTGCGTCCATGAAGAGGCTTTTTTTTATTGAAATAAATTTTTTTATCGCTAATAATTTCTTGTGACTAACAAATAATTTTGTCTTTTCCACAAAATATTTTGATAGATTGAATGTACACAAATCAAATTATTTTTTTAGCGCTTGTATAGATATATGTAAGTATGTTGCACCAAGCCAAGATCTTAAACCGACCTATCCTGCTTCGTTAATCTTTATTTTATGTGTTACTCGATTATATCCGCGATTTTCCGAAACACACTTTCTTGGACGTCTAAACGTTTTTTTGCCATCATTTTACTGACCCTCACTAAAACTGCAGCGTTATACTTATCTGGTGATGCGATTTAAAAAATATATAGCATACCTACTGCTCTCGCAGATATTCAAACGTGACGTGTTTAGAAAATAAATATTCCGTTGATTTAATCAAAATTTACACAATACAAGAATTTTCAAGTCTGTTTACAAATATATACCTATAGGTATATATATTTTTATTTAAAAAAGATGGCGTATGGCTTGTGTCCTGAGGGAAAAGGAGATTTAAACGCTTTTTTTTAGTTAATAAGTGAGCAGATTAAAAAGTTAACTTATTGGAAAGAGGGTGACACGTTGAAGTCGTAAACACCGTTTGCTGAACACACGTCCACGAGAAGTTTCATTTAACTGCAGAGGCAATTACGTTTAGAGCAGATGTTATTCATTCGAGTCATTAAAAATTTGCCAATACCATACACCGGAGTGCAATATATTCCAGTCAGAATTTAATGCCCTGTTTGCTTACTATTGTAAGTTTTTTTGTAATTACACGCTTGTTTTTTTCACACAGGAGTTTTACTAAAAAAGAATGCAAACCTTCTTCTATCTTCATATAGTCTGAAGTATCATAAAAAAAACATTTCTTTACAAGTAGGTAAATATATTAACGGTAAAAGCAAGATTTCATTTTAATAATAATAACGTAATAACTTTTTTTAACGACGAAATAATTAGGTACTAGTGCCATTTACAAAATGTTGTGTGACTAGAAAAATTATGGTAACTTCAACAAAATGTATAGGTAAAACCAAATACATCAAAGACAAAAGTAATATCAATAACAATATGTTAATTAAATTGTATTGTGTTATGTTATATTTATTTGGTAGTTTTTTATTTGCAATACGTAAAGTGGTTTAACTATGTGTGCATTTTTTAAAACACGAGTGTTGTACTTTAGTTGCAGTTCTTATACCGACTAGATTTATTTCTGCGCAATGGTTGTTAAGGGTGATGAACTTTGTGACCATTGTTGTACACACACAAATTGAAAGCGGGCACACATAAAAAAAGGGGAGGAATGTAAAACATTTTACCACTAAAAATGTGCGCACTATTGGGGACAGTTCTAGCCCAGTGTAATCAGAGGTATATTTATTTGGCGGTAGGTAGAGAGAAATACCTACTTACTTAAATTCTATGAAAACGTTTCGGGTCAAGATGTGTCCCAAAACTATTGTTTCATTTTCGTGTTGTTATTTTCGGGAGAATTTTTGTTTAACATGGCGTATAGCTCTTTTTTTTTTCCGGACGAATCTCAGTCGTTCATTATCACAAAAGCCGCGTTGTCATTGACTTAGGAGTGTGAAAAAGTACCTCTCACCGACCGTAAACAACGATTATTAGTATTTTTATAATTTGTAACCAGCGTTATTCATATTTGGAAGGTGAGAATTTTTAACAATGTACCTAAATGCTCTAAAACATTTCTGTGGAACATTTCTCCATTTTTAGATATTGAAAGTATGTAAGTTACTTGGTTGCTCAAATGAAATATTAGTTTTGCATACTCCACAGCGATAAACCTTTACAAACTTTACATCTCTACACTTGTATGTTTACAAATAAATAGTCTGTTTGTGGTAGTTTAACAAGCATACTTATCTAGAGCAGAGAAACTATGTCACCTTTTTCACCCTTAGCGCTCCATTGTTTCTAGCTTACACGCAGAGGAATGTCAAAATTATTTTACATGCTAGTAAAAATATTTTTGTTTCCACTTTTTTTTAATCAACTAATTTAAAATCACACAAAAAGCTTAAAATGTGCAGAAAAGTAATATATATGACTAAAACATAGTACTTTCCTGCCTAAATATAAATGTGTACTTTTAAGTACTATGCACACAAATATTTTAATGTCACACAAGTAGACTTATTTCATGTGCCATCATGAACTTGGTACTCATATTTAAATAAAACTAGCTAAGCATGTATTTAATAAATGTAGAATATTTAAAATGAAGCTGTCATAATAATTTGTTTCATTTTTGCTAGCTGGTCTATAGCACCGTCCATTTTTATTTTTTTAAATGTTCAAGAATTAATATTTGTGTGCCATAAACCATTGGCTGCCTAATTCTTTATTTAATTGCATTGATTGTTTGCAAATTTTTTGTGGCGTACACGATATAAAATTTATTTCTTGCTAAAAAAATACTTTAGGGGAGCCTCAATATACCTATACCTAATTGTGTTCATGTTTGAGATAAATACCTATATAAAATACTGTACATCCAGCATTCGTAATGCCAAATAAAAAGGGGGAATTTTATCAGGCAAACTAAAATTTTGATAACCTATAACTTTTTCATTTTGCACAACTACGTATATATCTGTGAAAACAGTTCAATTATTTATCCTAGAGGATGGTCATAAATTCGGTCAAACTACTCACTTTTTTTTAGGAGCATAGGGCCTACATACAAACCTCACCAATGTTTCTGTGTCGATCAAAATTGTTCAGTTGCTGTTAGGAAGTACGCCTATACGAAAACTATTTTTTTTTTCAATCACGGACAGAAATATTCAATTTCACTCAAGTAAAACATTTGTTTAGAATTAAAAACCATTTTTATAGTCCTGTGAAATCAGTAGGACCCTTAACTGACTTTCTTTTCATCAAATTTTGTGGTATTGATAAATCACTGATATTAAGCTGTCCTGTTAATTTATAGTATTGGGTTGTGTTTAGCTGTAACTTTTTAAAACGCCGATAAAATGTTGCCTATTTATTGCTGACTATAGCTGTTGTACCTATCGTTGGCGGGTTAGATTTACGTTTCGTGACAAAAAATATAGAAATATTTAATGTTGCACAACTATTGAAATGACACATTTAACATACTTTTCTACATAATAGTTACTATGAAGTTTCATACTTACAACGTGAAAGTTTCGTCGAACAGTGGAAAAAGAGTCTTCTTGTGAGTTTTTGTTCTAAGCTACATCAGCAAATTTTACCTCAGATAGTAAATTAATTTTCACATTTGTATCACATGCTCCTTCGAAATAAAAAAAATAATACGTCAAACTTCAACAATTCATTTGCTGATTTTAAATCGCAATGAAAATAACTGAAATCGGCAATATCATTAGATACGATATAGTGGCAGGAACAAATAATACATATATACAGTGTGCGATGTTAAAATAACTATGCTTATATTTTATGGGAAATTTTACCAAGTTTACGCTTTGTCTAACAGCATTATTATGGTAATTATGTTTAGGCATACCCTACTTAATAGAACTACAAAGTCATCGGAAAGTGAGAAACTAATTTTTTAAGTTATAACTTTCTTAAGTTATTTTTTAAGTTATACTTTGGTTCTTGAATGATAGTTCAACATGCATGGCTGCAGTTAACTATGTAATAGAGAAAATAATCATATTAATTACTGTGCGTTTATGGAAATTACTTAAAATCTGTGGATTATGTTCACTTTTGTTTAACGAATATGGATAATACCTACTAACAAATATATTTGCTCCTCGAAGAATGAAAGCTCTGCAACTTATTAGGAATAATCCTAGAAAACAAAATAAAATTACTTTTGCCCTTAGTTAAAATATGGTGCTATCGGATTCGGAAAAATTCTTCTCATAAGTTTTTTATGAGAAACTATATTTGTCAATTAAGTATAAAATATTTTATAGTTAACTTTGAAAAACGATACAAACGTCAATAAAGCTGTGTTCCAGCATTTTGAACAAGTCAACAGATTAAATGTTTTACAGAGAAAATAATAATAATTTTTGACTTAAAATAGTTACCTAACATATATATTATTTTATTATTATATATTATTATAATATATTTAATATATTATTATAATATATATAATATATTATTATAATATATACTATATTATATTATTTTAACATACTCATTCCTTATGAAAAAACAATCTGTTAGTGAAACTAAAATCATCACCTTTATTTTCCCGCAATTAAAGCATCATACGATCGGATATATATATATATATATATATATATATATATATATATATATATATATATATATATTTCAATTTCACTAGTTTATAGAAGCATAGTACGAACATTTCACCCCGATCGTATGATGCTTTAATTGCGGGACAATAAAGGTGATGATTTTAGTTTCACTAACAGATTGTTTTTTTTTTCATATGGAGTTAGTATATTCAAATAATATTATAAAAATCATTAAAAAATTATGTAAATAAAACGTGGAAATCATACAGCTGTTGGTAGGTTATAAATTATTAAAGACAATCAATCATCAGCAGTGTATATATAACTATTATTAAGACCTGCATGCTTACCACAATATAGCGAAGTTCAATTCTGCACTCACTTTGCTTAAATTTAACTAATTAATTTTACCATACATGCTGTTGGCCTAATCTTGTTAACTTACTTTAATTGTAAGAGTTAAGAACCTAGTATGAAATCGAGGAAACTAGTGAAATAATTATACGAACTAAATAGATTATTTCACATTTGAAAAGTTTATTTTATACATATTTTTATAGAATGTTGCATTATGTATATAAATATTTAGACGATTCGTGGTCATGAATATTTCATAATATAGTTCGAGAAATTTGGTTCCTTCCACTTGGTAGCAAAATGTTGTTCGCAAAATAATTATCATGGTAGTATTTCAAATTTCACATAAAACGTAAAAAAAGTTAATAAATTTTTTTTTCCTGTCAAGTGACGTGCTCAGAAATGTTTTATAGTCCAGCTAGCTCATATTCTTACCATGTACCACAGAAAGGTTACCGTATCATAAAAAAAATTGTCAAATTCGGAACTGGCGGCGTTGATTTTACAAGAGAGCTAAGTAGTAGGTGTTGATACTTTTTTTTGCGTGATGTATTTTATCACCTCACTGAAAAACCAAAGATAGTAACTTATCATAAGCTTGTTACAATGTAAAATAATAATTCTAACGATACAAACTAAGCAATTAAATCATTCTAAGATTCCAAGAGGAGAGCAAGAGTGCTGGTTTTCTTAAGGAGCAACCAGGCCGTAAAATTAATTGTTCGACGTTCATAAACATGTAATGCAATTTATTAACTTATAGATTGTATGGAAAAATTATCTTAACAAATATTTTAGGCTACATTTATTATGCCTTCGCCTGTTTTTGTTTTTTTGTTGTTGTTGTTCCTAATTACCATGTATTGATAACTATACACATATTCCAATAACTTATAGATTACTACCTAATAATCTCCATTACATGATTAGAAACTTATTAAATTTTTACAGTGTAAGATTATTTTAATCACCCACATATATTTGATATTTTTTTGAAACTTTCTCACTGCAATATGCGTAAATTATGCATGTATAGCTAAAATCAGATTTAGTAGACAATTGGCGCGTTCGATTGTTAAAATCGTTCTTTAGTAATTTTCAGGTTGTCAAAGGCAATTTATTCCAGTGTCACTTTACTTGAAATGACATTCGAAATGCGGCTAAAGATAGGTATGTAGTTAGTTACTTCTGAAAGCCTCTAGCTTAAATTAAACACAACCACACGATATTATGTATGCTGAATTATGCGTAGGGCTAAATTCAAAGTGCCCCCAAAAGTTGTCATGTAAATAACTAATAAAGCTACCGATAATTTTTCTATCCATCGGCTTTAGCATGGTTATGAAGAAAATGATTATTAATAAATAAATTCCAAAAAAAAAAAAAAACAGAAGATCGGAAGGTGTGGTCCACACTTATAGGCCTAGGTATATCTATAGGCGTAAATATTAGTTTTAACTAACATTCTTGCTAAAAAATATTTAAAAATACGTGGTGATTATATATTTCACAATGTCTGCTCTTATGTGGGCGCTATGTTACGTCCAAAATCCAAAGTAAAACACTCAATTTTTAAACTCATTTGTTAATATTTAAAAATAAAACCGATCACATAGTGATATCTACACTGTCAGTAAGATTTGAGAGTCATAGCACAGCCTGAAGGAATATTTTGTGTATGGTGTTTGTTTGCGTCAAAGGGTGAGGTTTTTTTTTTAATGCATCCGCGTTAGTATGAAAAAATTTGAGACCTAGCCCTACATTCAAAAAAACCACATGCCAATTCAAAAACAGCCTGATTTAGAGGATCTAGTAGCTTACAAGCGCGCGCGCGCACACACACACACACACACACACACACACACACACACCTATATGTAAAGTATATATAGCCTATATATATATAGGTTATAGTCGATTTTTGTCGTTATTTTTTTTTTTAATTGGGCTATTTAGAATTGAGATTTGAATGTATGAAATTGTTGTAACACTGTCAATTTTTACGTGACTGCTAGGCCTTTACCCTACATGAAAACAAGTTTATTAGAGGACTATTATACTTTAATCAAATATAAATTAATTTTTTTTTCGTGTAGCATCTCGTTAAAAACTATGCGTTGTCTTCCAGAAGTAGGTATCTTTCAAAAGCTATACTATGACAAGACAGAGTTCGTTATTGATACGTAGACGATAGCCTTTTGGCACAAACCTACGCGCAGTATAATCGGTACAGAGACATATATTTTTTCTGCATCAAAATAGTCAGCCTCAAAGTATTTTACCACATAATTAGATAATATATATAAGCTTATAACCTTACATCTATATAATGCTAAGCCTAAACTCCATAGCCTATAGACGCATATCTCGATACCTCCTTTAATCCTACAAGATTGCCACAGCAAACAGTTACCTAACAATTTTATACTAATTTTAGGCTGAACTATGTAAGTGTAGCTGTGGGCACATCTACAAATTTTTTGCGCACTTTACAAAGATATTTATTTTTGTAAACATAGTTGCCACAATATTTTGTTGTAGTGGTACTATATATAGTAAAGCATTCTACCGTTTATAACAAAGGTACTTGTGTGTTTAAACACATATTCATTGTAAATAGGAGACAAATAATACTTGCTTCTTCAGACAAACCATTTGTAGAGACTGGAAAATAACGCGAATTCATTATGCGTTAGGCTAAAATTCTAATACCTGCACATTTAAGCTGGAAGACTCTGGGCCAATGAGAAATCCTCAACCAAGTAAGTATCGAATCACAGACAAACCAGTAGAGAAGACTCGCAAGTCAGCCGCCAATGAAATGGCGTTATTTGACCAAGTACACTGTTTGAAATCACAGTATATTTACGGACTTTTCAACAAAGAATTTAACTCATAAACGAAGAGTAGTTCCTCGTAGTATCAAATAACTGAATCCTCTCAGAAACTTTGCCGTATTTGGACTTCCGAATAGTAGGTTTCGTTCTAAACAAAGGTAAACATACACATTGACAAAATAAGAGAATTCTTACTCTACACTTAAACCAGTTTTTTTCTTAATGTTTTGTTGATATACCAAGAACATTATTTTGGATTCATGATAAAAGTAATTGGAATTGAACACAGCGTAAGTATATTTACGAAGAAACACGTATTTTTTACGAATACTTATCCCTGGATAATTTGTAACCAGCGTTCTTCGTAAACTGCAGGTGGGAATTTTTAACAATGTTTACACAGGACTGTGTGTGGTCTGTCCTGGAGGTAAGTAAACCGCGATTTTTTCCAAACTCTAACCATTAGTAGAGACTGAAAAAATTCGCGCTTTGGATGACCTGTAGGATAGACTCCACCATCCCCTGCACACTCGGGCAAATGATAGGCTACATGCTCATTGGCTACTGACTCGTGACACCTGTCAACTGGGACGCTTGCGATTCGACACTTTTTTTTTGTTGAAGGTTTTTCATTGGCCCAAAGTCCTTCAGATAAACTGTAAGCCTATCAGAGAAGCTACATAAAGGAACAGTTGTTTGGATTCTATCATATTGTGAAATGAATCCGCGAATTTTTCCAATCCCTAACCATTAGTAGAGACCAGGAAAATTCGTGGGTTCAATTACCTACAGGATAGACTCCAATATCCTCTACACACTCGGGCAAATGCCAACTGTTCATTGGCTGTTGACTTGTGAGTCGTCTCGACTGGGTGGCCTGTGATTCGACACTTCTATGAGTGAGGGTCTCTAATTGGCCCTCAGTCCTCCAGATTAACAGTGAACCAATGGCAGAAGCAGCACTTAGGTATAATTATTTGAATTTTAGCATAATACGAAATGAACCCGCGAATTTTCCGGGTCTCTAACCATTAGTAAGGTAAATTACACAGTTTTACAGTAGTCTGCATTGTTGTGGCATGTCAGTGGGTGGGTAGGCAGTGAGTGTAGTGACTGACCTGCGGGGAACCTGTGCGGGAAGATGCGGCCGTGGCGCGACAGCAGCCACGGGTACAGCGGGTAGGTGTCCCGCGGCGGCGGGTGGTGGTGCTGGTGCGGCGGCAGGTGGTGGCCGCCGCCCCCGGGGAACCCCGCCGCGCCGGGCCCCGCCCCCTGCAGCGCCGCCGCCAGCCCGAAGTGCTGCGCCGCCGCCGCCGCCGCCAGCGCCTGCAGCTGCTGGTGGTGGTGGTGGTGCGCGTGCGGGTGCACCAGCGGCTCGGGCAGGTACAGCGCCTTGAGCGCGCCCGCCGCCTCCGGGGGCGGGAACACGTGCGGCGGCGGCGGCAGCGCGGACGGCCGCACGACGGGCGGGCCCGGCGGCGGCGAGGACGAGGAGGCGGGGCTGGGCGGCGGGCTGTCGGTCGTCACGACGTCGCAGTCGGGCGAGCGGGGGGCGGCCGGGGGCGGCGGGCTCGCCCCGCCTCCCCCGCCGCCGCCGCCCACGATCGAGTCGATGGAGAAGCCTATCTTGGGCTTGGAGGGCACCGCGGCTATTGGCGTCGGTGCCAGAGGCATCATGGTCCCTCGGGGAACTGAAGACGGGCGAGTTCCCTCAACGCCTGAGAAGTCCCATCGCCGGCGACCGGCCCTTCAACCGCACACGCGGCGAATAAAAAACTCGGGTCGGAGCCTTCAACTCATCCTCCAACCGGCGAGAAACACCGCGCGAGGAACGCGAGCCCGCATGTTCCACTCGTTCGCAGCACTGACAGATGGCCGGCTCCTGTTGCGTGAGTGAGAGAAACGCACCGCCGTCGACTGTCCGTGCGCACGTTGTCTTCTTGTTTACGCGCGCGTGGGTCGGCGGTAACACGCGCGACGCGGCGTGCCGGCGTCTGCTGTCGCCCGACGTCTGTCGAGTGCTGCTCTCTCTCCTCTCTCTCTCTCTCTCTCTCTCTCCTCCCCCCCTGGGTGGCTGTTGGTGGGGGGAGAGGGGCGGGCCAAGGGGGAGGGGCCAACCACCGCCCCTCTTTCTCCCCTCCACCACCTGCCGGGCCCTCCTTACAGACGCTGATTGGGTCATTAGGGAGACAGCTGGGCGCGATGAGAGTATAATGGCGGCCCGCCATTGGTCGGGCCTAACTAAACAACTGCCTTTTACACCACTCCCATCGGAGGCTGCCGGTGCGCGTCCGTACGCCGGAACTTAATTTCGCGAATATGGTTTTTTTTGGCCGTTCTTTGGTTAAGAATGTTTGCTTAAACTTGATATAGTGCCAGTATGGTGAGCTTTAATTTCTGTTAGACACTCAAAAGGTTTAGGTTCAATGATAGTGGCCGTGAAACTCTATTCGCGAACATTTATTCCGGTGAAAATATCGAGAGGTCTTGCGCATACTTTGTATGCGCCGGTGTTTTTTTTCTCTTCTTTTTTCTCCCCCTTCCTCTTTACAAATAACCACTTGTCAGAAACGCTCAATCACGTCTGGAGGTAGGTTTCGGGCGGGAAAATTCTTCCCCTCCTCGCGCGTTTAAAACACCGAGAGTGTTTCAGCTCTGCTCCGCGGAGTAGCCGAGAGGTGTGTAAAGAGACGATAAGGAGGGAGCAAGGTGCCTTCCCCCCCCTTTCCCTTTTTTTTCCTTCTCTCAACCGAAGCGCTGCTCGGAATATGGCGGCCGTTCATTCCTTAATTTGTCGCCGGAGGAAGAAGGGCTTCGAGGATGAATGTACTTGTCGTCTCGGCATTCAGCGGCCAGGTGAGCGTGTAGCCAACACGTCGGCGCCTCATAACTCTTAAGGCCCATTCTACAATGACACGGAAGCGGAGACGGATCTCACGTAAGGAAGTAGGGGAGACCGGGGCTGGTTGTAACAGTTTCGCTATTTTATTTTTTATCTGATCATGGATAACATAAACGGCACTTCTGACTGAGCTAACTTATTCAGTAGTTATTCTACTTTTACAAAACAATTTTTACATAAATTTTCCTCTAGCATATTTTTCTGTACAAATCTAAAACCTCGGAAGTGTAAAGTGTTACAACCTGCCCCGAGGCGGGGCTGGTTGTAACACACATTGGGGTAGGTTGTAACAACATTACTACAAGGTAAAATATAATTTTTACTAGGATTACTTATAACAAATTACTACTTATACAATATATTTCAACAAAAATTATTATTTTTTCACTTGTTTAACTTCAGTTTGTCAAATATTAAATGAACAGTGGTCCTCACTCAGAGATTTCATCTGATTGGCAATTATGACAAATATACATTTTAGATTTTTTTGCACAAGAAAAATGCGACCATAACTGGCAGTTTAGACAACGAACCCACTCCTCTCCTGGTTTGCTTGTAGAGAATGATTCCAAACACACTAAACAAAAGCACTCGCTTTCTTCCTCTGATGAGCTGCACTCTGCTGATCTTCGTTTTAGAGAACGTTTGGGCGTGGATTTTGCAGGCATGCGCGTTTGTGATACATTCCCTTTTTTCTTAATCAAGCGTGGTGTTCCTCGTTTCGCAAATTCTTCTTCAATGGCTTTCTTCTCTGGAGTATCCGTCAAAATGGCACTTTTCCTGGTCTTTCTTCCTCCTTTCCTTTTCCTTGGAGCGACTTTAGGAAGAGGTAGAACCACTTCTGGAGAAAACTTCTCTGGTGTGTGGGAACAGTTAGAAAATGATTGAACTGGTGTTCCTTGTGAATCCCTGGACACATCGTGTGAACAACTTGGTGCTAAGTCTGGATCAGGCCTGTCTGTCACAAACGAAGGAGCGAAATCGGCATCCTGAAATATTTCCCTATTATAAGGATGTATTCCACATTTCTCAAATCCTTGTTGGATATTTCTTGGCGTTGTGGCAGTGGGAAAAGCTATTTTTAAGATTGAGGGAATATCATAGATTGACATAGGCTTAACTGTGCTCTCTGGTGTTTTGTTGTTCCTCAACCATGCATCCATTGCCGTATTGATCTGTTTTTTGAGTGGGGCAAAAACACTTCGATCAAGTGGCTGAAGGCGATGAGTGCAGTGAGGTGGGAACGATAACATTACAATGCCATTTTCTTTGGCAAAATCTAAACAGTCAGGAGCTAAATGCGACTGATGATTGTCTAGAAGGAGGAGGATAGGTTTCTCTGGGCTCGAACGAATACAAGAAACAAAATGCTTAAGAAAAAGCAAGAACTCTACCTCCGTAGTCCAGCCAGACTTATTTGCAGCACCTATACATCCAGTTGGACCATCTCTGATGAAGTGATCATAATACCTTACCCTAGGAAAAATAAACATAGGAGGGATAGCATTTCCAGCAGCATTTACTGCTGCAGTTAGAGTAACTAACTGCCCTCGTTCAGATGATGTCATTGCTCCAATTTGTTTTACCCCCTTTCTTGCTACGATTTTTGAAGGATTCTGGACAGTAGTGACCCCGGTCTCATCTACATTCCAAATGTCATTAGCTGTGAAAGAATGGCGATCATAAACTTCAGAGAGTTTGTCAAAAAATTGTGAAACGTTGGCACGATTAAAACTAGAAGCCCTTCCCAAACTAGTTGCCTCTGGAGTCCGAATGGAAAGGTCTGGGTGGCGCTTTAAAAAGGAAGAGAGCCAATCTGCACCTGCTAGTTCTTTGTCACTCCATGTGTTTGGCATGGGAACATTATACTTCTTCCCACATAAGAATGCAAGATGACGTACATCACGTGGAGTGAGTCCAAAATATATGTCAGAACATGTTTTTATGTAGGAAACAAGAGCGATCTCTTGCAAAGGTGTAAATACCTGTCTGTTCCCATAATAACCAGCCAAAGGTTTCCACTCCTCTCGAAAATTAATATCGACTGCATTTAAACCTGAAACAATAGAAAAACCATACAGGCCTATGTTAATTTTGCTCCTGTTTTCACATAAGAAAATCTAAACTACGCAAAACCATATTTTTGTACTAATACAATAAAAAACGTTTACAACCCATTGTTGAGACGTATTTATGTTAGAAATCAAGCAGATGTAATTAAGAAAATTCATTAATGAATGCAACTTACGTTTGTTTTTCTTTTTTATGTACCTCCCAAGTGTCACATGGCAGATGTTGTACGTTTTCGCAGCATGCCTAACAGATCTTCCTTCTCTTACAACTTCAGTTGCTTTCTCCAACATGTCAATAGAATATTTTCCTTTGTCGGTTTTTCTTTTGTAGTTACGCATCTGAAATTAAAATTTGACTGGAAGTTATTAATTACATCTACAAGATAAAACCGTTTAAAATGTATTTTTTTTCTTTCATAAAAGACTTAAAAGGAACAATAAATTAGGTAAACGTGGTCACGGGGTAGGTTGTAACAGTACGTGGGGCAGGTTGTAACAGATTAATTTCGCTGTTACAACCTACCCCATGTGACATCATTATAGAACACATTTAATTTTACCATATAGTTTGTATTTGTTTCCAATGCCAACAAAACATATCAGAACCTAAAGCTTAGAAGATTATTTTGCCCCGAAGACATTTTCTAAACTCCCTATACATTACGTACAATACGCATGTCAGTCAAACAAACAATATTTACTTACCTCGTCCAAAAACAAATTTTTCCTTCTTGTCGCCAGTGAAATCGTCCGACTGCCACAGTGTTACCACTCGCACTGAAGGCATCATAATGTGCCTTGATGGCTGAAACGATGATACGCTCTTGTGGCTGGTCGTGGAACTATTCGCCCTGTTACAACCTGCCCCTGTTACAACCAGCCCCGGTCTCCCCTACCTATCTACAATGACTGGCACGCGAACACGGACCCGTTTTACGGATTAGCTCGGCAATGCTCAACTCTTACTCCGTGAAACCAACAGAAGCCGATTATTTATTTTGCCACGGTGGAAGACATGTTTGTTTAGCCTACAATTTAATACATTAATCATGAACGTGTTTTGTTCTCGGATCTCAATTATTTTTTTTATATAAACTATTTTTTTTTTTTTTCGTAACCGTGAAGTTCAATCTCATTGGTTGCCGTTTATTACGGTTCCGTGCTTTGTAGAAGAGACAGACTGATAGTCAATTTTACATATCTTGCGGGTTCGAACCCGTTTTCGTTTTTACGTTTCTGTGTCGTTGTAGAACGGGCCATAACGAGACACGGAAAGAGTTTTTTTTATAGCTATTTAAGTGGGCTCACTTTTAAGTTGTGATTTGCGTAAAATTACAAATGTAGGGCCTGTTACCTAATTTTATTACTGTTGAATGTGTGACTTCTTTCTTAAGTTATAATTTTCCATTTATATATGTTCACCTTAAAATATTTTCAAGGAATTAATAAATAAAATTAATATCTTCGCTTTTAAAAGCGATGTGCTACGCAGACCTATTAGGCCTTCTCACCTGTTTAATTTTAAATCGATCTAGCAATAAGTTACTGTAGAACTAGGCACTGTGTGCAGACCTAACCTAAAAAAAAGTCTTTAAAAATGCGTCTGCAAGAAAAAATTGTCAGTAAAATATTTCTAAACTTTTTTTAAAATAATTTTATCGAGTATTAGGTACTTCCAATTAATATATTCTTCCAGGCTTCAAAAAATGTACGTTGTTTAGTCAAATTAACGAAACCCTTCAATTAGTAAGTTATTTGACAAAAAATTATAAACACGCATTTAATACTTTTATTATTTAAGTAGTAAAGGTTCAAAATTTATTTTGCAGCTAGTGAGCGCCCCAATAGTTTACCGTGTTTCTAATAAAATTAGTTTTAAATAACCGAAGAATTTAAGTTTTTTAAAGACTTATTTTTTATAATAAAATAACATATTCAAATTTTATCAATAGTTTTAACCATCACTCTTTCATATGTATTTTTATTAATTATTTATAGAGACTCAAAAATTTCGTGTGTTTTTATGTCGCATTATAAACTGCAAACATGTAGGTTCCTACTATAGCCTAGCTCTCTATAGCTTGAATAATTGGTTCATACATGTTTAGCCACTCCTTCTACGACTGTGGACCAGTTATCTACCAGCCAACAGTAGAGTAAACGAATCACGTCTGTGCATTATAGACCGATTTGAAATTAATCCGCGAAATTTTCGGGTCTCTAATTACCAGAACCAAATCCTTTCACTAAAACACACCACTTAAAAGAACCTCTAAGTGATATGGAGGTTCGCGATCTTCTTTTTAACCTTCTAAAACACTGTAAATATGTTTGTGTAGTTTCACACTAAATGCATGTGGCAGCAGTCTCCACCAACTGTAGTATAATTTTACACTTTCGTGTTATGGTGTATTTTTACTTAAACACAAGAGTATAAATACCTACACCAACACGTGAAGTTGCAAAATTACACTGACGTCTGTGGAAACTCCGTTGCCACAAACATTTAATGTGAAATTATATCATTACCTACTATGGTTTTATAAATACACCATAGCTGTTTGTGTATTTTTACTCTATGTTGTATGAATTTACAAATGCGTGCATCTATATATTTACCACAGCTGTCAGTTAATTTAACTGCGTCATATATTTAATCTACATTAAGTCTGAACATATTAATTGCAATACTGACAAAACATTTTTTTTGTATCGCCTTTTAACGATTAAGCTATTTATGCCTATAATCTGAGTATCACAGCGGAGGATCAAACCCACACACTTCTGAATATTAGTCATCTTTACCTCACGAACATTATGCACAATAACAATTATAACGAAATGGGAGTTCAATCATCGTAACAAAGTGTAATTTAAATAGTGAGTTGTCAGTATGAATAGATAAATATATTGTTTTTTTTTTTCAGTTCTTTGGTCGTCGTAGGTAAATATACTGTGACAAATTGTATTTATAATGACGTTAGTGAGTATTGGTATACAACTACAGTGTAGTACTGAAAAAAATATAGGACATTGATTAATTTAACACTTGTAGATGTGTGTTTCACATAGGCCTATGCATAGGGACTGGAAAATGTTGCTGTTTCGATAACCTTCAGAACAGATTACACAGTCCTGTGTAGGTATAGGCCTATACCTTACTCTGGAAACAATGCCATTTCATTTGTTTGCTGCAGGCTCGTCTCAGCTGTCTTGCCTGTGATTCGATACTTCTTTGGTTGAAGATTTCTCATTGGCCCAGAGTCGTCCACAAATGAACAGTGAGCCAATAGAAGAATCAGCTTAAATCCGCAGGTTTTTGAATTCTAGCCTATAGCGAAATGAAAGCGGGAATTTTTCTGGTTTCCACCTAAACAACCAACTGTAGCTATTATTTAATAAATAAGTACGTTATTGAAATAAAACATTTACATTCGTGTATTTTTACCTAAACCTGTAGCACAGTTTGGTTATCGAGAAACAATATTTTTAAATTATAGATTTATTTTAAACTGCAATATATATATTTTTTTCAATTAGGCCTACTAAATGTAGGCCTAGTTAAAATTTCACTCTGGGCACAAGCGCAGTGACGTAGGCGGTAAGGTCCCTGCTTGCCGCTCAGACGCTTGAGTTTTGATTCTCGCTGAAGGTCATCTTTTTTTAATAATTAAAAAATAATAAAGCTACTGTTTACAAGTATTATTAAGTCAAATATAAATTATTTTTTTTAAAATTTATATTAAAATATTAAGTAGCTATTACTTGATATTTAAGTTACGGTATTAATTCAAAATTTCAAATATAAAAAAAATTGTTAATTTAATAGTTAGGTATAAATAGAGCTTGTGATTAAAGTTATGTGTTTTTATAATAAATGTTATTAACATATTTAGTTTTACAAACAAAAACCTGGTTGATATTTATCACAAAGACATTTGAAAAAAAATTTGGTCCCTTGTCCAATTAATAAAATATACCTAATTGTTTACATTAACAACGTTCTTGAAGTAGATCTGTTGAAAAACATAGGCTACTTCATTCTTCATTCTGGCAAATTTGTTCAGATTTTGCAGATAAATACGAATGATCAAACTGACAATTTATATAGGCTGCAATAGTGGGGTAAGCAACAATGTTACCCCATTATCCAGAAACCATAGAAACTGATAGAAACGCAACTGCTCAGGTCAGGTCAAACCCTGTTTCAACCGAATATTTTGTAACTGTTTGAATAGAATAAGTTTAAATTTTTAATTGCATTTCAATGGCAAGAGTCATTATAATTTTTTATAACTATTATTGTACCCATTATTATTTTATATTTTAAATATTGAATTATTGTGCCATTTAAATATCAAGTAATATCTAATAAATATTTTTGTTAATAAAATAAAATTACATATATAATAATATTTTTCAAAAGTAGAATTAGTAAAAATTATTTTTTAAATTATTAAAATATTTACCGTCTGCGAGAATCGAAACCCGAGCGTCTGATGGTCGTCAAGCAAGTAGTGAAGTCGGGGCATAGCGAGTAATTCTATTTATTTCTCTAACGATATTCCAGATGGCACCACAGTAGGTACAGCTCTTACAGGAAGTGACATCTACATAGTTCGTGAGGAACCTGTAAGTAGAGACCTGAAAAATTCGCGGGTTCATTTCGTGTTATGCTAAAATTCAAATAATTATACCTTAGTGCTGCTTCTGCCATTGGTTCACTGTTAATCTGGAGGACTGGGGGCCAATTAGAGACCCTCACTCATAGAAGTGTCGAATCACAGGCCACCCAGTCGAGACGACTCACAAGTCAGCAGCCAATGAACAGTTGGCATTTGTCCGAGTGTGTAGAGGATATTGGAGTCCATCCTGGGGGTCATTGAACCCGCGAATTTTTCCGGTCTCTACCTGTAAGTATGGTTGAGAAACTTTTCTGTTGGATGAGGCGACGTTTTGTTTTTTGCAGAACTTTACTAAAATATTCTCAATGTAAGTATTTCAATTTTTGAATAGTAGGCCTACTACTATCAGTGTTATGTTACAGTATGTGCTCCAAATGGCATTTCTGCTCATAAAATTCTAATTGGGCTTCGTTTCAGTGCATTTTTTTTTCAATACGAAATATCTTTTGAAGTCGGTAGCGGTGAAACGGGCAAAGCAAACAAGGAAAAGTGAATAATTGTTCGCTTTGCCAAGGTTACGTTTCCAGAAGTTAAAATCATAGAATATTTCACTGTTTCAATAATTATTGTTTCTTCATTTATTCTTTCGAATAAAATCAATAAGTAGATATATAAATTAATTAACTGTGTAATTTATTTCAATCCAACAACTGTTGAAAACATCATTTTGGAGATAGCTATTATGTTAAGTCTCACACTCTGTGATGGTGAAATGCTGCAAGGTTGGCTGCGTTATTTCCGAGATGTACCTTATTCTCGCTAGTTTACATTAAACTACACTAATGCATAGTTATGAAGCTGACGTCACACCACATGTGTATCAACGTGCTGGTGAAAAGTCATAATAAGTAAAGATTTATTCAACTCTACAGTGGTTATTGTTATGCTAAACCAAACACTTGGTTTCAGCTATAAAAATAAATAAATTCAAACCAATTTGATTAAATTCCAAATATATATATATGTATCTGAAGTTATTAATTATGTATTTTGTATTTTTTTCCTTTATTAATTTGTCGCTATTATTTTTATTTATTTAATAAATAGGTACTTCTTTAACTTAAAGCTGTTCAAGCAATCGACTTATATTGATTCTTTTATTGTTTCAGATGGTCACAAAAACACAATGAAAAACAACCAGGGTGCTTGTAATGAAAGTGATGTGGAAAAAGCTATTCAGAAAGCTACGCTTGGTTCTTTTAACGCCGCAGCTTCCAAGTACAACATTCCGTATGCAACTTTGTACAGGCATGTGAAATCAGGATCATCTGCAAGGATGTTAAGGGACATTAAGAACAGTTTTAACAAGGCGCAAGAAAACCAACTAGTATATAATATCTACAAACCATGGACAGTTTATTCCACGGCCTGGCGAAGGACTAGTTCAAGAAACCATTTTCTTTGTGGAGAAAAATTACGTTTCTCTACCTTTCCAAAAAAAATTAATAAACTGGTGGTGAATGGCTGTTAGGGTTTATGAACAGGCATCCGAACGTTCTCCAGAAATAACTTCAATTGCTAGAGCAAGAGAATTAAATCGCTCATTTGAAGTCATCCTGTGTGTTAAACATAAAACACGAATACAAACTTCAACTAATAAACCACCAAACATTTTGTCAACGACAGGCAAGAAGCAAGTGGGGATAATTGGTAGTACTGAAAAGGGGAAAAATATCTGCTGCTGTGTGCTGCGGTGCAACTGTGCCTTCATTCCAAAATTTCTTATATTTGCACGAAAACGAATGCAATAAGGCTACTAAATTTTGCTCTTCCAGGCTGTCAAGATACTTGTGCAGATAATGGCTGTGGATCTACGGAGATGTCTTTCCTTCTGTGGCTGCAGTTCTTTGTCGAACAAGTTCGTCCTGTTCCAGACAGGAAAAGTTAGGCTGATTCTTGATGATTATGAACCGCATAAATACATCAAACCCTTGTAGCCTATTTTGGACTTTGCCAAAGAAAATGATGTTAAGTTTCGCTCTTTTGCGCCACATATGACACCACAAGATGAAGCTAATAGGTAGATACTCCAGTCTCTGGGTCTTTGTAAGTCGTGTTTTGAACAGGAAATTTGTACTTTTTCAATGTAAAAATTCCTGGAAACAGTGTGATGTAGCCAAACCATTATTGTATGCATATTTGAGGGTGGAAATTGCTAAAAAATGCAATAGGTAAGTGTATTTTTGGTCCTTAGGAATTCGGCCATATTATCCTCATATTTTCTCTATGCTCCAGCTGCTGTATCAGAGCTCTAAGACCTCGCATGCGCATCAGATACTCTGAATTGTTATTCAGGAACTGCTAACCCCCCATCTTCTGAGCCTTCCCACCGGACTTTGATGCTGCTTCGGATGTTCGTAGCAGTCAGTCAGACACTACTTGTCTTCCAATCCCTTTGACCACAGACCAGATCCTGGCTCTGCCAATCTAGGGTAGAAAAAAAAATCTCGCTACTGTTCCACACAGTCAGCTACCCCCGTCCCCGCTCCAATAACTAGGCCGTATCTCCATAAAAATTTTTTAAAAATACGTCTCCGACCAAATGCTTGGAGTGGGCAAAAGTAAATAGCAGATTAATAAAAAATTTACGGCTGTGCGATTAGCAGTGAGATATGAAAAGTAATTCCAAGCCAACAAATTATTTAAATTCATGAAATTTATTTTACCAGGCGCTGACGCGTGAACAAATACTACCTACACGAACATGACAGCGTACAAGGCGCATGAATAATCAAAAATATATTAAAGCTAAAATATGAGAAAGTTTAAAAATTATTTCTTTAATGCTTTTTTTTTACTAAGACAGAATGCAAAATCATCAGGCGCGTGATCTCTCTATCAAAAAGAAATGGGCCCCCAGTGGTGAAGCAAAGAACATAGCTTAATAACTACGCGAAACTAACCACATTGCAATTAATTTCACAATGAAATATAATAGTCTTTTGACTAGGTAATAAGAATCCTGGGGCGCAGACACGCAAAAGAAACAGCAGTTTAAATTCTACAAAATTAAAACGAGGCGTAAGCTGGCCAGCAAAATTAAATCAAAAACAAGTTTTCTCGCAACGAAAAAAAAAAAAAATAGTACCTAGTATTCGTACACAGTCCTGCGCTATGCTGACAGTTCTGCATCTCACGTTGAATATATTAATGTTGGCCTATACGCGTCAAAAAGCCAAATCCAAAGACAGAGATCGTATACGGTTGGAAAGGGCTTTCCAAAAGCAATCGAATGATACCAATAAAACACCATATGACCGAGTGAAGCAGTGCCGGGAACGTAAAAGAATGAATGCGGCCGAGCGGATCAACGACGGTGCCAGTACATCTGCAGCTGAAGCGGTTGAAATTATGCGAGTGGATGATGACTTCTTAGTGTTCAAACATGATTATAACATACATAAAATAGCGTATTTTATATTTTGTATAGAAAATACATATTACCTGTTACGTACGCGTATTCACGTACAACACACGGCAGTGGCCATGGCACAGCCACACCCCATTTGAAGAGACCTGCAAAATTCGCGGATTCATTCGGTGATAGGCTAGAATTCAAACACATATACCACTTAGATAATTTTGCTATTGGCTTACTGTTCATCTGGACGAATCTCAACCAGTTATAAACCCTTAACCAAAGAAGGATCGAATCACAGACAAACCAGCTGAGACGACTTACAAGTCGGCAGCCAATGAACTTGCGATATTTGTCCGAGTGTACAGGGGTATGTGCAGTCTATCCTGAAGGCCATCGAAACCACGAATTTTGCAGGTCTCTACCCATTTGTTTTTTTTAAAACGGCGATCCACTTGCTTGTAGTCTAGGGCTGTCAGCGTGCTACGAACCGCAGCATTGTCCGCCTTCTTACGTCTTCACACTTCACGAGCATGCCCGTGAGTAGAGGCATGGCGAAGTCAACTTGGCCCTCCCTATACTGCATCAAGCATCGCCGGTACACAGGCCAAAAAACAAAAAAAAAAAACAAAGCGTGCCACCTCACGAGTAGCCGATGCTCTGACACCGTTAACTTTCGTGCATTCGAAAAAAAAAATAGTCCTAAGCCATCACTAGAGACCCGACCATTTCGCGGGTTCAATGACCTCCAGGATAGACTCCAATATCCTCTACACACTCGGGCAAATGCCAACTGTTCATTGGCTGCTGACTTGTGAGTCGTCTCGACTGGGTGGCCTGTGATTCGACACTTCTATGAGTGAGTGTCTCTATTTGGCTCTCAGTCGTGCCGATTAACAGTGAACCAATGACAGAAGCAGCACTAAGGTATAATTATTTGAATTTTGGCATAACACGAAATGAACCCGCGAATTTCACGGGTCTCTAGCCATCGCGCAGCTCCAGAAACCTTTTTAACACATTTTTTTGTGGACGAAATACAATGAGGCACGCCCAATGAAACGTTTCTACTCGCGCCGCGCGGAACTTCCGCGCGTGGAGACCTGTGTGTAGGTACAGCCCGGCCGACGTACGTTAAAAGTAACACAATAGCTTTAAACAACAAACAAAAAATTATGTCAGTGGCATGGTAATTCCACACAATGACATTCACACACAAAAATAATTATGTTATTTAACAAAAGATTCCTTTGGAAACTAGGTGCCAAGAAATAGGTTGTAACACTACAACTTTGTACTACACTTGGCTATTGTTATTTTTGCATATATGAAATACGTTTTTAGAGATAATAGGTACTGTATATTGTAATACTACGGTATTTACAGGTTCACTGTAACTGTTTTTGATGCTCATTTGTTTTGTTTTTGTTTCGTTCCCCGACTTTCGGCAGTGTTTTGTTTGGCGTGGTCACGAGCGCCAGTGGCCTCGAACGTTGCCATAACGACACATGAAATCAACAACATTCGGTCGTGGTTCGAAACAATAACATTGTAATTAGTCGCTTGTAATAATGACGCCTAGCATCTACGTTTGGATTGGCCGGATAATACCGACAATGTGAAATTTAAAATATTAAGAAAAAAAAGTGATTCTGACGCCGGGAATATGGCGTGATTTCGGCGATAATTCCCGTGCGGAATTTGGTCGTTTGAAGCAATCACTACGGACGTCAGCAAATGAAGGCAGCGCGCGGCGACGACTTTGCCGCGAATTATAAGGTTGAGAAATTCCCTTGTACCAGGACTCATGTATGGCTGACTGCACCATCATTTAGAGACGTTGGCGCCGTGAGTCGATAGCTCCATCACAGTGCATCACAGTAAAATCACGCACGTAATTAGCATTGACGTGTTTCCATTTATTTTATTAGAAACATCGAACTATTTCATCAAACTGTCGCACACAGGTCCAGTAGTCCTAGGAGTCAGAGTCTCGTGTCTGACTGGCTGGAGGCAAATAGTAAATAGACTTTTGAAAATTAATAAACATGTTCCCAACGTAAATGAACATAGATTTGGACATAATTTGTTTTCTTTTGGACATATTCGAGATATCGGTGTTGATGTAGTCTATATTATTCTTGTCGAGTATTCTTTAAAAATAAATGTTGTGTTTGTTTTATTGTGGTAGGGGAGACCGGGGCTAGTTGCAACAGGGGCAAGTTGCAACAGTGGCTCTAAGTCATTAACCGATGGTACTAGTGTCGCACCACTACGGGAAGGAAAGGAACCACACGTAATCTTAACGGTATTAGTTCGACAAGTCGTAAACAGATCGCGCTTGGCTTCAGTCGTGCACAACATTCCTACTGTAGTCGCGAGTAAACTCACGCACGGATTACTTAGCTGCTGTTGTGTTGAATGTGTTTGTCGAAATTTAATATATTTGTACTTCTTAGGGCAGCTTATAGTGTTGTACTTATCTGTATATAATGACAATTGTTTTATAACAACGCCTCTAAGTGAATGACGGTAAGTAAATTCAAGTTGTATATCGGGGCTAGTTGCAACACATGCAATTTACCCCAGATATCAAGGATACTTTTTTAAATGTTAAACATCAATTCATTTGTATTTCACTCGATTTCAACGTTTATACCGATATTTTCGCGTTACATTAGCCCACGTATGTTAACTAACATAATTTGTTTTTGTAATCTTTTAGGGCTTCACTCAACTATTTTATACATAAACATTGTTTTAATTAATCTAAGAAGTTACGAATATTTGAAACCAAAGCAAATAATCGAGAACTAGAATGCCGCAATTACTGTTTATAATATTTATGTTTATAGATGCATTTTGTGAAAAAATGTAATAACTATTTTTAGTTATTATAGCTATTATTTTCCCATTGTAGTTACGATGAGAACGTATAAGAAGAAGACGAAACTAGGGGAAACACCACAGGATGTCATGGAGAGGGCAGGTAAACTTGTTTTAGCCAATCCAAACTCCAAAGACTGTTCCGTACGACAGATAGCAAAGATGTACAACATTCACTACTCTACACTGTCAAGATACATACAAAAACTTAAGAAGAAAAACATGGATATAATAACAAAACAACCTGAATTCAGTTTTGTCTCAGCGGGTTATCTACAGCCACGGTGTGTTTTCAGTGCTGAACAAGAGTGTCAATTTATCGAGTATCTCAAACGTAATTCGGAAATTATGTTTGGGCTAACACCAGCAGAAGTGCGCAAGCTTGCATATGAGTGTGCACTAAAGTTGGGATTACAGATTCCGGACCCTTGGAAAGTTAATGAGTGCGCCGGTCCAGATTGGTTTTCCGGTTTTATGAAGCGCAATAATGAACTATCTGTCAGGCTGCCTGAAGCCACGAGCCTTGGGAGATGTACTTCGTTCAACATGCATAACGTTTCCGAATTTTTCAATAAACTTTCGTCCGTTCTCACACGTCATAATATTTCAGCCTCCCGAATTTACAATATGGACGAGACTGGAGTGGCAACTGTTTTGAAACCTGGAAAAATAGTTGCTAAAAGGGGAGTCAAACAAGTAGGATCAGTAACTGCAGCAGAACGTAGAGAAATGATTACTGTAGCGACAGCTGTGTGCGCAATAGGAACAACTTTGTCACCCATGTTTATTTTTCCTCGGAAGATCTTCAAAGATCATTTTATACGTGATGGACCGATAGGTTGCATAGGTACTGGCACAAAATATGGTTGGCAAACAGAGGAAACATTCATCACATTTATGAATCATTTTGTCTCTCTTACGTTACCATCTCCTGAAAATCCAGTGCTTTTGCTTCTGGACAACCACTGTTCACACATCAGCTGCCAAGTCATAGATCTGTGCAAAAAAAGAGGCGTAGTTCTTCTTTCGTTTCCTCCACACTGTTCACATCGCTTGCAGCCTTTGGATGTTTCAGTTTTTGGACCTTTTAAAAGGCGGTGTGAAACTGGAATTAATTCCTGGCACAAAACAAATCCCGGCAAGACTCTAACCATATTCGATTTGCCAGCAATAGTGAAAGATGCCTTCTTGCACTCTATGACACCAGCAAACATTACATCAGGTTTTCAGAAAACTGGTATTTCGCCTTTCAACCCTAACATATTTTCAGAAGAAGACTTTGCCCTTGCTTTCGTTACTGACCGACCAGATCCACACAGTTGTCAGACAGTCATGCAGAGAAGCGTTTCTTCTGAACTGGATGTGCATTCTGGACACAGCATTATTGAAACAAGTGCTGAAACAAACATTCTTGCAATACCTGGTCCAAGTGTTTCCATTCAAGAGATTGTGCGTCCTTTCCCAAAAGCTCCACCTAGAGGGCAAACCTCTTGCAGAGGGAGGAAGAAAAGGAAGTCTGCAGTTCTCACTGACACTCCTGAAAAGAGAGCGATTGAAGAAGAAAAACGTAACAGTGAAGAAAGGAAAAGGAAAAAGGCTGAAGCTGAAGAAAGGAAATTACATGTAAACAATAAAAAGAAAATTCAGAAACCTTCACAAAATGACAATAAAGAAAAAAAGACAGCAAATTGTAAGAAAGTAACAAAAAGAAAATTAAACTTTAAATAAGTTAGTTGTAGTGAAGAACAGGACGAGATGTGTTTAGTATGCATGACAAAATTCAACAGGAATGAAGAATGGGTTCAATGCACATCTTGCCAAAAATGGGCGAATTGGTCTTGTTCAAGAAAAGACCCTATGTATGTGTGTAACGACTGTGAAACATATGATTCTGATACATGGGAGTAAGTGTTGCAAGTTACCCCAGCTGGTGTTGCAACTTGCCCCAGGTCTGGGGCAAGTTGCAACACTTACATCACCATGAATACATAGCTCTAGATTTTAATACTTAAATGCTTCTTATGTTCTGGTAATGTTATGTGACACCTAAGAGTTTCTAAGAAAATATTCCCTTTATTATAGTTTGATTTTTATCGAAACATAAATACTACAATGCAAAATGTGAAAAGTGTTGCAACTAGCCCCGGCCTCCCCTACTAATTATCACTAGATCATGTTAATCATAACACAAGGCGCCCAATCCTATTAAATATTTGTTTTTATTGTATGCTCATAATAATACAGAACAATTTGGTTACCATAACTTGGGGCATGTCATAGTGAGCCGTAAACTTACAGAAATAATTGGCACCACTACGTGGGGCTAAGAAAGCTTACATAACTTAATTGGCTACCACAACGTGGGGTCGTATGCTTACAGTATTTCTTATATTTTGTTGTTTCATTTAAGCATAAATTTTTATACCATGGAAATGCTAATCGAAAATTCAATAATTGAACTTAATTTTGTTTTATTGTGCTTATTAATGTGCGTAGTTAATACTGGAAAGCTATTCAGGGAACGGTTTTCAAATAACTTCCAAACCATAAATACTGGGGTAACGTATTTTGCAGGGTAAGAATACAAACCCAGTATTAATGCTAACACTATTTTGAAGTGATACAGTTGTTTTCATGTAAATGTAAAAAATGTACAAACATGTGTATTTTAACATTAATTTTCTGTTCCATTAAAAAATTAAAGTGTATGAATTAATTTAAATTATTTTCAAACAATTTTTAAATGTATTATTACGTTGGGTAACCAATACCTACATGTCATGTAATGTCATGTAATGAAAAAAAAAATAATCATCATCTTGAAACCAGTGTTTACCAAAGATAAATAAATCAAAACTACATAAGATGAATAACAATGAAACAACAAATAATGTACAAAAATATATTTTTTCAATAGTTCTGGGAGGATATCATGGTTTCACATGACATTGTATGCTGACGACCTACCTACTCTACACACGCACACACAAAACTGCTAATAAACTGTAGTATACGTTATAATATTTATTTGTTGGAAGTTTGTTTAGGCGTGCCGTTAGTGGTTAGTCACTGTTTTAAAGTACAAGCGACAAGATTTCAAATGGCATACATACATTAATTACACTAAGCGTCCCAAAACTGAGTTTCCTACGGATATTGGTTTTTAGCAGAACAATTTTTAGAAATCAAATAATCTGGTGTAGGCCTATATTCTACTTGGAAAGAAGATCAGATGCAACATAACATTATATGTTCAAGTTTTTGTTTGCAGTAGTATGATTTTTCTTTAGTCTATCGAGATATAAGTTATTTAGGTATTTGTACATTGTTGACAAGTTTCATTAATTTTTTTTTCATTGTGATTTATAGGTGGCTCATACACTAATAGGAGTTAATACCGAAGCCAACACTACGATAAGGTAAGTAGTATAGGTAAGTAGAAATTATTTTTCTGAGATTCTAAAATGATTTTGTAAATGTTATTTAATTACAAAAAACAATACGCAACGGTTTCAGTACCTTGAGGTGGTAGATTTAATTATTTTTAATTATTTTCATTCAACAACTCAAATTAACTCAATGTTCAAAAAAAAATCATTTGTACGTTTTGCAACTAGAACGTCGTATTTTTTTTAAAACACATTCTATGATTCTTACAAAATGTGTGCTTGTTGTAACACAGCGTTCATCATTATTTGTTAAACCATTAGTTTTATATGATTTGTAATTAAGAAAAACACAATTTACAATTTTTTCTATAGCCTATTTGTAGATTGTATAGGTATTTATTGTATATATAAGTAATTATATATATATTTACAACCTTTTTTAAAAGAATTATTTTATGAATATTACATAAATAATTGCAGTGCTGCCAACTTATTTTGATCAGAAACCTAAACGTTATTTCATATACTGATTTTATAAATTTTCATATTTGCGCAAATACTAGATGTTTAGCAGATGAAAATCGAGTTAAAATTTTGTGGAGGTACCGAGTCAGGCAGCACAGTAGTAATGACTGGAGAAACATTTGGTAACATCAGAGTTCAAATACTGAATTGGATTTTTGTGGTTTCCCTAAATCAGTCATGGAAAAATTCTGGGATAGTTCATCATAGTAGGCAATCATGGCCCATGGTTAAGGCCATGAATGTTTCGCGAAAAAAAATCTGAACGCAAATTAGAATACTTAATCCAGGGTTCGTACGCCTACTTAATACCTATCCTTAAAAAGTCCTCAATTATGTTTTTAAATGAATAAGAACCCTTAGAAGTCCTTAAATTTCACTAAAAATCCTTAAAAAAAATCCTTAATAAAGATTAATAGCGTGCAAGTAATGTATAAACACGGTTACTTTAATGGTCTTTTGTTTCCGACTTGGCAACAAACAAAAACACTTTTCCCATGCACAGTACCTAAGATTGGTGAACTTTGGGCTACATTTTAGGATTTTGTACATAAAAATATTATAAAATTAATTTTTGTAAAGTAAATTTAGTTTGAAATCAAATTAAATTCTAGGACAATAAATTTCAGGTAGACGGTATGCTTGAGTTACATATAGGTTTGTTCCAGAGATAATTCTGGACAATATGGGCTTTATCTGTAAGAATTGAACTACAAAGAAAGTTATTTTTTGTTCATTTAAAGATTTGACAGTTGTTTTGTGGCGGTACTTTGTAGTATTATTACAAATGGTTTCCTACCCCTTGATAGTGGTGAATGCGATGAAGTAAAGGAGTCATTAAAAACTCCTTAATTTTTGATTTCCCGGAGATAGTACGAACCATGTAAATAAATTTAATTCACGTCCTAAAGGGCAAGAAGCCAGTACAAAATAGACAGTTTGCGTGCCAAAGCCTGCGGTTTCTTCCTTGTTATGGGTGGCCGTCTGCGAGAGAAACAACATTGTCTTATTTGACCAGGCCATTAAGGACGCGTTTGCTTCCACGCGGAATGGCTGTGGTTCATGTACCAATAGTTCACATGTACCTGGAAGAACCTCAGCCAATCACGAAACACAGACAATATTGCAGCGTTTTAACTCGCAGTAAGACTCGAAATCTTTTCTCGAAAAATACATGCCCTTACCTATCTACAGCTTCATCAAACTGGCTAACTTTTTCTGTTTCTTTACAATAAGCAGACCAAGTTAGTACTAAGCACGTGACTCGTATGTAACTCGTCTTCCAAATAGTCGATCAGCACAAAGGCTACAAACGTTAATAAGCTCTCCTGGAGAAAGTCACATTTGTCAGCACTGCGTACGTTCAAACGGCCTGACGTTTCACTTCTTCTTTTGACATTGACGAACATCTTGAGAGGTTGTAATGACATTCCTCGTGGGCTACAACAACATGCGATTTATTTATTTACTGTTTTTTTTTTCTCTCTCTCTCTCTCTCTCTCTCTCTCTCTCTCTCGGTCGGACGTCTTGCAGAGAAAATCACAGTTCCTGTCCGTCAATCAGCGGCGCACTCTTGACAGGACCTACCTACACTGTAAAAATAATTTATATATTTTTATCGAACACCAGCAGGAAACAAGATACATAGGAGAAGACCACAAGTTCTTATTCGGATTGGCCAACACCAAAAGCCAATGAGATGAGGTCGTACTTGGTTGGCCGACACAATAGCCAATGGCAGGAGAGCCGTTCTCTGATTAGCTGTCACCAGACCCTGGCATGCACATAAATATACTGTTACGTGTTGGGGGGGGGGGGGGGGGGGAACAGGTCCGCAAATGAATAGCTCTAATTAATTAGATATTTATTTAGTACCTGATGATTACATTAAATCTTAAATTACGACATTCTGAATGTTTGTCCACAAATTACACACACTTTCGTTAAGTCCACCACTGAAGCTCGGCTCAACAGTGGCTCTTTCTACTGTTCGTGTATTGCCACGCACCTTGGTCCCAACACACTGACTCGCACCACTCACTCGTCTGCCGCGTCGTAACACGGTTCACCTGACTGCGATCTTCCCACGTGAAGCCCGTCTCTCGTCGCCCACTATCGCTCGCCGATAGGTCATCCTCCCTCTTTACTTCACTCTCCAAGGAGTTGCCGGCATCGCCACCAGCTACACACTATTCGCTTCCCTCCTCACAGGGTGCAGGTCAATCCCTCTTTTCATAAATGCTTGTTCGTCCCTTGGGAAGATCTCATAGCCCTCCAAAGTTTCACGATGTAACAGGTCCCCCGACTTAACACTCTAAACTGCAAGAACAATATCGTCCTAGTTATGCACCCTCACGTGGACGGGACTCTGGAAACGAGCCGAACCCGAGATAGAGAATGAAAGATATAAATAAATAAATATATATATATATATATATATATATATATATATATACTCCGCTGCGAATCGTAATTACATGTAGCGGCAGGGGAAGGCTTATAGAACGAGGGAGGATATATAGACGTGTGACTTTTACAATGAAAACTGAGACCATGTTTTGCGCGACATGTGACGCTATCTGTTGGTTGGGCTCGTAACTACTAGCAAAACAAAAAATACTCGGCCGGGAGGTTCAAAGTTGTAGCTTTATAGTGATATTTAACTTCTTGACAACCAACTACTTAGTAGGAGCCTTTTAAACTATGCAAAAGAAAAAAACCTATTACTATTTTGTAATAAAATGTCATGTTCTATATAAACTGACTGACCCGTGCGAATATTTCGCACAGTATCGTGATCAAACACCGAATAGTAATATTATAATAAGTAAATTAAAGCATTTATTAATGAAAAAATATTTTATTTTGAAGACAAGTAATAAATATTTGTCTTATTGTAAAAATTCGTTGTGTATACAATATGTGCAGCATCAATGTTATTGAACTTATGAGAACTTACCTGATTTAATATGTTGATTTAATTCAGTTAATTACGTTTGTTTTATACTTAGGTTCATTAATAACATTTTATTACGATTTATAATGCTTTACGTTGATTTAATTTGATTGATTTGCGTGATAGATTACACTTGCATAAAGAATGTAAACAATCTAACAGTGGTCATGTTAGTTAAACAGAATTCTATAATTCAGTTGAATATATTTTCATTAGGAATGCCATCAGCAGATGGCATTCCTAAAGAAAATACGTTTTTTATCAAATATGTTTATCAATCATTAACGACAACACTAATTTTAAAATATTGGTCTATTTTTTGTCATTATCGGAGAACATAAGCTTTAAAATTATGTTTGAATTATTAATTTTGATTAATAATTAATGGAGATATGGCGTTGCCACAAAAAATACCTTTGAAAAATAATATAGGCCTATATGATGTTTGTAGGTTAGGACTATGTTTGTGATACAAAATACCAACAGTAATTTCAAAAGTATTTACTCATAAGAAAAGTCTGACGTGCCAGAAATTTTTGTTAAGTGGTTTTTAGGTGGAATTTTTAGGTTAACTTGAAGGATCCTCTAAGATTTCTTTATCATAAGTTATGTTCATTATGACGGAAATGCAGTTTAAAAACGAGATATTTAAACACTGATGTTTCAAATGGATATCTGATTCGATATCTATCGAAAAATCGACGCATCCATTAAAGGACCTCTTCTTAGATGACTAAATCTCAAATTTAAGAGAAGCGGTAAATTTTTAGACCGTGGGTACAGGTAATTTTCTTCATTAGCTGGTACTATAAGCTTTAAAATGAGGGGTGAATCATGGGATTTGATAAAGGACTAAGGGAGATCTCTTGGACCGACAGAAAAACAGGCTAGAGAAATAAAATATAAGATGAGTGGGAGATGCAGTATTTCTAGTACCTACCCATGCCAACCACAAAATATGTGGCTACAAAAATAATGTGAATTAATTTTTCACTGTTTTTTACTGATAATAGATTATGCATTTCTTCTCACAATCAATGTAGATATGTTAATAATATATTATGAAAGCTGCTATATACATATAGCTGTTGGGCCCAAAACTACTTAGAAAACTAGGCCTTAGTCTAGGAAATTAGAGTTTCTCCGCCATTGGTGCACCGGCTAACTTCTCCTACAGCCCCGCAACTCTGGCCTGCCTCGTCTCTAGCATCCTCGTAACAATACCCAGAGCCCCACCACCTTCAAGATCTCTGTTGGTTCTCGATCCTGTATATGCCTGCTGCAATGTAGAGTGAAACTTTAGTCACACTACCATTACGACGTGGCTCAATCTTGAAAGCTTAGATGTAATAAGAGACAATGACATCGAAAGCATGCAATTTACTTCATTTTTAAATATACCTATGTGGATCTTTCAAAATGTAACTAACTGTTATTCAATAATTTTCATAATTAGGCTGGCTATAATACGTGCTTCGTTGATCTTACAAATTCCACAATAATTTACGCTAATATTTACAGTGGGATATTCGTAGATCTACACGAAAATATCTGGCATCTAATTTGCAAAGTTTTATTTGTAGAATTTAAAAAAAATTACAGTGTAGTTCACTTGCTGTGCAGAAAGCACTCAAAGACAAGAACTCAAAGGAAATAAAGTACATGCCTTGTTTGTAAAAGTCCAACTTATATAGGTATACACCCGCGGTAAGTGATGGTTGTCGTAATGATGTTTATGTATGTGCAAATAATATACAAGAAGTTGGTTCCAAACAGCGAGAGAAATATAACTGATTCTTGTCACGGATAACTATGTGATTTACACTGCAGAACATTAGTTGCTTACGTTTTTTACGCACGTAAGAACGTTAATGATTCATAACCTGACAGTTGCAGTCTTGTGACATACAGTCGTAAACTGACTTACGTTCAAGCCGTTCCAAGTATAGCGTAGGCTATTCCGTTTTAGGCCGTGATATTAATCTCAGCTCCCGGTTAGAAGACGTAAAATCGGGACTGTAAATGGTAAAGCGGCTTTTAAATATGAGTCAATGTGGCATTACAACGTTTTTTTTTACGTCTGGTATTTACAGTTAAAGCGGACTTGAATTGTCATAAAATTGAACAACAACTTTCTTAATGACGAAGTTAGCTATTATAACTCCTGTTGAATGAACTTCAGATAAAAGTAAAACTTTTATAAAATTATACCAGAGGCATTTAAATCATATTTATGAGTATTTTAAAATAACATAGGCTACAATATATAAAATTATTGTGTGTGTTGTCCATGCCTGTGATATGAATTTTCCTTATAAAACTAAATTTACAACATTTCAAACCCCTTTATTGGCAGAATTCAAAAAATTTAAAAACTTAATGTTTTTGCATGTTACTCATATCCAGTTTCTTACTTTCCACTGTAGTATAAAACTGTACCTATGTTGTATTATCTTAAAACAGGATTTACTTAGGCCTACTCGCTTTTTAACCATAGGCAAGGAGTTTTAGAAAAAAACACTATGTAAATCTGTGTAGATACATGTAATTAATTAAGTTTTTAACATTATGGTTTAGACGATCCGGAAGAATATAAACATATTTATAAAACCTCTTTAACGTCCTTTAGACCTCTAAGCGTTAAAATTTTGTAAAATAGTAAAAAGCTTAATGTATGTTATTCTTATTTACTTTTTTTTTGCTCCCGTTCTAGTAGATACAAAGAAATTTATTCTTGTACTTTTACACAGTAGTTCTGTTTGAAACAATATGAAATAAAATGTTTCTATTACTATAAGAACAATATTTGTAAATTTGGACAACACAATGCTATGGATATTTTTTCATTTGTGAAATACGTTTTTTTTCGAAACAGTACTGAATATTTCTTGGCACGTCAACTAAAATTGGTACATAATTTTAAAATTTAATTTATAAAAGCATATATTGTCTAAACCATGGACAAGATAATCAAATATTTTACCATTTTAATTTCTGTTTTCCCACCACTTAAAGAGGAAATTTGGTACTTCTTTGTGAAATTTCGCCGAATAGACATTCAAAATAGGAGAGATATTACCATATACATATGATTCAGAAAAAAAAGAAGAGGAATATCACTCTCTACAATAAATTTACCCTCCCCTAAAAAAAATTTTTTGTACTTCTTGATAAATAAATTTTTGTTATTAAAAATTACTATCTGCATATAATTTTCGAAAACGTTTAAGGAGGATTACTATCTTCACAAGCTTTCGTAAAATCCACCCCACCGTCCCATCCTGCATTCCTCAACAATTTTTTTTTTTTTTTTTTTTTTTTTTTTTTTACTTCTTGATGAAATTTTGCACTCTTGTAATTCAAATAGGACGAAAATGACTGTCTACGCGTGATTTCGAAAGAAGAAAAAAACTACTCTTATTCTCCATCTAAGTTATGAAATAAAACGTTTCATATGTATTTTTTATTTGAATTACTCTCAAAAAAATTAGCCTATTTACACTGCGTAAAGCCAGACAATACAAGGTAGCCTACTTCAGCTTATATTGCGTATAAGCTAGGCATACAATTTAACTCTGTACCCATTGTGCAGTAAAAAAGTTTTCTGTTAGAAAATTTATATAGAAATACAAATTTTTGATTATTTTTTGTACCTATTAAAAATTAGTATATCTAACGCGCGTATTGAAGTTGACGCACGTTTTTTTTTGAAGTTATACTTCTAATGCGACTTCCAACATGGTTGCGTAGACGTTTAACGCTCCTGAGGAGGGGTAATAGAAAGAGAGACAGCGAGAGTGAATGCTATTGTAAGGAACTAAGTAGAGAGTAAGAAACAAATAAAGATCCTGACAGTTTGTAGTGTCGCCATATTTGTTTCAATTTTCAATACCCTTTTTTTATTGGTTTTAAACCTGCTGATGAAATTTTTGGGTGGAATTCCGACTCATTGTATTAACGTACGGGTGTATTACACGACTGGGCGTGCGAAGGGGACGGAAACGAGAGGGTTAGTTTTCTTTCACCCTTGGAAATCTCCAGTGCTCTGCTCCTGCGCGCCTTAAATTGCCCTCTCAGCCCCCTTAAACAGGTCGTGTCTGGAGCACACGCACCTAATTACAACTCACTTGCGTTTCCGTGCCTCTTGCTGGAGGGGGGGGGGGGGAAGGGGATAGGAAGCTTGTTACCAGATCAGACCCGTGGCTGTCGACTGTGGAAGGGGTAAGTTTTCTAGTTGAAAGGGGGGGAGGGGGGCAACAGGTGTGGCCCCTGGGGCATTGAAGGGGGGGCAGCGTCCGACAAGAATTGATTTAAAAATTACTTCTGAAACGCCCCGGGAATAATTACACCCCCCCTCTCCCTCCCCCAACCTTAACACCGCTGCGAGGTCGCAGGAAGTGCGTGCGTTGCGTGTGCTACGCCGTCCCTGCAACGCCGCGTTTAACACTTCACTCGCGATCACGTGATGTGCTGCCGCGGCAATTAGGCCCTGTGTGTAGGAGGCGTTGCCAGGGCTCGTCCGATCGGAACCGGCCTCTCGGTTGTTTTTTTTATCCCAGGGTACTTCCCGTGTCTGACGTCGGTACCTATACCTATACTGTAGAGCCGTCCATGCGTCTCCGTTTGTCCCGCGTCGCAGGGAGCGAGTCGGCGTCACGGGAGTCTCGTGATGAACACGCCCTAGACGCTGACGCTCGCTAAGCCGGGTTCACGGCTAAAATGCACATGTTACAGCGCGACGACTGAGTGGACTGCATATACGATAATGATTACAGATGCCATTATAATACAACAATTTAACCGTGAGGCAAGCCTACAACTCACGTAGTTTCGGTTCCCTGCAAAGAATTTCCGAAGATTTCCGAAGTTTTGCGTTTTGGTATTAATGCCACTTCAGCCGCTAAATCAGAAGTTTCCAATGAAAACAAGCATGTTGTGACTGACCTAACCTAACCTAACCCTTCGATATTTTTAATTTCAATTTTTGAGAGAAATCCGATGTTGCACGAACGTGGTAGGGAACCGAAACTTCGTGAGTTGTAGGCTTCCCTACGCCATAGTTCTACTCACCGCCATGATGAAAAATACGACTGACTTCCGGCTGGAAGTTCAGGGCTGCCAACTATCGGCAGAGGATGCTGGATAATGGTTGCCACTACACAGCAGCGCGGGAAATACAACTTGAAGTATTCAGAGACTTCTCAGAAGCACTGGTTACGTTGAGGTCTAATCAATGTTACTAACACAAATATTACACACACTAATACACAGTCTGAACAGCACGTAACCGTGCGAAATGGCGTCACTTAATAAAAAAAATGTCAAAGCAGTCATGAGGACTGCCAACAGAAGTGAAAACTTAAAAATCTATAAACAAACAGTTGTTATTTTTGGATATCCAAATTAATTTTTTATAAAAATCAGAGACTTCTACGCAATTTTTACGAAAAAATATTATCACACAAAAAATTTTGTTCTATCACGTTAGTACAATAATTCCTAAATTACTATAAATACGCATTGCATAGTAATTGTAGGTATTAAAAAATAATGATGTTCTTAATTTTTAGCTTAGGCTATATTGCTACAAAGACTCCGTTTTCTTCGTTATTCCAACTATGTATCTATATGAGAATATTAATATGTTTTATTCTCGCTTTTTACTGCATACACACATTCAATTCACATAAATGCACAGCACTGATGTACAGGGACTGAAGACGCGTATTAATAAGATATGTATTGGTATATGTCGCGTGCATTACTTGTTGACATGTGTTATGTGTACTGGCTGCGCGCGCACCACTGAATGTTTGTGTGTGTGTGTGTGTGTGTGTATGTATATATATATATATATATATATATATATATATATATATGGTAAATCCAGGAGAGATGGACCACAGGGTGAGATGGACCGGTGGCATAGTTCACGAACCTGCTAATAGAAAGCGCCATGGTTGGTAGGAATGTGTCGTGGCAACTGTATTGCGCGTGCTGTGTTGTTTTAGTTCCTTTGTATGAGTAAATTGAGAAGATATTAAGGAAAATAGAAAACAGGTAGGTCAAAATTTTTGTTAATGTGAACGCAGTTGTGTCGTAGAGACAGTATTTTGCAATATTTTGGAACCATCATTCCTTACAACATGTAAACAAGCTAAACGTATCTTTGTAGTGTTCTGTAGCTACGCTAGACACAACAGGGACGTAATGGCGGCCTGGTCCATCTCTCCCTAACGATCGGGATAGATGGACCAAAATAAAGTGGGAGAGATGGACCATCGTTTTAAATGGGCCTACGTATTATTAATGAGTATGCTGTAGATTTGTAATGTCGTTTCTACAAAAAAATTAGTCACAAACCACATTGTTATGTAATTGGTAGGTTAATTTCCAAACTTTTAAGGTAAATTCTTCTCTCCGTTAAGCCTACTTAAAATACAAAAATACAATATAGGCTGTATGCGGTAAAGTGAGCTCTTTTGAGGCCATAGTTACTTTTATCATTCGATCAAATTACTATCTTTCGGCCACTTTTAAATAGGATATAAATAATCGAAACTACATTCCTCCCTATTGCATTTTTAAAGGGAAGAATAAGAAACAGGAGATCAGTGATGGCATGCCTCCGGGTTCCATGATTGCAATGAACATGAAATCTGCTCTGAATTATTTTTCGACTGGTTGAAACATCACTTTTTGCAAAGAAAGCCTGCTAGAAAAGTACTGTTGATTCTTGACGGACACTCCTCCCATTGCAGCAGTGTGGAAATGCTTGAATTCGCTGATGAAAATGATATAATTTTGCTTAGCGTTCCTAGTCACACGACCCATTTCTTGCAGCCACTTGACAGAAGCTTTTTTAAATCTTTGAAGTCTAACTACAACAAATAATGAAATGTGATCATGAGGAGCAACCCATTGTGGCAGATTACGAGACTGCAATTTGGCAAGTTGCTAGGATGTGCTTGGTCCAAATCAGCGACTGTAGAAAATGCAGTTTCCGGCTTCAAGGCATGTGGAATTATTCCGCTAAACATGTCTGCAATACCAGACTACGTTTACCTGACACCTAGCGAAGATTCAACAATCATCACCCCTGACACAAGAGGTTCTAGTGAAACGTCACTTTCTGAAGCTACTGAAACGAACTTAGTTCAACTACACTCTCCAGACATTGTTTTGACATCAAACCAAGAAGCAACCATAGTCACCGATAGGTCTACCCCTCCACTCGAATCTGCTCTGCCTATAAGACATTTCGAACATCCTATCAGAGATGAATGCCTGGCGACTCCTGGAACTTCGTCAGGGCCCACCAGTGTCTCCGGAGTCAAAAGGGTCGACAACCCCACGCCAACAAAAAATTTTAACAACATCTCACCTATTCCAATCTTAACAAAAAACACTACAGCCCGTGGTAAGAGTGCAAGTGTTTCGAAAGTACTAAATTCTAAGGATAATGTACAACGTATTACCAAAGGAAAACATGACCAACTGAAGAAAATAAAAGAACAATAAAGAAAAAGACGGAGAGAAGAAGCTATCCTAACTAGGACTGTTAGGCCTACCAAACATAAAAAACCAAACACCAAAGGATTTTCTCAGCCAATTTTGTATGATAAGTGATGATGGTGACTGGGACGAAAATGAATGTGTTGGGTGTAATGAGGACTAAAATACTACAAAAAGTACAGAAGACTGGATTAAATGCACAGTGTGTTCCCGTTGGTTGCACGAGAACTGCACAAAGTACGAAAATAAGTGCGATGTATGTGGAAAAAAATAACTAAAATCTTTACGGGTTTTAAAAAACTACATCTGAAAGATGAAAGACCTTGTAAATCATGTTAATGTATAGGCACTGTAGACTTGTACGTCAGAAACGATTTTTGTTTTATTGAGTGCTTAGATCTGAATTTAAAGTTAGTCATAACTGATTAAATAGCTTTCTCAATGCTGGTCCATCTCTCCTGGATTTACCCTATAGGTGTGTATATATATATATATATATATATATATATATATATATTCACAGCTGACGTCACGTGACCATGTCGATGACGACTTCATTTACTCCTTATCCAAACATTCCTATAGAAGTTTTCACTTAAAAAAAAATCCGGACATGTACAAACCAGTTGCCAAGAAATAGTTTGTAGTGCTACAAGAAAGATATAGTAACTTTGTACAACATATGGCTAGTATTATTATTTTTTTTGCATGTATGAAATACGTTTTTTCGAGTTAATACTTAATAATTCTTACTAAAAAAATTGGTTCATAAATTTATATCATTATCGATGTTTCATTGAAGCATAAAATTATTAAACCATGGAAAAAATAATCGGGTGTTCAAAGTTTTGACTTTATTTTGCTGTGCCTTGCTTATTTTGTACGCAGTTAATACTGGAAAGGGAACTGTTTACAAATAATTTTACCTATTGGAGGTACTGGGACAACAAAAAGCATTAATTCCCAGGTAATAATCCGGACCTAGTATTACTAAGAACACTATTTTGTAGCGCTACAGTTGTTTTCATGCAAATTTACTCATATCTATAATTTAACATGAATAATTTTGTTCCATTTACGAAACAAATAACGCTTAACATTGTTTTTTTTCCTTATGGGGGATTGAAAAATTATCTTATTTCATAAAAAAACATACTCTTATGTCATAAAACCTGTTTACTTCTGACTTTAACAAATACGTCCATAGTAGTAGGAATTTCGTGTTTACAGAACGTTGATATTATACAATTTTGGCAATTTTGTGACATACCTACAGCTTTTAGCCTAGAATTGAACTCTCGTGCGATTATTTTAACCACGATGCTAAGTACATATGAGTCTCCCATGATGGCTGACCCCAGCCTCCTGTAAACATTAGGTATGTTTCTACTCATAAATTATATCAGATTGTGATATAATGAGAAAAATATTTACTAAACAATATTTAAAGAACACATATAATTATCTTCGAAATTTTTAAATAATTAGTTCGTGAGTCACTTAGCTAGAATACTTCTTACCACCATACTCTGCTCTTATTGGCTGTTGTGTCATACGCCCCTAACATAAATAACACACACACACATACACATACCCAAATATACATATATATGTAGGTGTGTGTGTGTTGGTGTGTGTGTGTGTGTGTGTGGAAAAGGTGTAATAATTATTTTTTTTTTGTAATTCCCCGCTAGATGGCTCTGCAGCTCATCAACTCTTAACCTTTCAACCGATAACCATGGGTAAACAGAAAATCATAGGTCATAGACATACAAACTGTAATTGTATGTTATCCTTATTTCTCTATATCCACCACACAGTCATATAGCGCTTTCACCCTGTGTTCAGCCCGGGCAATGCCGTGTACTGCAGATATGAATACCCATTATTATTTTATTTGTAGGCAAATTACGGAATATTAACACTCCAAAGTTACGCAGCGGAACCTAATTTTACGTGAAAAAACTAATACCTCATCAATGGCAAATGTATAAGAGAAGATATGCTGGTTTCGCGCATTCCAGTGATTCCCACTGATTTGCCGTTCATGTTCAAACGTCTGCATTTTCATGTGCGTCTTGCGTTCGCGATGACAGTAGACAAAGCTCAAGGGCAGCCACTGCGCGTTGCCGGATTAAATTTAACAAAAATATGTTTTTCGCTTGGTCAACTAACTATAGATATGTTGCTTGCTACAGAGTACCTACGAACTCCTAAAATTCTATACATAACCACTAGATTTTTGTCAAGATTCAACATGTGCAACTAGTAATAAAAACATTTGAACGAGTGTTTCAGTACTCACCAGTTAGCTATAACACGAAACTCGGACACGCAATTTAACACACAATAATTCTTTAAAATAATGCCGAGCTTGTTTTCAACTACATTTATGAACGCGAATCACACGTAAGTTAGTTACCAAACCCACCGCTAGAATTCGCTGTAGGTACGAGCAGCTACGTCGACTATCGAATCATCCATTTGCAGTCTGAAATTACTTTTTAATGAAACGGCTCCGATAACGGCGAAAAAATACTTACAAAAATACTAATCTCCGACTTTGGACCTGATTTTCAACAAAGAATTTATTAAAATACTGCCCATCTAGTTTTAATTCAATAAGTAGTTAATGCTTTGGTTTGCGCTATCCACCATAGATGTCAGCACCGTGGTTACACATTTCCATTCCATGAGCCTTCCTTTCCATTCACAAAATTACACCTACCAAATTCAGTATACCGAGAGCTAAGATGTTACACATCAAAAATTACATTTCTTATATTTAAAAGTAATGACTTTTTTTTTTGCTTCTGGGTTGAAGCCACGCTCATGAAAAATACTTCGATCTCAATACATAGTGAACATTTGCCACTGCAAACATGGGTTATCTGGAAGGCTTTGTTTCGCCATGATATTGAACGGTCGCCATCCAAGAACTAGCCTCAGTCATGCTTGCTGCTATAAAGCAGGTGAATCCGTATTTTCCAGAAGACCCTCCAATCATGGCCGCTCACAGCAACCAATCATAGCCAAGCTCTAAACGGACGACGCGACGTATAAATAGAGTATGTCCCAAAAAGAATGTTCCCGTTTCAATGGTATATTATAACAGTTTAATTTATACTATTTACAACAAATCTTACATCAAATTGAAGGTTAACTATACCTTTTTTTTCGTACAAATGTTCTATATGTGCACCTGTATTTATACGGAACGCATCCAACCTAAAGTCCAATTCTCCCCACACATTGGTCAACGTTTTCGGAGTAATGGAAGCAATAGCATTTTTCAATTCTGTGTCTCAAATCTGGCAAATCATTAGGTAGCGGCAACATAGATCTTTTATAAATCCTCAAAGGAGAAATTCTCATGGCGTTATGTCAGGTGAATGTGGAGGCAAACTAAAAAGAAGAAGAAGAAAAACTGTCGTCTCGACCATTACGACCAATCCACGGGTCAGGGACTTCGATAGTTAAACTTTAAATGAAACGCCCATTGAACGGAAAATACTTACATATTCTCTCTTATAAAATTGCAGATCTCAAAATGCTTTACGCCCAGGAGTCGCCATTTTGCGTAGGTGGCGCTGCAAGCGAGAAAACAACAAAGCAGTACTCGCGCATGTGCTTATCTAAAAATGTTTGAGTTACTCTTTAATTTTGACGTGACAACGTCTAATAAATCGATTAACGCCAGATGCACGCACGAAAAAGGATGACTCATTGTCCCGTTGCACACAGTGTCCCGTTACGCTTTGTCCCGTTACGCTCATTGTACGCTTGCGCCGCATCTATCTCTCTTCCACTCGATTGGAACAACCATCGATTTGACTTTTTCGAGGCACATTAAACTTGAAACACTCCCTTTCGTTTCCTACTTTTCCTATTATCGTCCTATCCTTAACAGAATAACACAGATTGGAAGAAGTTAAATAGCAAACATGTATAAAAGTTATAGTTAAAATAATCTCTTCGTTAAAGTAATAAACCTATTTGAATTAATGAGTGCAAATAAAAGTAATTTTTTCAATTAAATTGTAGATTTCATTTCACTCCTTCTTTGTATCCATACAAAATAGTGATAATTGAATAAAAAAGATTCAATTTTATCCATAAAAGTATGCAATCATTTCATCAATGTTTTGTTATGACGTTGTCACGTTAAACTATCGTCCGTAAACCGACTTTACAGACAACCAATTTTTTTTAACTGGAACAAAAACTCTACGACGCTTACAGTTGATAAGTAAAATAGTATATAGGAAGGTGGGCGAATTCTGCGCACTTAACTTGGGACGTATCTAAGATACGTAAATAATGTATTCAGGTGAAATGTTTTTTAAGGGTGTTTGTTTGTATCATAATCTTCATTCATTGTAATGATTCGAAGCGCTAACATAATAACCAAAAGTCTTATAATTTTTAAAATGAAATGCTACACTGCGCAGTATTACCAGACCCAGTCGGGTAATTCTGCGCTGTATACTGGGTAATTGTGCGCATCACTAATTATATACCTAACCAATAAAATCTAAAAAAAAATTCCCCAAATGTTAGTGCATAATTAATTATTTTAAACTAAAACACCAAACAGATCAAAGTTAACTAATATATTGATAGTAATGTTTTAAAATTGGATGATTCAAATAAACGAAAATAAATTCAATTACCACCAAATATTAAACAATCAAATAGACACAAGAAACACACGAGTTGATGATAACAATAAAGACTCCGAAATTGAATATTTGGGTTAGTATATTTAATAAAAGACATAAAAACATCACTAATAAGTTTGAGTTAGCTTATCATTGATGTTAAAAAAAATTAAAAACTAAGGTGACACACATTTTTTTATTCTTTGACACATAAATCGCATTTCTAGTCTGTTGGTGAATCCCAGCCACTACATTCTTCATGTGTCCACCCACCACACTTCACATACCTGTACCACAATTCATTATCGCGGCCAAATTCGTCACAAATTGAACACACATCTAGATTCAAAGGCTCAATATTATCATTATTGCTGTCATTACACAAATCCTTCTCATTGATTAATTCGGTCTCAGATTCACTCTCTGATAACGTTAGTTGTCTCTTGCATCTTTTGCGTGTTAGCTTCGTGTTCTTTTTGTCTGCTTTGTTAGGCCTAGACCTACTACTTGTTTGGATTTTAGCTTCCTTCTTCCTTTTATTATTTTCTCTTTTTTCTCAATTAAAGTTTTTCTTTCATAGGTGTTCCAGTTAAGACTTCTGACTTTTGTTTTCTTGATTTAGGCTCTTTTGGTTTATTTGTGCTAAGGGATGCAGCATTTTTTGAGGGATCAGGCAAAGGTGAAATCTCTGCCACCTTCACTTGTTGGACATTTCCTTCCATAGACCTGCGTTCTTTTCCTGTCTGGCTAAGTGTACAGATAAAAGTTACATGAACACCATCACTTTTCTCGGAAGATGACATGTCTGAAATTTCTGCCACTTTTGTAGGTACCTGACTAGGTCCAGCATACCTTGTTCTTTCGCTTCTGTTTGTGTTATTCTGCTCTTCGTTCTCTTCAGCCTAGCCGAATTCGATTTCAGTTTCTTCACCACAGGCTTCAAACTCCATGTTCAAATGCTTATCAGGGTTAATGGATGAAATCCCAGCTGCTGAAAATCCAGAAATCCCCTTTTCCGTAGTTGCAACTTTTAAATATGCTCGGTTAAACAATTCGGTGAGTTCATACTGGGTTATTTTCCTGCCTGCTTCATTTTGGGAAGTAAGCCTACTTTTTGATTTCAAAAAATGAGAACACTTTCTGTAGAAGGCTGCTTTTAGCGGACTGAAGAACGTTAAATCAAGAGGTTGAAGTCTGTGAGTTTTATGGGGTGGCAGAGATAAAAGGACGATGCCGTTTTCCCTACAGAAGTTTTAGATTATAACCATTGAATATATTATATATATTCAATGTTATAACTGAAATGTGGCTAGAGTGATTGTCCAGGATCAACAGAATGGGATCATCATGTTGTATGAAAGACATGCCATTAAATCACTATAAATTACATTTACATTAATTGAAAGCAATACTGTATTTAAATGCATTGGGAACCTAAAACACGCACTATTTACCTGAAACAAATAAATCTAAGCCTTATCAATTGAAAACATTGAGGGCAATTCTGCGCACTTGCGCATTATTACACTACATCTTTGCGCCGAATTACCCCAAGCACAAACATATTTAAGGCTCGCAATAATATAATTTTAAAGTGATCAGTTAAAGTTATTATAGTGCTCAACAGGAAGAATATATGGTCAACTATTGTTGCAAATATAATTTACTACTAGAAACACACAACTATTGTACCATACCTTTGTTTATTCTTCGCCGAAAATAACAATAATTTCGATCTGAACCTACACACTGTTGTCGTAACCCAACTAACTCACACAATGGCGTCTCCTTCCTCGCACTAAGTCCTCAGTGTCACCGCCGTGTGGCAGCATTATACAGACCGACGCAGTGTACGTCAATTCCGAGAAACCTCACTGCGCAGTTATACCCGCTGCGCAGAATTCGCCCACCTTCCCTTAATGTCAAAATCTAAGTAACATACAGTGGCTTGTAGAGTTTTATTCATTTTTCCAATATTTGATTCAACGTACAGCAACTGGAAAAACTGGTTCGCAGCGTCCTATTTAAGGTCCACCCGATGCCCCTGACTCTACGCCTGTGACTGGTTCCATGTGCGTGGCTGCAAAGAGTGTACATTGCACAGTCGCGCGCAAGCTTAGTCCGCATCTGCAACCCTTCGCGAGCCGCGGCACTGTGTGATTTTGTGGTGAAACATCCGTGGTAGTTGCCCCTAAATATGTGACGAGTAAATTTGATTACTGGGTCATACAGCTCATGATTTTTCATAGTGTCTGATTATGAACAAAACTTAAAGCCTTTATCTTGTGTATATAAATTTTGTGTTAGTGTTAAATTTTTAGCTTATGTGTTTTGAACATTGAAAAAGTGATGGGGGGGGGGGAGGGTAAATGGCGGTAATACGTTAAGGGTATGTGTGTGGTTTTTGCCTTGTAAAATGTTTAAGTCGATATGAGAACGATACCACAACTACCTTCCTCCATCGGTAGAGACCTGCAAAATTTGCGGGTTCAATGGCCTCCAGGATAGATTCTACTACACTCTACACACTCGGGAAAATGCCACCTGTTCATTGGCTGCTGACTTGTGAGTCGTCTCGACTGAGTCTCTGTGATTCGACACTTGTTTGAGCTAGGGTCTCTAATTGGCCCTCATCACTCCAGATTAACAGTGAACCAGTGGTAGAAGCAGCGCTAAGGTATAATTATTTGAATTGTAGCATATCACGAAATGAATCCGCGAATTTTGCAGGTCTCTATCCATCGGGATAGGAAAAAACTTTTTTTTTTTTATGAGAAACACCTTAGCTTTCGGTGTACGGCATTTGGTAGGAATAATTTCGTGAATGGAACGGAATTCAAGGAACGGAAATGTGTAACCACAGTGTTGCCATAACTTATATGCCGGATGAAACGAACCAAATTTCACAAAGCCAAAAGGAAACTTTATAGTATTAACTATTCGATGAATTTTTACAAGCTGCGTAGTATATTAATAAAATTCCTTGTCGGAAATCAGGTCCAAACTCGAGGTTTAGTATTGTTTTTAAGTCTCTCGCAATAATAGGAGCCGTTTCATTATGTAGTTTAAAATTTCGATCTGCAATTGGAATTGTTCGATAGTCAACGCACGAAGCCTTGCACGCGTAGAGGCGAAGTATTGTGTGATGCGAGAGCCAGTGTCACCCTTAGCGTTATTACTTTTTTTTTTTAGACATCATTGACTCAGCCAGGCGGCCCAAGGGCGTATCCAACTCAAAACATTTGATAAGTTTGGAGGGGGGAGAATGATGTTTCCGAAATTTAACCTCTTTCATGACTTGTCACAGGTGACGCTTTGTTCAAAATGTTAAAATACCAGATTTAAAAAAATTCTAACCTAAGTTATTTTAAGTGTACTGGGTTGGTAGAGGTCCGGGTTAGGGAAGACTCTTTTGTTGCGTCTCAGGCGGAAGCCTTATATGCGGAGTTTCAACCACGCAGGTGTGGTAGCATGCATCGTGTGCATTAATAGGATATTGCGTAGAGACCTGTAAAATTCGCGGATTCATTTCGCGATAGGATAGAGTCCAAATACTTTTGACATTATTTTGCTTCAGTGATTGGGCCACAGTTTATCTGAAGGACTCTGGGCCAATGAAAAATCTTTAACAGAAGAATTAGCGAATCACGATCATTCCAGCCAACAGGTGTTACGAGTCGGTAACCAATCAGCAGATGTAATTTGCACGAATGCATAGAGGATCATGGAGTCTATCCTTTAGGGATTTGAAATCGCGAATTTTACAGGTCTCTAGATATTGGCCATACACGGCAGCGATTGATGCCATGGTTAAACTCACCTATTTTAATTCTAGACTATACCCCAATACTTTCAAAAGGCGGGGGCGGTTTCCACCCCCCCCCCCCCCTCCCGCCCATGAATACCCCCTCCCCACGGGGATTCGCTCTTGAGACGAAATTTCGGAGAAACGTCTTTCGGTCAAGTGCCTTTCTGTTTAGTGATTTTCGGCCTACTGCTGCGTCCCTCCCCCCTCCCGCCTAGCCCAACACACAAGTACACCCCTGACTAGGCGGGGCCCTTAAGGGTTTGTCGACTCCTTGTCGACCTTGAGGGTAAGTATTCCCCCTCCCCCTCCCCCTAAGGTCGGCCCCTGGCACTGAGCGAGGTGTAAACGTGTAAAGTAGCAGCGGAACCCCAGCCATCTTGTCGGGTTTGCTTGTTTAGATAATCAGCCGACCCAGCCATCGTATGGCCATCTTAACCACTAACCAACGCGCCCCCCCCCCCCGTTCCCTCCTTTTCGCTCCGCCACCGTCCTTCTCTTTACCACCTGTTAACAGGCCAGTGAGGCCGAGGGCCCGCTTGTTAGCATAATGACAGGTATAATGGCACCAGGTAATGGACAGCCGCGGGTCGAATCTATAGCCACGTACCTGAGATGTCGTCCGGCTAGAGGCTACACGCCCGCAACTATAAAGGCCGATGACGTTCATTGCCCACTTACAGACAATGGTCTCGCATGCGTTACTATGCGCTGTTGGGGTTTACCAGTAAATAACACGGACTTCATAACGAGAAATTTCCCTTCGACCCTCGCCCCTCCCACCCTTCCTCCCCAAAGAAACGAAATGTCCACTCGTAGTTATAGAAAAATTAATATATTCGTAGAAACAATGCTGGATTGCGAGTTGTGTTGCTTTGTAAATGGGATGAACATGCAAGTTTAACTGTGTTCTGACAAAGTTTGTGAAGACTGTGTAATAGGACCATTTCATTGATTTCATTTCTTATTAACCACCGACGCAAACAGCGGGGTGTTTAAAGTTTAACGTATGTATCTGTGTATCTGTCTGGGGCATCGTAGCTCCCAAATGAACAAACCGATTTTGATTTTATTTTTTTTTGACGTGACAACGTATAATAAATCGATGACGCCGGCTGCACGTACGAAAAAGTGTCCCGTTACGCATATTGTCACGTTACGCTGTGTCCCGGTACGCTCATTGTACCGTTACGCTGTGTCCCGGTACGCTCATTGTTCCGTTACGCTGTATCCCGTTACGCTCATTGTTCCGTTACGCTGTGTTCCGTTACGCTGTCGGCGAGTGCAGTAATAATAGGTTATGTTACAATTGACTAAAAAATTATGGTGATTCATATAATTGATGATAGATATTTGATTACATTTTATTTATATGAAAACTGGTTCATAATTATATTTAAACTTTATAGCTAAACGCCAGTATTTAAAATTAATTACAAGTCATCTACACATGAAATGTTTCGTCGACTGTTTATAAAGTGAAGTGAAAAGTTAATGTGGTTTTCATTACTTATTACAACAATTTCGGCAATAAAGGTTAATCATTCTTGCATTTTAAAAATCTGATTACTAGTATAATTTCAAGTATTTATTCTTTTATTATAAAAATAAAAATAATTCAATTTCATTCATAAAAGTATGCAATCATTTCATCATAGTTTTGTTATGACGTCACGTTAAACTATAGTCCGTAAACTGACTTTACAGACAACCAATTTTTTTTTTGTTTGACAGGTGACTTGATTGAGAGTGTTCTTAGCTGTGGTTCAAGAAAATCTGTTCAGCCATTTAAAGATCATCATCAGCTCTGTTCTAGTTGATGACGGTGTGTGAGCAACTTCCACAGGTCTGATAGATTCGGAATTTGGTATCCTGTTACTTCAATTATATTGCAAGTACATTGTAACCTTGACCTGATGCAGTATGGCATGGATGGTGTTGTACGGTAAAGACTACAAGACAAAACAATGGTAAAGTACGATGATAGTTTTTAATGCATTTTAGCTTCAAGTGAGAATTGCAAAGTGGGGGTATTTTTATAAAGTTTTAATTTAAGATTTTTTAATTTCGTTGTTAAAAATATGATTTTTTTTTTGGTAAAGGCAAAATTCAATTATAAATGTATTTAATGTATCACGTATTGGCATTGGCTCCTGCGTCAAGACGTATCGCAAAATATGCGAATAGTGCGGCACAATGCGCCGCGCGGTTAGGCTAACCGCATCACAGCGGCGTCGTGAGGGAAAGGGCAATCCATGCGCTGGCCCTATATCTCTATTCACTGGTGGCTAACTTCTTCGAAGAAGTGTTACGATTTTACAAATGCCTCAACCGTTTTGCCCATTATGTAGAAAAATATGTAAGACGCTGCTGAACCTTAGGTAATACAATTATTATGTCATGTAAATTTGTCTTTGCTATACAGACCATTGGAAACTGCGTTTTATCTGCGCCAAGAAATGTCTTATTTGAAAACACAGTTTTCGTATATTTAACGCTCGCAGCATTATTTTAAATAATCTACGTTAAATTTTATAATATATATTATAAGTTTATTTACAATATGAGAAAACATGAATTTGCTCGTAACGTAGTTTAGATATTTACATGGTACTAGCGTGTGCTGATAGACTCGCTCACATTTTTTTTTTTTCATGAATCATTCCAGGCAAATCTATTATGGTTATTCGCCATAAGACACAGGTGATTTCTTTCCAAATATATCACTGCTTTTATCATTGTGTTTTGCTGTTTCAAATGACCTTTGTAATAGCAAAACGTAAAGCCCAATGATATTAAAATTATGAAATACAAGTTTAAGCTTTAACTGTCGTAGATGGACAGCAACCAGACAACATGCGATGTTTGTTTTGCAAAAAAAAATTAAAAAATACTGCCAAATTTGTTCCTTGGTAGTATCCTAAATTATTTTGCTTCTATTCTTTCGTTTTTTTTTTTTTGCACGTGATTTTAATAGATTCATGACATAACAACATTTGATTTTTTAAAGATGCCCTTCTCTACTAAAAGATTTCTTGTATAATTGTCTTTATGAACGTAAACGCAAATTTTTATGTCAGTCCTAGCTTGTACTGAAAAAATGAAATCATGTAGCCTATGTCTTGAAACCCATTATTTTCAGTATATAATTCATTAAAACAATAAAAGTCTGGTTTTCCTAAAAACAATAGATAAACGAGTTTTTCGTGGTTCGGGAAAACACCTAAAGAGGATTAAGGTAACGGTTAATCCAAAATGTATTCAATTCATGCTAGGAGCAAAGAAAAGTTGCAATTAAGTTTATAAAAAAGATTAATTAAATACTTGTTAAGTAGAAAAAGGCTTTTATGAACAATTCAATATGGTTATAATATGGCTTTATTTAAAGTCGCGTGCAAAAACGTGAAATGTTGGAAACAAAATCATTTTGGGTACTATCCGCTGAAGCTTTTCAACAATTTTGATCGTCTTGTTGCAAGACGTACAAACAAGTCGAACAATATCAACGATAACACACGCCAGCTGACTTCACAGAGACGTTTGAGTAGTTAGCGAACTCTTTTAACTCAGTTGATCAAGAATCTTGTGCAACAAAATTACACAGAGCTAAAAAGTTGGTCACGTCATCAACAAAGAGTCCGAAATGCGTATTAGAACACGGATACAGTTTAGTTTAATCAAAAAATTGCAACATACATAAGTTGGACTTGATTGCCACATATACGTATGTACACTTATAATTTTTTTTAATATAGCATTTGTCTTTTGTATAAACTCCTTTCAAAAAATGGATTTTTTTTTTGTAATTGGAACATTATATCAATGTAAAATGACAGATATTGGAAAATTTGTACATTCACGTGAAAACCAACTGTATCACTACAAAATAGTGTTCGCAGTAATACTGGGTTTGGATTCCTACCCGGGCATTGTTACTTTGTGTTTTTCCTAGTATTTTCAATATTTGAAGTTATTTGTAAACCGTTCCCTGATTAGCTTTCCAGTATTAACTGCCGCACATAATAAGCACGATAGAACGAAATAACGAAAGTCCCATCGTTGAATATTCGATTTTCTTTTCCATGTTTCGAAATAATTATGCTTGACTGAAACATTAATTGAAATATGAAACTGTTTCTCGTAAAAGTACAAAAATTATTTTTTCTGTGTACTGTTTCAAAAGCCGATAGATTGGGTTGATGTTACTTTTTTTTTTTTTTTACAAAAATAACACTACGTGTGCTTCGTTGAATGACGAAACTTAGGATACCGAGTTGTTCGTAAGTTTTCGGTAGCATTTTTCGTGAGCTAAATGGAAACGCCTATGGTCGGATTCCTACCCGAGGGAAAATTACACACAACGTCGTCGCATTTACGAGGCGTGGAAGTTAGCGGGCGTGTTGCTCGCGCCGGAGATGAGTGTCCTGCCGATTATCGATGGCAAATTAAATGCCCATCAGGCTCAATAAAACACTGTTAATGACGGCAATTCCGGGGCAAGAGCGCTCGCGACGCGACGTCCGCACGACGTGATCCGACCAGGCTGCGGGCCTCAAGACACGGGAGGGAGACGTACACCAGCTGAAACAAGTTGATGCGCCGCATTCCGCAAGGCACCGAAGAACACGTCCGTGGAATGTTTTGAGCAGCCGTTCGTTTTTATTTATTTATTTTTTTGACGTGGCAACGTCTAATAAATCGATGAACTCCGGCTGCACGCACGAAAAAGTGTCCCGTTACGCACATTATCCCGTTACGCTGTGTCCCGTTACACTTATTGTACGCTTGCGCCGCGTCTATCTCTCTTCCACTCGATTGGAACAACCATCGATTTGACTTTTTCGAGGCACATTAAACTTTAAACACTCCCGCATTCGTTTCCTACTTTTCCTATCATCGTCCTATCCTTAACAGATTAACACAGATTGGAAGAAGTTAAATAGCAAACATGTATAAAAGTTATAGCTAAAATAATCTCTTCGTTAAATTAATAAACATATTTGAATTAATGAGTGCAAATAAAAGTAAATTTATCAATTAAATTGTAGATTTCATTTCACTCCTTCTTTGTATCCATACAAAATAGTGATAATTCAATAAAAATGTTTCAATTTTATTCATGAAAGTATGCAATCAATGTTTTTTTATGACGTTGTCACGTTAAACTATCGTCCGTAAACCGACTTTACAGACAACCAATTTTTTGTCGTGAATACGTCTTTAAGATTGCTTCCATAGTGGGAGGCAATTCAAAAAACATACAGTTTTGTTTTGCAGCTACATATCTGTCATCTCCATCCAAAATTTATTTACACCACTGGATAGTTAAATGATCAAAGAATTCGTTACGCTAAGCGAGGACTGGGACGCATCGCGTGCGGTGAAGGGGTAAGCGCCACCAATTTGAGGTCATTTGGATGCGTTTCGAGATTTCCATTTAGTATAATTGTTGACTCGGAGAAGCTACGACGTTCGTTTGAGTTTCAATCCTCAGCTCTCGTCAAAATATATCGATTGCATATATAAAACATCAGTGTAAAATAGTTTCAGTTAATATATATGGTGTTAAAATAAAAATATAGCGTATTTTATATTTTGTGGAGAAAATATTACCTGTTACGTACACGTATTCACGTACAATACATGGCCGTATCCATGAGACAGCCATATTCCTTTTTTTTATTTTTGTGTCTTGGGAAAATAATTTTGCTGTAAAGACTTTTTTTAACTGGACAAGCTTTGCACGGTTACAGCTTATATATGTATATTTATTATATTTATTTTATTATTTACTAGCTGAAGAACCCGGCGTTTCCCGGGCTAAACACGTAATATGAGGAACATTACTACCGAGTTTCAAGTCTGTAGGACAGTAGTATATAATAGGGGCAGCTGGGACAGGCTTCAGGCTGTGGAGCGGGGAGCCGAGCCACCATCTTGGATTGTGACGTCACGGCGGCCATTTTTGACTCAAAATTCCTCAAAAATGACTCAAAATGACTCAAAATTTCCCATTTTCGAGGGAAAATTTCCCGTTTTCGAGGGAAAAATTCCCGATCCGAGGGAAAATTAGGATTTCTAAAAACCACAAAAGTCGTTTTGCATTAAAAACCACGAAATTCCTGATAGAGGCTTAAGCATCCTTAACTCAAGCCTCAGTTAAGCCTCTTTTAGGATTATGACGTCACCGTTGCAATTTTCGTTACGCCCGCCATCTTAAAAATCCACAATTTTTATGTTAGAAACTCAGGAAAAATTTTAAAAATCATTAAAAAAATTATTTGATCGAATTAAATAAAAATATTAAAAACCACTGTTGCAGTTATCGTTACGGTCGCCATATTGGATTATATAAATGTTGAATATTTCGTTACATCCGCCATCTTGGTTGAGTACCATGTCATTCTTACACTTTACGTTACAACCACCATATTGGATCCTATTAATGTTGCAATTATCGTTATGGTCGCCATCTTGAAATTTAGACGCCATCTTGGAAATCCGTAATTTTTATGTTAGAAAATCGGGAAAAATTCCAAAATTCATCAAAAAATTAACTTATTAGAATTCTGATTGATTATATCGATTCCCGTCCTTGGTTCGAAACCGGTGAGGGCAAAAAATAAAAAAAATCAGATCCTTCCTCCACAGAAGCCACCTTCAGACTGACCTACCACCACCAATAACAAGGTATTTACCATCAGCTGGTATGACGTCATGTCCGCCATCTTGTCTTTGTCCGCTGGAGGCATTAATCTTGTTTTCGTCTGCTAGAATGTGCTGGCGACATGTTGATATAATTTTCTGTTCACTATACCTTTAACCTTGACCTTGAACTTTGACCTTGACCTTGGACTTTGACCTTGACCTTGAAATTTGACCTTGAACTTTGACCTTAACCTTGAAATTAGACCTTGACCTTGAAATTTGACCTTGAAATTTGACCTTGACCTTGAAATTCGACTTTGTCCTTGAAATTTGTCTTTGTCCTTGTCGACCATCATGGATCCGTCATTTTATGTTTAGTACATGCTAGCGGTCATTGCCATCATCATGTTTTCGTCTGCTGGTGGACACCATCTTGTGTGTACTTGTATTATAGAGTACATTTCCATCATGATAGTTTTATTCTATCCTGTTACAGTGCAGTAATCATTTATTATTACCGAGGTGCCCACCATCTTGAAATTTGGCCGCCATCTTGAAATCATGTAATTATTTAGCTAGAAATGCGGGAAAAATACCAAAAGTCTCCGAGGAAATCAATTATTAATTTACATATTGAATCGATGGATCCCTGTCCACGGTTCGATTCTCGACCAGTGACAGTTGTAACTAAATATTAGATTCTGTTTTCCATTACCTTTCGCGGAGTTAATTAATCATTCACTCTACGAAAAACAACTCAAGTCAATATACCTGACCAACGAGAATTAATACAGTGCCGATTAGCCTATTATAAAAGTCTAATTTTTCAATAATCTGAATAACATATAAGCTGTTCATGTACAAAGCCATACATATAGATCAATTGTCTTCAGTCCATGAGACCGAGTCACGTCATTATCAGACGTATAGGCTAGTCAATTCAGGTCCGCATGAACTTCGTCGTTAGCTAATTATATTCAATTAATCCCTCGTGACATTTCTTATACTTACTAAAGGACCAAGTAACCTTGAAAAATATTTTAGTAACACCAAGAGGTTTTTAAACTAGTAAATATTCAATCACTACATTTTGTACTACGCACAATCAAATAAAAAAAAAGGAAGCACCGTCATCGAAAAGGCAGCACCATCAATGAAAAGCCAGCACATTTGGAAGCACCGACAACGAAAAGGCAGTACCAACAACGAAAAGGCAGCACATTTGGAAGCACCGACAACGAAAAGGAAGCACCATCAACGAAAAGGCCGCACCGCCAACGAAAAGGAAGCACATTTGGAAGCACCGACAAAGAAAAGGCAGCACCGCAATCGAAAAGGAAGCACATTTGGAAGCACCGACAAAGAAAAGGCAGCACCGCCAACGAAAAGTAAGCACATTTGGAAGCACCGACAACGAAAAGGCAGCACCGGCATCAAAAAGGAAGCACATTTGGAAGCACCGACAACGAAAAGGCAGCACCGGCATCGAAAAGGAAGCACATTTGGAAGCACCGACAACGAAAAGGCAGCACCGGCATCGAAAAGGAAGCACATTTGGAAGCACCGACAACGAAAAGGCAGCACCGCAATCGAAAAGGAAGCACATTTGGAAGCACCGACAACGAAAAGGCAGCACCGGCATCGAAAAGGAAGCACATTTGGAAGCACCGACAACGAAAAGGCAGCACAGGCATCGAAAAAGGTACCACATTTGGAAGCACTGACAACGAAAAGGCAGCACATTTGGAAGCACCGACAACGAAAAGGCAGCACCGTCAACGAAAAGGCAGCACCGGCATCGAAAAGGAAGCACATTTGGAAGCACCGACAACGAAAAGGCAGCACCGGCATCGAAAAGGAAGCACATTTGGAAGCACCGACAACGAAAAGGCAGCACCGGCATCGAAAAGGAAGCACATTTGGAAGCACCGACAACGAAAAGGCAGCACCGGCATCGAAAAGGAAGCACATTGGGAAGCACCGACAACGAAAAGGCATCACCATCAATGAAAAGACAGCACATTTGGTAGCACCGACAACGAAAAGTCAGCACCGCCAAAGAAAAGGCAGCACATTTGGAATCACCAACAACGAAAAGGCAGCACCGCCAACGAACAGGCAGCACATTTGGAAGCACCGACAACGAAAAGGAAGCACCATCAACGAAAAGGCCGCACCATCAACGAAAAGGAAGCGCATTTGGAAGCACATTTTACGAGAACTTAGTCTTAGTTAGAAATCTGAATACAAGAAAAAAAAACATTAAATTTTTATAATTACAATTATTTATTTCTTTACATTATACAAATACAAGTAAAACAAACCATTATTGTATGTAGCCAGCTTTCCTCAGTTCTTTGAGTATGAATGATATTTCTTTGATGCACGAATAGTTTCCTGCACAAAGCGAGTCATGTAGTAGTATTAGCCGGTCAACCAATATGTTTGGTTCGTTCCATGAAGTGTAATCAGTCTCTTCTACCACCATCTTACTTGTTTAATCATTATAAATATTATTTTCTCTGGTGTCTTCCGTTTTAACACCATCCTCAGGGTAACTTTCATTATCGAGACAATGTTCATCACAAGCTTGATCCTATTTATTTAATATATCACGATGTTTCCTTCGTTTCGGTCTCAGGACACCACCACAGTCTTCGATCTTGCCTGCTTTAGTTGCTTCATCACAGTCTATACCTTTGTCAACAGCCGCAGAGTCCCTGTAGCAATCACCGTAGAAGGCATCATCTTCACCCAGATTACCGTAAGAATTCGATGTCGATGATGTCGAAGCGTCTTCATCGTCTTCATGCTTCCTTTTTAGGAGTCCATCATTTTTACAAAGTAGGAAAGATCTACTTGAATTCGGCTGGAATGTATTCTCACTTTTCACGTTAAAGATTCTTCCATTGTCTTCATTCTTCCATAAATCATAATCGTCCTTCAATTTAAGTTCTTTGTCGAGATCGGAAGAGCCGCGATCATAATCTCTCCCAAGACAAGGAAAATTATTGTCGTAATGCAGATCACTCTTCCTTAGTCTAGTAGAGTCATCGTTGTCCTCTAGCTTGTACACAGGCTTGGCGTTACAAGTTCTGTCATGTCTTTTTAAGCTCTCTCTCCGCGTAAACGACTTGCTACATCGAACACAGCTTATCATATTACGTAGTGGATTTTTATCACAGTCATTCTTCTCGTGTTGTCTTCCATTCTTTCTCAAGATAAATTCTTTGCTGCAAAACTTACACCTGTGTCCTTTCGATACAGCAACAGTCACCGAATCAGGATTCATATTAGTTACTGAGACTATGGTCAGATGCAAACTGAATTAATTAAATTAGATACATTACTTAAATATAATTTTTAATATTTCATCTGCAAGAATTAAGTTACCTCATACAAAATAAATTGTTGCATGTGGTCTCGATTATTAGCATGAGAGGTCGCCACGTGTTGTGTTGAGTCATAATTTATTTAGTTGTTTTATGTGGTATGCGGGAAGCTCACTAACGATCGAAAAACAAGGATGGCTTCGCTAGACATCAAGGAGAAGGAAGTTCGTCTTACATGTTAGTGCTCCACGGATGTCTCATGACATATTATTTGACTGAGTAATGGTTGCTTAATTTTTATTTCCACCTGGTAAAAAAAAAATTGCAAGTGCTGATTTAGTATCAGATATTCTCGAATTAAATGTAACTCTAAATAACACGTCATGACTCATTAGGTAAAAAATCCGTCATGCAGAGAGCGGTTTCTCATAATAGACAGAAGCACTTGAAGAAACCACAGGAATAATCAGGAGTACACGGAGAAATCCATCATAATATTGACAAAAATAATAGGGAGCACACGGAGAAAACCATCTCACGTTTCTTTGTTATCATATAAATACAGAAAAAATATTTAATAATAAAATAAATTAATAAAAAAATTTAAATTGAAAAAAATTAAATTGAAAGCAGGAATAATCAGGAGCACACGGAGAAAACCATCATAATATTGACATGGATAATCATATGCACTCGGAGAAAACCACCACACGTTTTCTTTGATATCATAAATTTACAGGGAAAAAAAATATTTAATGAAAATAAATATAAAAAAATTTAAAATGAAAAAAATTACAAAAATACATAAAATTCTGGCTTGTACTAGAACTCTATCTTTGTTACACAATGAGAAGTTCACAAGCTAGCAGAATCTATTTATGTATTTTTGTAATTTTTTTCATTTTAAATTTTTTTATATTTATTTTCATTAAATATTTTTTTTCCCTGTAATTTTATGATATCAAAGAAAACGTGTGGTGGTTTTCTCCGAGTGCATATGATTATCCATGTCAATATTATGATGGTTTTCTCCGTGTGCTCCTGATTATACCTGCTTTCAATTAAAATTTTTCAATTTAAATTGTTTTATTAATTTATTTTATTATTAAATATTTTTTCTGTATTTATATGATAACAAAGAAACGTGAGATGGTTTTCTCCGTGTGCTCCCTATTATTTTTGTCAATATTATGATGGATTTCTCCGTGTACTCCTGATTATTCCTGTGGTTTCTTCAAGTGCTTCTGTCTATTATGAGAAACCGCTCTCTGCATGACGGATTTTTTACCTAATGAGTCATGACGTGTTATTTAGAGTTACATTTAATTCGAGAATATCTGATACTAAATCAGCACTTGCAATTTTTTTTGTACCAGGTGGAAATAAAAATTAAGCAACCATTACTCAGTCAAATAATATGTCATGAGACATCCGTGGAGCACTAACATGTAAGACGAACTTCCTTCTCCTTGATGTCTAGCGAAGCCATCCTTGTTTTGCGATCGTTAGTGAGCTTCCCGCATACCACATAAAACAACTAAATAAATTATGACTCAACACAACACGTGGCGACATCTCATGCTAATAATCGAGACCACATGTAACAATTTATTTTGTATGAGGTAACTTAATTCTTGCAGATGAAATATTAAAAATTATATTTAAGTAATGTATCTAATTTAATTAATTCAGTTTGCATCTGACCATAGTCTCAGTAACTAATATGAATCCTGATTCGGTGACGGTTGCTGTATCGAAAGGACACAGGTGTAAGTTTTGCAGCAAAGAATTTATCTTGAGAAAGAATGGAAGACAACACGAGAAGAATGACTGTGATAAAAATCCACTACGTAATATGATAAGTTGTGTTCGATGTAGCAAGTCGTTTACGCGGAGAGAGAGCTTAAAAAGACATGACAGAACTTGTAACGCCAAGTCTGTGTACAAGCTAGAGGACAACGATGACTCTACTAGACTAAGGAAGAGTGATCTGCATTACGACAATAATTTTCCTTGTCTTGGGAGAGATTATGATCGCGGCTCTTCCGATCTCGACAAAGAACTTAAATTGAAGGACGATTATGATTTATGGAAGAATGAAGACAATGGAAGAATCTTTAACGTGAAAAGTGAGAATACATTCCAGCTGAATTCAAGTAGATCTTTCCTACTTTGTAAAAATGATGGACTCCTAAAAAGGAAGCATGAAGACGATGAAGACGCTTCGACATCATCGACATCGAATTCTTACGGTAATCTGGGTGAAGATGATGCCTTCTACGGTGATTGCTACAGCGACTCTGCGGCTGTTGACAAAGGTATAGACTGTGATGAAGCAACTAAAGCAGGCAAGATCGAAGACTGTGGTGGTGTCCTGAGACCGAAACGAAGGAAACATCGTGATATATTAAATAAATCGGATCAAGCTTGTGATGAACATTGTCTCGATAATGAAAGTTACCCTGAGGATGGTGTTAAAACGGAAGACACCAGAGAAAATAATATTTATAATGATCAAACAAGTAAGATGGTGGTAGAAGAGACTGATTACACTTCATGGAACGAACCAAACATATTGGTTGACCGGCTAAGACTACTACATGACTCGCTTTGTGCAGGAAACTATTCGTGCATCAAAGAAATATCATTCATACTCAAAGAACTGAGGAAAGCTGGCTACATACAATAATGGTTTGTTTTACTTGTATTTGTATAATATAAAGAAATAAATAATTGTAATTATAAAAATTTAATGTTTTTTTTTTTTCTTGTATTCAGATTTCTAAGACTAAGTTCTCGTAAAATGTGCTTCCAAATGCGCTTCCTTTTCGTTGATGGTGCGGCCTTTTCGTTGATGGTGCTTCCTTTTCGTTGTCGGTGCTTCCAAATGTGCTGCCTGTTCGTTGCCGGTGCTGCCTTTTCGTTGTTGGTGATTCCAAATGTGCTGCCTTTTCTTTGGCGGTGCTGACTTTTCGTTGTCGGTGCTACCAAATGTGCTGTCTTTTCATTGATGGTGATGCCTTTTCGTTGTCGGTGCTTCCAAATGAGCTGCCTTTTCGTTGTCAGTGCTTCCAAATGTGGTACCTTTTTCGATGCCGGTGCTGCCTTTTCGTTGTCGGTGCTTCCCAATGTGCTTCCTTTTCGATGCCGGTGCTGCCTTTTCGTTGTCGGTGCTTCCAAATGTGCTTCCTTTTCGATGCCGGTGCTGCCTTTTCGTTGTCGGTGCTTCCAAATGTGCTTCCTTTTCGATGCCGGTGCTGCCTTTTCGTTGTCGGTGCTTCCAAATGTGCTTCCTTTTCGATGCCGGTGCTGCCTTTTCGTTGTCGGTGCTTCCCAATGTGCTTCCTTTTCGATGCCGGTGCTGCCTTTTCGTTGTCGGTGCTTCCAAATGTGCTTCCTTTTCGATGCCGGTGCTGCCTTTTCGTTGTCGGTGCTTCCAAATGTGCTTCCTTTTCGATGCCGGTGCTGCCTTTTCGTTGTCGGTGCTTCCAAATGAGCTGCATTTTCGTTGTCAGTGCTTCCAAATGTGGTACCTTTTTCGATGCCGGTGCTGCCTTTTCGTTGTCGGTGCTTCCCAATGTGCTTCCTTTTCGATGCCGGTGCTGCCTTTTCGTTGTCGGTGCTTCCAAATGTGCTTCCTTTTCGATGCCGGTGCTGCCTTTTCGTTGTCGGTGCTTCCAAATGTGCTTCCTTTTCGATGCCGGTGCTGCCTTTTCGTTGTCGGTGCTTCCAAATGTGCTTCCTTTTCGATGCCGGTGCTGCCTTTTCGTTGTCGGTGCTTCCCAATGTGCTTCCTTTTCGATGCCGGTGCTGCCTTTTCGTTGTCGGTGCTTCCAAATGTGCTTCCTTTTCGATGCCGGTGCTGCCTTTTCGTTGTCGGTGCTTCCAAATGTGCTTCCTTTTCGATGCCGGTGCTGCCTTTTCGTTGTCGGTGCTTCCAAATGTGCTTCCTTTTCGATGCCGGTGCTGCCTTTTCGTTGACGGTGCTGCCTTTTCGTTGTCGGTGCTTCCAAATGTGCTGCCTTTTCGTTGTCAGTGCTTCAAAATGTGGTACCTTTTTCGATGCCTGTGCTGCCTTTTCGTTGTCGGTGCTTCCAAATGTGCTTCCTTTTCGATGCCGGTGCTGCCTTTTCGTTGTCGGTGCTTCCAAATGTGCTTCCTTTTCGATTGCGGTGCTGCCTTTTCGTTGTCGGTGCTTCCAAATGTGCTTCCTTTTCGATGCCGGTGCTGCCTTTTCGTTGTCGGTGCTTCCAAATGTGCTTCCTTTTCGATGCCGGTGCTGCCTTTTCGTTGTCGGTGCTTCCAAATGTGCTTCCTTTTCGATGCCGGTGCTGCCTTTTCGTTGTCGGTGCTTCCAAATGTGCTTCCTTTTCGATGCCGGTGCTGCCTTTTCGTTGTCGGTGCTTCCAAATGTGCTTACTTTTCGTTGGCGGTGCTGCCTTTTCTTTGTCGGTGCTTCCAAATGTGCTTCCTTTTCGATTGCAGTGCTGCCTTTTCTTTGTCGGTGCTTCCAAATGTGCTTCCTTTTCGTTGGCGGTGCGGCCTTTTCGTTGATGGTGCTTCCTTTTCGTTGTCGGTGCTTCCAAATGTGCTGCCTTTTCGTTGGTGGTGCTGCCTTTTCGTTGTCGGTGCTTCCAAATGTGCTGGCTTTTCATTGATGGTGCTGCCTTTTCGATGACGGTGCTTCCTTTTTTTTTATTTGATTGTGCGTAGTACAAAATGTAGTGATTGAATATTTACTAGTTTAAAAACCTCTTGGTGTTACTAAAATATTTTTCAAGGTTACTTGGTCCTTTAGTAAGTATAAGAAATGTCACGAGGGATTAATTGAATATAATTAGCTAACGACGAAGTTCATGCGGACCTGAATTGACTAGCCTATACGTCTGATAATGACGTGACTCGGTCTCATGGACTGAAGACAATTGATCTATATGTATGGCTTTGTACATGAACAGCTTATATGTTATTCAGATTATTGAAAAATTAGACTTTCATAATAGGCTAATCGGCACTGTATTAATTCTCGTTGGTCAGGTATATTGACTTGAGTTGTTTTTCGTAGAGTGAATGATTAATAAACTCCGCGAAAGGTAATGGAAAACAGAATCTAATATTTAGTTACAACTGTCACTGGTCGAGAATCGAACCGTGGACAGGGATCCATCGATTCAATATGTAAATTAATAATTGATTTCCTCGGAGACTTTTGGTATTTTTCCCGCATTTCTAGCTAAATAATTACATGATTTCAAGATGGCGGCCAAATTTCAAGATGGTGGGCACCTCGGTAATAATAAATGATTACTGCACTGTAACAGGATAGAATAAAACTATCATGATGGAAATGTACTCTATGATACAAGTACACACAAGATGGTGTCCACCAGCAGACGAAAACATGATGATGGCAATGACCGCTAGCATGTACTAAACATAAAATGACGGATCCATGATGGTCGACAAGGACAAAGACAAATTTCAAGGACAAAGTCGAATTTCAAGGTCAAGGTCAAATTTCAAGGTCAAATTTCAAGGTCAAGGTCAAATTTCAAGGTTAAGGTCAAAGTTCAAGGTCAAAATTCAAGGTCAAGGTCAAGGTCAAAGTCCAAGGTCAAGGTCAAAGTTCAAGGTCAAGGTTAAAGGTATAGTGAACAGAAAATTATATCAACATGTCGCCAGCACATTCTAGCAGACGAAAACAAGATTAATGCCTCCAGCGGACAAAGACAAGATGGCGGACATGACGTCATACCAGCTGATGGTAAATACCTTGTTATTGGTGGTGGTAGGTCAGTCTGAAGGTGGCTTCTGTGGAGGAAGGATCTGATTTTTTTTATTTTTTGCCCTTACCGGTTTCGAACCAAGGACGGGAATCGATATAATCAATCAGAATTCTAATAAGTTAATTTTTTGATGAATTTTGGAATTTTTCCCGATTTTCTTACATAAAAATTACGGATTTCCAAGATGGCGTCTAAATTTCAAGATGGCGACCATAACGATAATTGCAACATTAATAGGATCCAATATGGTGGTTGTAACGTAAAGTGTAAGAATGACATGGTACTCAACCAAGATGGCGGATGTAACGAAATATTCAACATTTATATAATCCAAGATGGCGACCGTAACGATAACTGCAACAGTGGTTTTTAATATTTTTATTTAATTCGATCAAATGATTTTTTTAATGATTTTTAAAAATTTTCCTGAGTTTCTAACATAAAAATTGTGGATTTTTAAGATGGCGGGCGTAACGAAAATTGCAACGGTGACGTCATAATCCTAAAAGAGGCTTAACTGAGGCTTGAGTTAAGGATGCTTAAGCCTCTATCAGGAATTTCGTGGTTTTTAATGCAAAACGACTTTTGTGGTTTTTCGAAATCCTAATTTTCCCTCGGATCGGGAATTTTTCCCTCGAAAACGGGAAATTTTCCCTCGAAAATGGGAAATTTTGAGTTATTTTGAGTCATTTTTGAGGAATTTTGAGTCAAAAATGGCCGCCGTGACGTCACAATCCAAGATGGTGGCTCGGCTCCCCGCTCCACAGCCTGAAGCCTGTCCCAGCTGCCCCTATTATATACTACTTAGGACGTAACACTTAAAAAATGGGAAACGTTAATTTTTTTTGTCACTTTGATTGCACATTCTCAGGGCATCAACGCTACACTTCAGCAAAAACCGGGACGCCAATATTCAGCTAAATTTTTCGGGAAAGCAGGTAATCCATAGGCAAGACGTAACGGACGCACCAAACAATAGCGCGTTACAAACTCAAGGCAACGCCATATGTTGACGAAGTTTTAAACAAACTGTTATTAGCGCCATTAGTTCCCTAGCAGCGCGAGCTAGTCTAAGCGGATGAGTTTCGCCAAGGAGAAGGATAGGAACTTACCAGACCTTACTATATGACCGTGTGGCGGACATAGAGGAATTACACAAACTCACTATTTGTCTATGAACTACCTCCTATTATTTTCTATTATAAAACTGGATTCATTCCCTATTTTATGGAATTTTATAATTATATGTAGTCTTTGTCACTCTTCGGCCCATAAACTACCTATCTATATGCAAAAAAAAAATCATTGTTAATCCGTTGCTCCTTTGCTGCTTGAAAGAAGAACAAACAGGCAAACACGATTTCGCATTTATAATATTAGTAGGTATACAAAATTCACTACTCTGCCAGTTTATGTAACGGTTTAATAAGCGTTAACCAAGAAAGAAATTAATTTGATATACATAATGATATACCTTACAGAAACATGTATTCTAAAAATCAAACAAAGCTGATGTTTCTAATGTAGCTTTTAAACAGAGAATGAATTTCGAAATCGGTTTATTATTTTTTCAGTTTATTTCTTTAAAAAATACACACACTAAAACACACACACTAACACACACACTGTTTATAATATTAGTAGATATGTGCTGATAATTAGGCTAAAAATGTTATTAGTTACACCAGAGTTTAAATAAATATATGTTGTGAAAATGAATCCTGAAAAATTGAGAAAGAAAGTGAAATAACGCATGATCTTTTTTTTTCCTTCAGGAATACTAAATAAAAATGTACTAAGTTCAATACTTATACCTACTTTTTTTAAATACTCTTATTTAATTGTTTTGGTTTTACCTCTAAACAATAAAATGTCTGTGCTATGTATATATATACATATATATATATATATATATATATATATATATATATATATATATATATATATAGTGCTTTCTAAAGTTTTTGCTTTCCTTAAAGATTGAAGCCGTGGTATGTTTTGAGGCACGCACTTGCAGGCTATTAATAAAATCCTAAATAATAATTGTAATTAAGAAATATTTCACGAAAGTGTAGGGGAATATAAAAGGATCATCTATAGCGTGTCTCGTCCTTTCTCTTTCCAATGCACGATTTTTGCCATTAGCGCTGTTCTTGTTTCAGCATGCTCTGTTGCCAGATATACGCAAAGCGCGCAAAAGGTTTAGACACTATTTTGTATTGTAATGAGATTTTTTTTAATGTATCTGAAACATTGTATTTTGTAAAGTAAATTTTTGAATGATAATTTTGGTAACATTTTCCTGTTGTATTCCAATTTTTTTTTTCCATGTTGTGTTAAAAAAATTTTGTATCATTTAATATTGAATTTTTTATGCGCTTTTGAGCATAGCACACACTTTTATGGAATTTATTTATAGTAATAGTGACCGAATGTTACAAATAGTTTCTCTTGTGAAATAATAATTTGTGTTTCGCATTTAATTATTTTTTTTTCCTCTCAGAATGACTACAAGTGTAATAAAACTGTTAGTAGACACTCATCTATGGTCTTAGAAAAATTAACAAAAAGTAAAATTAAAAATATATTAAACTTGTTATTATTTTCAATGCTAACAGACCGGCAGTATCAATCTGGAGACAATGGTCGCCATCTACTCTAAACTGCAATCTAAGCGCGAAACAGACCATAGTATAGAAAGGTATTAAGTGGAGAATTTGCGTGGAATAATTTAGGGAAACCACAGAAAACCTAAATAAACATGGCCAGATCGGAATTCCCACCAGAATCCTCTGGAAAAGCGTCTTACTACTCGTGCCTTTTCGCTCAGTCCGCGTGATGTAAAGCTATGTTTCAAATTCTTCCAAATTCGCGATAATTTTTTTTAAAGAGAGAAACCAGAATGCATACCATTAGGGATAGGTACTTTGTAAATTTTTTATTTTTTTAATTTTTTTTTGTAAATGGAACCGAAAAATTCATGTAAAATTACTAATATTGGTACATGTATACATTTATATAAAAACAACTGTTCACTACAGAATAATGTTCGCAGTAATAGAGTAGCTTTCCAGCATTAAATGCGCACATTAATAAGCACAGTAAAACAAAGTAAAATCTAATTATTGAATATCCGGTTATCTTTCCCGTGGTTTAAAATAATTATGCTTGAACGGAACCTAAACTAAAATATAAATATATGTTACAATTTTTGTAAGAAATACTCAGAATTATCTCGAAAAATGTATTTCAAGTAGGCTATGCAAAAATAACCCTAGCCATGTGTTGTAAAATGTTACCATATTTATTTTATAGTATAGCAAACTATTACTTGGCAACTGGTTTCAAAAGGAATCTTTTGTAAAATTACAGAAATTTTTTTTTCTGTGTATGCTTGAATTACGTTCTCGTTGGATCAACCCCTGAAAGACAATGAACCAAAATATCAACACTAGGATATTCAAATGACCCAATCACATGCTTTCCAGACTGAAGGTTAAAATGTGGCAGCAACCAATGGACGATATACATCGACGAATTTTGCGTACGAGTGTTTTGAGTCCATCCTGGTACCAGAAAATAACGCCAATTTTGCACGTTTCCAGCCAAAGTTCAACCTTATTTTAGCTTCTGATTCCTGTGACCTAACCAAGAGAAAAAAAAATTGGTTGTCTGTTAAGTCGGTTTACGGACGATAGTTTAACGTGACGTCGTAACAAAACATTGATGAAATGATTGCATACTTTTATGAATAAAATTGAATCATATTTATTGTATTATCACTATTTTGTATGGATACAAAGAAGGAGTGAAATGAAATCTACAATTTAATTGATAAATTTACTTTTATTTGCACTCATTAATTCAAATATGTTTATTACTTTAACAAAGAGATTATTTTAACTATAACTTTTATACATGTTTGCTATTTAACTTCTTCCAATCTGTGTTATTCTGTTAAGGATAGGACGATGATAGGAAAATTAGGAAACGAATGGGAGTGTTTCAAGTTGAATGTGCCTCGAAAAAGTCAAATCGATGGTTTTTCCAATCGAGTGGAAGAGAGATAGATTCGGCGCAAGCGTACAATGAGCGTAACGGGACACAGCGTAACGGAAAAATGTGCGTAACGGGACGCTTTTTCGTGCGTGCAGCGGGTGTTCATCGATTTATTAGACGTCACGTCAAAAAAAATTTCATAGCGATCAAAACTTATTGTCTGTATCGTTCCTTAGCCTGGAACGTGATTTTTTTTATCCCTTATTTTTTTTTTCTTCTATGCCACAGGCGTCCCGGGAGCTCGCCGCATTTTTGGAAGCTAATATTACCTTCTGAGCCTCTCATCAAACCCCGTGGCGTCCACTTTGTTTGCAGTGATGATGACAGTAGATCGTCCACGCTCTCATTACGGTTATGAGATTCAAAACTGCGATAATGAATATCAGAATGTGTAAAAACTCCACGCGATGTGTTCACGCTTTGGGGAACATTTAGGAGCAGGAGGGAGGATTGGGGGGGGGGGGGAGGGGGACTTCGAAACTTTAAACACGCGTTCCTGAACGAAGCTTGAAGGCGATTATGTGAATATGTAGTGTATCTGTGATAATGTTAAAATTTTAAAAAATAAAATAAAATCATTAATTACCATGAAACAAAAAAAGTGCCCCATAAGTAATTAGCATATCCGTTTTTTTAATTCTTATTGGTAGGGCCATATATATTTTTTTCCCGAAAATATTTCCAGAGCATCCGTTTGTTAAACTTTGTATAATTGTCTTAGTTCGCTGGGGAAAAAAATAATAAAGATCTGGTGAGTAGTGTAATACAGAGAGGTCTGGTACAGGGTCTAGGGTATGGATTGTGGATGGGAGTCAATGAGGGACCGCCATTTTGAATTTCTAGGGAATACTTCCTCAAAAGTCCCCAAAAAATACTCAAAAATCATTGAAATGAGTATAAATTTCCTTATTTCGAGGGGAAAATTTTCTATTAGAGGGAAAATTGCCTTTTTCTCTCTCTCAAAAATACAGAGGGGACGATTTGAGTCATAGAGGGGAAATATAACTCGGAGAGGTTTAATTTTCTTCAGAGAGAGGCTATATTCCTCAAAGTGGGGCCTTTATCCTCAAATGTTCCGTCTAAGATCATGACTTCGATCTTGACCCCACTTAAAAATCTTTTAAATTTTTTTTTAAATTCTGAAAATTTTTCAATCATAAAATTAATTAATATTTATTTATTTATTTCATTACAGCTCTCGGTTCGATTCTCGCCATGGTAAATTTAAAAAATACAACATTCGTCCTGTACAATATTTACTAGGCAACTAAACCCCACCCCCTTCCCCCTAAACTACCGAGGCATATATTACTTTTAATTAGTGGAACGTCGCGGCAGCCATCTTGGATCCACCATCAGGTTTTCGTTTGCTAGAATGTGCTGTTGCCATATTGGTTTAATTTTTATCCACTAGAGTGCAGTAGTACCAGTGGCGTAGCCAGGGGGGGGGGGGTTTAGGGGTAAACCCCCCCCCCCCCCTTAGCACCAAATCTTTAATTAATTTCTTATTCATCACTCAAACAAATTTCATATTAAAATTAATAAAAATTTTACCATTACAATATTTAAATTTAAGTACCGAAAACTGCTAAAATAGAACTATTTTACACCTTAAAATCCAAATTTTTCCGGGTGAGGACCCCCGGACCCCCCGCTTTAATACGGGGGGGGGGGGGGACATGCTTCTTAACACCCCCCATACACAAATCCTGGCTACGCCACTGAGTAGTACCGATCACCAGATCGCCAAATATCGTAACATACACCATGTAGTCAGTCATTTTAGCCACCATCTTGTAAATTCGTAATTATTAACAAAAGAATTTGGGAAAAATAAATAAATAAAAATATCTAATAAATGTATCTTGGTACGATCGCAGCCAGTACAGAATTTTTTTTATATAATCATATATAAAACAATCTAAAATTCCAGATACTATAAATAAAAAAACACTAAAGTCACAGTTGGACAGAGGAAACAGGAGATAACACACACACAAAGTGCAAGTCACTTATGTTGTGTGGGTCGTGTGTTCGATATCTAACTTAGGCATAACAGCAACATTTTTTCTTGCATCGTTATACGTATTGTTTGCGAATACGAATGCCGTTAAAATTATTCACTTACAACTATCCTAAATACCACAATTCAACCTGTTAACCGAAAAAGATTTTTAAAGAAAAAAAATCGGAGTGAGTAGTAGGTATCGCTACACGACCATAAATGTTTTTTTTTATTGCGTGAAAACCGCTCTTGTGGACTTAAACTCACCTTTTCATTACTTTTTTTTTCGGTTAAACTTGAAATAATGTTTTACCTTTACATACATGTAGTGTAAATAAATATATAAGTACTTTAAATTACTTTACATTTAAACATTTAAAATGGGGTTTTCATATTCCTTCGTCTCCGTCCATCTGTATCGGTTCTTCATAGTTAGGGTTGGTTTCAACAACACACTGGCCTTTGTACAGGGAGGCGCAATCAGTGGCCTACAACAGCGCCCAGCGCTTCAAGTCTGCGGCGCTCACGAAGACGCCCCGTTCGTTCTCTTGATGAGTTTCAGCGCTCCTTTGATTCAGTGCGAGCCGGCCTGGGCGCTCGAGCCCCCTCCCGCTGCATATGGCGCTGAATACTTATGGAATTGCGCGGTATTTCCTGAAACAAGCACCGGACACAAAATTTCACTCGACAACCTTTTTCTTCTTCTTCTTCTTCTTCTTCTTCTTCTTCTTCTTCTTAGCTAAACTGTTTAGAGCACCTCAATAGCCACACGACGACGCTCAAATAACTCGTATAAACCTTTCCGTTGCGAAGTTATGACTAATTATTTGATAGTGCAGAGTGAATTTCGAGGCTCTTTTTCAACCCCTCCCCCCCCTTTTTTTTTCCTTCGACACTCAATGACTTAGGCACACGATGGTGTAAGTACACTAACAGGCAACTACTGTGGTCTATTTCCAGAATATATGTACAACACTCTACGAAACTGAAGTAGCTTGGCTTCTGGGTTGTAGCCGCGTCCTTGGCGAATAATTCACCGACGTTTCGGTCGACATTGCAGCCGCTATCATCAGAGAGCAGTTACCTACTGAGTAGGTGGACGCGGCTACAACCCAGAAGCCAAGCTACTTCAGACAATGGCCGTGAAAGCCTGCGAACATTACTTTACTAAACTAACCTTGAATTTTTTTGACAACAAAAGCCTTCTGATGGGACCTTAGTATGGAAGCCTTTTTAAAAACGTTTTCATGTTGAAATCTCAAGACCATGGCGAGTGGCAGGCTGCATTGGGCCAGCACGTGCCAATGAACGTTGACTCCGGCGCGGGAGCTTACAAAGTGCCGCGGCAGCCAGATGTTAGAATGAGCTACATATAGTGCCACTTGCCCGGTAAGCTCGCCCACAAGTTAAAACTTTGTTGAAATCATAACCCTGTACATGTAAAGTACTTGTTGGAATAACCTCAGAGTACAAAAACCGGTACTAATTAGAATGAAAAACTAGCCTAGAAATTTATAACGTGCGACCGAAAAAGTCGTAGTGCATATAACAGAGTCAAATATTCCGCTAAAAGACAGCGCTACGAAAATCAGAAACAACCAATCTACAGAAAACTTCATTGTAGTATAACACACATGATGCTTGAGCTCATGCGATAATACGAATAACATGTTTGGCAAGATTTATTTCATATTCGTTTCTACAGGTATACTAATAATCCTTACTGCGAACAAGAAATCTACGTGAGGCAGCTGCTCAGCTAAATAAATATGTTACTATCGTCACACCTACCATGGAGGCTGAATCAAGTGTACCTTATGACTAATACAGCACCAACAACAAAGCATATACACGTACAAACATACGAGGTCATCTTTTTCGATACACACTCTGGAGACTTGGCAGACAGTAGCATCACAGAATAAACAGTAACAGAAGCGACAAAGTGAGTTTACCCGCGTACTCGCTCATCGTTTGTTTACTTTTCGGTCGCCATCTTCTCGGGGCGCGTTTAGTCAATGCTGGGATAGCAGTTTAGTCGGATTTCAATTAAGTACTGTATTAGTTAGTGATTGCAAGTGAATTCTGGCATTGTAAATGATTTAAGTGTGTACTTGCGATGATATATTTTCGAGTTTATTTTATTTGTGTATGCTATTATTTATATTCAAGGGTATACATGACGTAAGTTAATGTGGCGTTCGTGAAGTGTTTTGCTATGGAAAAAAGAAAGCGTTGTGGAACTGGCTGGTGTTCCGCCGTAAATTGTTCTAATAATAGAAAGCAAGAGCAGAAGCGAAGTTTTTTCAAATTTCCACTGGACCCAGACAGGCAAGTATAAGAATGAGCAACACATGTTTCCGTTTGCAATCTTTGCCGAAATGTAGGCCACGGTTTAATTCAGTACTTGTATTTAACTCTTTAGTCAAATAAGCACGTGCATAGCCAAAAGTGGTAAATATTTACAATCGCGGTAGATGCCAAACAAAATGCTAAAAATCCGAAAATACTTTTATTCTGTGCTCTTTCACTTCCTCTTTTCAAATCAACCGGCGGAGATAAGTAATTCCAAATACTTTAGGAGATATCGAATTTTTTAATTTCATGATATGTAGAGTCGCGGTAGATGCCAAAAAAAATGCTAAAAATCCGAAAATACTTTTATTCTATGCTCTTTCACTTCTTCTTTTCAAATCAACCGGCGGAGATAAGAAATTCCAAATACTTTAGGAGATATCGAATTTTTTAATTTAGCAATACAACGCCCGTTTAACCGTTCGAACGTCGCCATTTTTTATTTTGACGTGTGTTAGTGAATGCGTAATAAATAAAATGGTCGATTAGGTCAGGTCAGTTACATTATAAATACTTTCAAACTAAGTGGACATTAAAAATAATGTGAATTTAATTTAATGGTTCTTTAGTTTTAAATTATTTATAATGTAACTGACCTGACCTAACAAAACCAGGACAAATGATGAACATTAACAACTCACGTAATTTTTTTTTACTTATTACTTGCGCAACAAAATCCAAATAAAAAATAATACTTTAAAATTAGAAACGTTAAAAACTCACCTAAGTTGGAGGCGGGTACATTTCCTTTGCCACTATAAGGAAATGATGTAGTCGTTCACCTACGTCGCGATACCTCCGACGGAACATGAATTCCGCAAGGTACCCGACGTAGTGGTTAACTCGTCGACCATATCGTGGCACATTCTGCCTTACTTCCCGCCAAAGTCTCTCTATTCTTTGGGTGTTCGCCCTTGTGTCGGGATCAACAAAGTTCATACTATGATTTACCTTCAGGTGAAGATAATCATGCTGTGAAAGACAATTATAAGCACGCCAACAGTCGCTTATAATTGTCGTTCCAGGCGAAATGTACTTCTTGATCACGCGCAAGAGCGTTCTGCTAGTACGATCTTTGACAGGAATGAGAAAAATGTTATCACTATTTCTCTCAATACCGCCAAAAACCCACTGACCCTGAATGACTCGCCCCTTATTATTCTTACGTTTGCCAATTTTAGCTTCATCAATTTCGACAACTTTGCCCGGCCCACCCAATTTCCCTACATTTACTTCCAAACTCCACTTAATTAAAACTTCCCTACAAAAGGACGTCCAATCTACGACGGTTTTCAAGCTGACATTACAATTGAACTGAATAAATACTGTATTAGGGTGATGAACTGTTAAAAAAAAATAAGTTATCTTCAAAATAGTTTCAATCGAAAGTTTACTTTTGGAGAACCACGTGCCGTTCCTGAATGATTTTTTGAAACAACAAGGTATCTACCCTTTTAACTTTTTTATTGGCACGGGTTATTGTTGACCGGTGACATTGAAAAAATCCGCTGTCCTCGGGCAACTCAATTACCGTCCCACATTGGTCGCACTTTACCTCGGAACTCAAAACTCCATGATCAACTAAATATTCACACAACAATTTCCAATCATCACACAAATGCACAAAATCGAATACATTCAAGGAACACCCGCTGCATAGCTGACTATTCCCAGAAACACAGGCCATTTGAAAGACAGAATATATCAAAATAATGATAGACGATTCCCCAGAACGACTACAACATCGAATGATCAAATGGCAGAAGTTGACCGATTAATTAAACATAGTATTGAACAATAAATGAATAAATAATCACGTATTGTTTCATTTGAATACTGACCAATCACGGAATAAATAATCACCTATTGGTTCATTTGAATACTGGCCAATCACGGAACAGTCACGTGACAAAATTGTCCAATAAGAAACATGATACTCGTAAACAAGAAACCTTATTATCTATGACAAGAAACAATGGTGATCGCCGCATACTACGCAGGTATTGTGATGAAAATAAAAAAATTCGATATCTCCTAAAGTATTTGGAATTTCTTACCTCCGCCGGTTGATTTGAAAAGAGGAAGTGAAAGAGCACAGAATAAAAGTATTTTCAGATTTTTAGCAATTTTTTTGGCATATACCGCGACTCTACATATGATGAAATTAAAAAATTCGATATCTCCTAAAGTATTTGGAATTTGTTACCTCCGCCGGTTGTTTTGAAAAGAGGAAGTGAAAGGGCGCAGAATAAAAGTATTTTCAGATTTTTAGCATTTTTTTTTTTTGGCATCTACCGCGATTGTAAATATTTACCCCAAAAGTTACTGGCCTAAACCTGGGACTATCTATTTCAGTTAGGAACTACACATTTGATGGAATTAATGTAATCTGTGTAAAAGTACACGATCTAATATATAGGTTAACGGTACGTAGGGTCTAAAGACCCCCACACACGTCAGTCCAAACCATCAGTTCGGACTGTTCAGTCGGAACTGACAGTTTGGAATGAACTGAGGCTCTCTGCACACATGATCAGTCCATGCGCTCAGTTCGGACTGAACTGAAGCTTTCCCCACACACGATCAGTCTCGTGGTTAGGTATTCTTTTTAATGTTGTTGTGGTAATCTTTACTTTTGATGTTACACAAAAAATTTAATGTTCATGCCACAACTCTATGAAATTAGCAAGAAAATCTTTCGACCAGGAAGCCATTTCAGAGGAATAAATCTATTTCACAATAAACACAAACTATATCTCTCCCTTTTCTATGACACAAACCTAGAACTAAAGCAAACAAAGATTATTTAAACAAAGACGTCTGCTTCGAAGCTCAGCTGTTGATTAAATGGACTGATTGCTTGGACTGACAGTTTGGACTGACAGAATGTCTATACACGGCAGTTCTGAATGTGGGCTTTCAGGCCCACAATCCGATTTTATGGAAAGTTATCAGTCCGTCAGTCCATCAGTTCAAACTGTTCAGTCCAACGTCCTTGCTTTAGTTGGTGGGACACAATACATATTTGATGCTGTGTGTGTGCAAGGCTTGCACACACATGTCAGTTCTGGCTGTTCAGTTCTGACTAACTGTCAGTTTGGACTGATCGTGTGTGGCGCCCTTAACAGTAATTGTCAATAATAAGTTGTTTTTTTGGGAGGGGGGATGTAGCCAAGTTAATTGAATAGCACAAGTGGCTTCTTCAAAACTAGATATTTTTGTCAATAATTTTATGTTCTAACAGAGCTGAAACTAGCGAAGTGAGAGGATTTTTTTTTTTCTTTTCGTGTTACTCATGTAAGTTACAGAATTATTTTTCTCCTATTACTATTACTTTTAGCTATGCACATGTTGACCCTATACATGAAACAAACTTCCCTGGCATAGGATTTTTTTGTTGTAATGTACTACCTGATTTTTTGTCTGTTGTAATGTTTATTTGTGTTGTGCCAAAAATGATAAGCCTTAGTTCATAGGACCTTGCAAAACAAATTAATGAAATTAATGAAATAGCAGTGTACACTGACGTCTATTAAGAATGTTTGGGCAGTAATAGCAGTTTATGTATTCAGTTACTGTTATTTAGAATCAGTGTAAAATTTAATGTGTTGACTTATCCTGGTACACAAAAAACTAAAGCAGGAGGGAGTGGGTATGTCAACTCGCCATTGGGACAACCCCCCGTGGCGAGCGGACTCAACACCTTCCTTACATTACTAACCTCCCAGTTCTCTCAACCCCCCCCCCCCCCTTACCACCAACCCCTGTCACAGTCACTGATTTATCGTGCATAACATTCCACTCCGCTTCACTCCTGTTCAGCCCTCACAATCATTACAAATTGTCAGTACTTGATTTCTAATTCTAATCCCTACAGGAAATTATTTATGGTAGCCTACTTGAGATATAACTAGGCTACCAAAGCTTCATCGTCATCCATTAGGGCCTACCTATTTGAGTGTTAAAAGTACTTTTCGGCCCTCAACGAACTCTTAAATGCTATTCGTAAATAGGCCCCACTCGGATTCTTGAGTAGTTTTGAAATCGCGTTGTTTTTCCTGAAGCTCTGCACACCGTATGTGTGCCCAGGTAGGGGGGCCCCTTAATTTATCAATTTTGAATTTATTTATTAGTACAGTAACAATCTTTATTTTTTTCAGGTGCAAGAAATGGGTTATAGCTAGCAGATGAGCTGATCTCACACATAAAAGTGCAGAGTATTTGCATTTGAATTGCAAGATCTGCAGTGACCATTTTGAAGATGAAATGTCAAGCTACCAAATTGATCCTCAATTTTGCACCAGAAATCATGGAAACTTTCATGTAGTTTCTCAAAATATTGCTGAAATTGTTCTACCCTATCAGTGCATTTTTAACACCACGTAAAATAAAGATTTTTCTAAACCTTGTTCCTAATGCGTTTATAATATCTCTCACTTTAACCACGTTTCAATTATTGATCGCTGTACGTTACATGATTAAAACAAGAAAGCTGTTGTCAGGCCAATCATACGCTAATGCAAATGTTCAAATTTCATGTTGTTTTGAAAGATTTATACAATTAGAGGGTAGTCACCCTTGTTATTTTCAAAAGGGTACATACAAGGTATTGCCCAAAATGGGAGCCATTTTACCTGAAAAATTAAAAACCAAACCAAATCATTTTCAAACAAAAAAGTATGTAAATCTTTGGCTAGCTAATTTAAATGATGCAGAGATTTTGTTAATATTTAAATAATGCTTACTACACTTGTATACTTATACTTTTCCTTCAAAATCTTGTCTTGCTTCTTGCAAAAAAAATTATACTTTGTTTTGTATCTAATAATTACTTCTTTAACATATAAAATCCATTTTATTATTTTGAAGTTTTCTTAAATTTTATTTTTCATCTGTATTTTGTAAAGATTAGTAAATTGTTTACACATATTGAATTACAGCATGTAGATTAAAATGACTACATCCACTTACACACAAGCATGCTTATGGGAGTGCAATTTCCCCCCGTTAATTTTAAGGAATTGTAATGACAGTTGGAAAACATAAGAGGAAATAAATACTTACGTACTTACTATTTACTGTGAATCAGAATATCCCAACAATATAAAGCAATGTTTCGAATTTTCTAAATCTGCATATGGTAGGATAAGGTAATTTTAAAGTTCAGTTTCAAATGCGCATAACGACCTTAAGACACATAGTGTTGTGTATATTTCCTATTTATTTTTCCACAAGGAACCACCTGCCTTATATTTTCAGTCAAATTTATATAGCCTATACTCTGAATTTAAATCTTGCATTATTTAATTTTTTTCCAATATTATTATTATTGTGATAATGAAGTGCTGTAAGTCCTCAATAGTGTTCAATTCTACAAATAAAATTACTCTTGTATTTTAAGTGTAGTAACAAGAATTGGTGTGACAGGTTAGCCTACTTCAAATAAACTTCAACTGCCTGCATGGTAGATTACTAGAACAGGTCACTTGGAAGCTTCCAGCAAACCTTGTACAGAACATATCATGAAATTGTGTCTTTGTGGCTAGTCACGATTACAAACTATTAATTACTGGTATATATTTCTACAGCAGTATTTATACTAATGAACAGGAAACTATGTAGGCTTCACATTTACGTACACTGATTAACATTATGCAAGGATTTTTTTTTTTTAGTTTTGTATTGATGTCTAATATCTTTGTACAAACGTGTACACACAGAAGATCTGACAAGATGAACAAAATAAGTTAAAAAAATGACAGTGATATGTTGTCCTTCCATTAAGAGCTAAAATTTACAGACATGAAAGTTTCTTATGTTAGTGTCAATAAGAAAATGGTTAAGTAAACTTAAATGTTAAATTACTTTTTGTTATGAGATTTTACTTAGTTAACAAGCCAAAAAAAAGTAGGTAGCTATTTAGGCCTACATTAGAAATACCTAGATATGATGTGCATTTACAAAGTTTATTATAAGTATGTAAATACATGTTTTATACGTGTTAACTACATAACGTAGGGGCCAATTAAAAGCAACGACTTAAATAAATTCACTCTCAACAATATTACATGAGGCCTACAGGAAAATAAAACACATGTATGTCAAGTGTGGCATTTGTAATATAAATGTCATATTAAATTGTAGACAAAATTCACTCTACATTTTGATTGCTGTAGTCTTAGGTGCATTGTGGCAAAAAATAAATAAATAAAGGCATCGAGACACGTTGCACGGCAGTAAGCACAGAGTTACACAAATATCACGCATTCTTTCCAGCAAACGAGATGGACAAGAAGACACCTACTGGCTTTCAATCATTATTTAATAACATGTCGGCGAGTTACACCAAAAATTATGCATTCTTTCTGAAATAAATTTGTTCGGCATTTACTGCACAATTCCCTGAATCACGGAACACAAGGCTAGAATGCACACGAACCAGCTTATTTATTCCAATACAAAAGAATAATGTTGATTGGAATCAAGGATTATCCACCTATACGGAATATTGGAATCACGCACGAATACTCTAAATACTATGAATTCAAACATATTTGTGAAATTACGACGAATTATTGTATTTACTACCACACAAACTGTTCATTAAATCATACGCCTCTTACTTTCAATGGGAAAACATTGTTTATTTTCATTCGTGTACGCCCCGAGATCATCAGATTGCTGGTACGCACTAACCAAGGATAAAACCACATTTTGTCGCTTCTATTACCAATTTTTTATTCTGTGATTGAGGTGTGAGTTGGCCGCTCCACACAACGACCATATATCATAAAGACCGGAAACTCAACGCTGTTTTTCTGTACCTACAAACAATCGCCGATTACGCTGCCATCTATGAATCTACAAATGAAATACCGTGATCGAAAGTGCGTTAACGATATAAATCGATATGTATAACACAAATCGATTAGCAACGTGTTTCGAGCTATCGAACTGGCTATTTTCCGTCGTATAATAATAATATTAATAATAATAATAATAGCCTTTTGAATTTTTTTCATAATCTTATTTGCAGGATGCTCGATACAATTTCAATGTGCTGAAAGTGATCCTGTGTTAAAAAAACTGTTCATTTTTTATTTATTTAAACTTTGGACTAAATGAGATCTGCTAATTAAAATTCTCCTTAGTTATCACAGAAACGATCAGGTGGTAACTCAATTCTTTCAAGTCACGTTTGGGCACTACATTTTTTTTTTCCAAATGGAAAATCATTAAAACCCTATTTAACCTAGCGGGATGAATAAACAAAAAGAGTCAAAGTTACAAACATAACCCAAGAAAAAAAAAAGGAACATGAATATAACATTTGACGATTTCACAATTTAAATAAACTAAAAAACTAAGTTTTGTGTACATAGTGCATCTCACACAACTACGTACCTAAACCATAATATGGCAAGGTTGAAACAAAACTAAAAAGGCTATTTTTAAAGTTCAATACATCCATCCTTCACTGTCCACAGAATTTTGTTCTTTCGACTCAAGTAGCGACTTGAGCGGTGCAGTACACTGGGGAATCAGTGGCGGGAGAATGGGGAGGAGATACCTAGGCATGCACAAGTGTTCCATTGGGCCATAAGTTTTGAAAGTGGGAAATCGATGCCACATATTGCATCCGGCATGGTTGGTGGAAGGGGGTAAACACTACGAGACGTGTCGATTCGTGTACGAGCGATTAGGGTATCGATTAATGGGCATGCCATGGAGAAATGAAACTGTAATCACACTGCAGGGCACTGTTAAAACGTGGCTGAATAGGCAGGAGGCATCATTTTATGCAGAGGGTATTGGAAAGCTGGTGCATCGGTACGACAAATGCCTCAATCTGCACGGTGATTATGTGGAAAAATAGAGTAAAGATATTCGTTTCTTTTGACATTAAAATAATTTCCCAATTCATTCCAGTTTTTTTATTACAGCCGATCAGAGGTTGAAAGAAAAAATAACCCTCGTACAATGTTCACTCAAACTGAGGTGTGTATGTACAATAAGTTTATCTTTCATCAACCTATGGTCAAAATTAATGATCTGTGTGATAAACAAGGGCGCCCATATGATAATTTGTAGGGGGGGGGGCAGACTTAATATTTTGGAATACTAACTGCGGCTTGTTACTAGCCATAAAACAGTTCCAGTTCTGACCCTGTTAAAAATGTTTGTCCTGTTACTAAAATATTAGACCACAGTACTCATTCGCCATAAAAAACTTTATTGGCTACTTTATTAATTAAATATAAAATATGTTATTGAAACAAGTGAATTTTTAGCAACACAAATGCAGAAATACAGTCCTTATACTTTTGCAGCGTCTCGGGTACACGAATATCAAGAATACAGTCCTTCAACTAATTGCTCTATTTACCCATCATTAAATGTCGCATACAAATTAAATTTAAATAATTATAAAGTTTAAAACACGTTGGTCAAAAGATTTAACTTTGGGAGAGAAACGATTTAAATATATTATCACGGTAAGAAAATAGTTGTTTTTAAATGTAACACCTGAACTACGCTTATAATTATAGTCAACAATTGTTTCAAACAATTTTTTTTATTTTCAACTGTTGTTTACCTTTACCACGGCGATATTGTATCACACAAAATATTCCCTCGTTCACAGTTAAATTAATACTATTAGTATGTTTCGATATGAATCATAATTGCTTATCGTTTAGAATTACCACAGATAGATTCAGTAGTCTAGGACTATAAGTTTATTTAGATATAGTAAAGCTTCAAATTAAAAATGTGAAATCTGTTTACAATATTCAAATAAGATATAAATTACTATCAAAAGGAATTGTTTCAAATCATGTAACTTCAAACTCAATTTAATATTATCAGCTCAAATCATGTTATCAATGAGTGCCTTTAAACAGTGCTTACGGCTGTTGTTTTGGTATTTAATGAATATAATAGGTATTGTTACGAATGTGAGCAAGGCCACGACACGTGCAGGTGCAGAGCTGGCTGGCGGCTGCCGCAACATGATATGCGCCGCGCGCGCCTGGAAGATGACAAGGATAATCGCTTCCCCCCCCCCACCCCCCCCCTCCTTCCCGCCACTCACCGCGCGGCGCCCTGCCTTTGACACGTAACTGAAACCGGACAGCTGCGGAGTTACGCGAGCCGCCGACACGTGTTTCGAGAGATTTCTGCCGTCGTGTCGGCACGGAATGACGCGACTGGCCCAGGCCACAACTATGAGTTCCAGAAATTACGGCTGATATATAAAAAGAGGACGTCGGCCTCAGGAGCGGAGTCTGAGTTCAGAGAGAGTGTTCAGGCGGGAGCCTTCCCGCGGCGGAGATTCCGTGGCGATAGTGCCGCGGGTGCGGCAGAGTGGCGAAGTCCTTGGACGAAGATTCCAGGGCGAACAGTTCAGTTCCGGGCGATAGTGTAGCAGGCGCAGCGGAGTTCCGCGCGAAGTTCCGAGCTAGGCGTCGAGTGGTATCTCGGCGAAGGGAGTGTGTCGGCGGCGGCGGAGTGCGGCGACGTGGTCCCGCGGCGGAGGACCACGAGGGGTGCTGCGGCGAGAGTTGCGCCAGAGGTGCGGCCCAGCGAGGTGTCCGGAACGAGTGACTGGTGAAGCAACATTTTTAAGTGCAATTGATAATTTGGCAATTTTATAATATTAATTATTGTAAGTAACATAAGTAGTGGCCTTCAATAAAACTGTGTGTGTGATAAAAATCTTTAATTGGGCTATCCTTTACGAACCCGCGGTAAATATTATCAATATTTTTTAATGCCCGAAAGTTCTTTTTTAGCATTTTTGCTTTATCGTATTTCGAATATTTTATATTATAATTCTTACTGTGTGGTCTCTAAATTTATTACTTCTCAAATATAGGCAAATAGCACAGATGATTATATATAATTTTTATCAAATATTTTTTTATAATGTATACATCGGAAATAATTTTTATTTGCACAGTATTAAAATAAATTGAATTTTTAATAAAAATTTCATGTACAT